>NC_133930.1:21075319-21386611 GCF_964199755.1 Larus michahellis
CTAGTAGCACACTCTTTATATCTGCTGTGTTCTTCACAAGCAGTTTGGCTGGAGAAAGACTGGCTAAAATTTGAGAAATATTTCACAATTTGGACTAATGTCAGTAAAGAGTATTGAAGGAGTAAACCTAGCCCTGTTCTTTAAATGTTTTCCCTGCTTCTATGGACTGAGCACTGAAATAATCACAGTATCAAGTATGACAGATAGAAATTATGTTTCTTTCACTCAATTTGCAGCACTTATGTAAGAAAAAGGGTTGGTTTATCTTCTCTAAAGTAAGAAATTACAAATTTGATAACATACAATATTCAATTAGATTGCAACTATAGCTACAGAAAGGTGCAGGAGAAGACAGTGCTAAATGGGTCAGGGAAGGTGGAAAAGTACTGTATTGGTGTTCCTGCTGTAAAGAATTACCTTACTGTGACACTCTTCATTATTCATGCAGATGTTGGTTTGGCACAGAGAAACTGTCAAATTTGTAAATCTGCTCTAAAAAGCTGAGGTAAAACATGAGGTGGCTTAAGTTTATCTAATGAAGAACTGTACTTCAGTAGAAAACCAAAAAATTAAAGTGTTTTAGGAAGAAAATAATCAATATATTTGCAGCATTACTGTTGGAGAATAGTAATACATACAGCAGGGTAATTCCAAAAGATCCAGGCAGTTAAATAACAGATGCATATACTGGACAGAACATCAAAACCATCTGTATCTTCATAGACAATACGGTGTTAAGAGTAGATTTGACCTTGGAAATATAGCACTTAACATCCTTGGTTTAAGAGTACAATGCTTTTTTATAAAACTCACAGCAATGCTTATTAAAAGGCTTTGAAATTCCTGATTTTATTATTTCTAAGTACCAAGTAAAATAAAAATCAAGCCTTGCTCTATAGCAAAAGGCTTAAAAGTCAGTAGCAAGGAGACAAATGAAATTTGATCATACAATGAACACTCTGATCATACAATGAATGTTTACTTCAAACTGGAACCACCAAAATGCAAAAATGAGACACAATTGTTTTAATTGCTTCAAAAATTGAATCAGCAAAAAAGGTCCAAACAAGTGTGAACATGACAACGCTGAAACAGACTAATGTGTTAAAATACTGAGCACTGAAGTGTTTAACCATTAGCTGTTTACCACAAGTGGTATCCACAGTCCCAGGATAAGCATGAATACAAGGCACCTTCAAAAAGCTCTGCCAAATCAGGTATAGAAGCTTGCCAAACTCACCAAAAAGAAATATCGAGAAGGAAAAGTCTTAAACTTTGTACTTCTGAAGGCCTTGGACAACTTTCCCCAATCCATAAAGACGTGGTTCTGATTTTTTAAAGGTCAACAGGTCTGAAACCTCACTTCAAGGTAGTTCCCTACAAAAGCCTTTCTCCCAAAACCCTGCCAGCATCTTCCCTCCCTGTGCCAGTAAATCAATGAGTCAAGACCAGATTGTTGGGCATCAGTCCAACACTACATATGCACCAAAGTTACATCTATCACAAGTTTCTCTTCTGAGTTCATCTACCAACTTTGTATCCACTGAGGGGGGGGACTTTCCTTCTCCTAAGAAGTATTTTATCCTTCCCTAGCAGAAAAGACTGTCAGGTAATAGTATGGATTGGATAAGCTGTTACTTCCGTAAACTAGCAAAACATCTTCATAATAATTCTGTAGCACAGTGGAGTGTGGTCCACCAACATGGCCTGTGTATAATCCTCCACACCCAAGAATCCTTGAGCAGGCTATAACTAGAGAAGGTTGAGGAGGCATGGCAAAGAATAGAGAAGACTATTTCTGTCCGTTAGAAGGATAACATGAATGTTACATTATCTGACTGGTAGGAAGGGGAAGAAACTATGATGGCCAGCATCCAGGAACCTTTATGCAGGTCTCTTGTAGGTGCTTTTACAGTTCAGCATGGGATAATGTCCTTGTTCAACATATTGGGAGTGGCCAGCATGGATTTGCCAAAGCCAACCTGACCGTCATCTCTGTAGAAATGACTGGCTCTGTGGATGAAGGGAGAGCAGTGGATGTTATTTACCTTGACTTTGGCAAGGCTTTGGTGTGGCCTTCCACACCACTTTTATAGCAAAGTTGAGGAAGAGTTTTGGATAAGTAGGCTGCAAAGTAGCTGAAAAACTGGCTAGTAAGCAGGGGTTTACCATTGAAATTATAACCATTAGTTAGAAGCAGCATTCCTCAGGGGCTGATGTGAAGGCCAATATTGTTTAACATCATCATCAAGGACAGAGACGCCGGGACAACCTGCACCCTCAGCAAGTTCATGGATGACATTAAACTGGGGGAGTACTCAATACTCAAAGGGAAGTGGCTAAGGGGGAATTTAGCTGCAGTCTTCCACTGTCTGAAGGATCATTATAATAAAGACATAGTCAGACCCTTTGGATATTTACAACAAAATGACAAGAGCTACAACAAGGGAAACTGCAGTTGTATGTAAGATAAAAAATTCTTCACAATGAGGGTGGTTAAGCACTGGAACAGGTTGCCCTGGGAGGCTGTGGGATCTCCATCTTTGAAGAGTTTCAAAACTGTAGTGGACAAGGTCCTAAGCAAACTGGTCCACCTGTTAAGTTTGTCTTGCTTGGAGCAGGAGCTTGGACTAGATGGTCTAGAAAAATCTCTTTCATCCTAAATTTTTCTAAGACCCTGTTTATACATCCTTCAGATCTGCGCGTGCGACAGAGGCTTACAGGCAGGTACCGCTGAATCTTCTCCCCGAATCAGAATATTTCCTGGAATGAAGTTTGGTTTTTAACAGTTTGCATTAAAAAAAAAAAAGAAAGAAAAAAAGAAAAGGAATCTGCACTTCGAAAAGCATAAGTAGCTTTCAAAGAATCTGAGAACCTTCGACAGCTATAAAGACCATCTGTCACAGATAAGGAGCCCACTTACTTGAGATGCATTTATTTCTGTGTGGGCAACAGGAGAAAGACATCTTGAGCCTTGCCCTGTAAATCTGTTGTATAAAAATAAATAAATGAAAACTATTACATTGTTCTGACACCTTAGACTTCACCAAAGTATTTATACAGACTGGAAAAGCACCTGATCATTCATGACATCTTTGTTTTGTCAATGGAGCCTGGCAGCATGCAGAGAAGTTTTACTTTCCTACCCATGAATCTAAGACAGATTTCCATTTAAACACCAAAAATATAACATTAACATCTAGTATTACTTTGAAAGTACATAGACCTCTGCAAAAGCTCATGTTAAGAAACTTGCTTACCAGTATCACTAAAAGAAAGGTTACTTGATAGTGCCATGTGAACCATGACTTCTTATAATGGCCAGTGTCCTAGCAGGACATGGCAGAACAGTTGGCAATTTTAACAGGTCTGATACAGTCAACGTGTTTACGTGCAAACTTAAAGGAAAATTTCTGAAGAGCCTGAATGTAAGAAAATACCAAATAAAAAACGGCTTATGAGTGATCTAAAGGCAAAGCCTCATGAAACTGTTGAGATGTGAGCCACTGATGTTTACCAAATTTCTACTGAAATCCCCTTGGTACTTTCAAACATGTATGAGAATTAATCTCATGTTACAACTTCCTTTTCCAGATAAACAGACTTTATCAGACCTCAAGTCTAAAAACACTTATTTACATTACTAATATCATGTGAGTGCCTATGCTGGGAAAAAAATTGGAGTACTCCTATGATTACCTTCCTATCTGGAAAAAAAGAAAAAAATTGTCCTGTGGTTGCCTTTATGCCCAACAAGAACGTTTCAGGATCTGTTCCCAGCAGGAGAAATCCTCTCCAGCTAGCCAACTGCGCCCTGCAAGAAATTCTTCCCGTGTCCTCAGAGTACCTGCACAGCAGGGCAAAGATCTCAGAGAATTGACACAAGGGGGCTGGGAAACAAGACTGTAAGGCATTGGCACACATGGAATGCCTCCCTAGCATCACAGGGGGATCAGTACGCACTGTGTCCCTTTTCGGCCTATTCCTGAAATCTCTTCAATGTACACCACAATCTTACTAACTAGTTTTAAAATGCCTCAAATTTCCTTTTCATTATTATACCACCACAGCTTGGTTCCTCATGCAAATTGGCTTTATTGCTGAGGAGCTCACTCTAAACTTCAATTTAATCTGTGAATTAACCATTTGACTATCCATATATAGCAAGCTTGCACTGGCCTGTAAAGAACTCAGACAGGTTTTTTTGGATGACGCCATATAAAATAAAATAAATTTTTAAAAACCCCAACAAATAAACCAAACAGTTTGAAGGAAAAGTGAGGGGGCACTGTGCTCCCACAGTAGACAGCCTTCATTCAAGGCACCTCATTTTTTCTGTAAGAGTTCTTCACTATTCCTCTAGATGAACTTCCCTAAATTACCTATAAAGGATACAAAAAGGTCACAGAAAGCATCACAACGGGCATCATGCACGAAATGGCCATGCAATCCCAATCAGAATTGACAAACTTCAAGGAGAGAAAGCTGTCAGAATTTAACTCTTCAGTTTCACTTGGCCATAGAGTATGAGGGAATATTTTTTCTCCCTTTTTTTTTTCACCCGTTCCAGATATAACCTAGTTTTGCAGATTCACACAAATAAAAGATGGATAGGACATTTTATTTTTGAGAGTAGCATTAATTCTTGCTCTTTCATGGAGTAAACAAAAAATAAATTACATTGTATTTTGTGAGAGAGAATAAAAACTGAAACAGAGAAAGTGGCTAAGTGGATTTTAGTGTCATCAATTTGAATACAGAATTAATTTGGAATTAATTTGGAGTAGAAGTGTAAACCACAAAAAGAAAATGGGAAATATTTAACACATAAAAGCTAATGAGTCTTCTAGCTGAGTAGCTGCAGATAAGCAGAACAATGTGTTAGAAGAAGTGTTAAATTATCTGGTAGCATAATGACAACATTCTTAAATTTTCAAAAGAGAATAATGAATCTGAGTGTCTCAATTTTGTTTGTTTAATGAGGTTTCTTACAGGAACCAGAAACATTCACCCACTCTCTGAAAAACATATCTTCCTTTTAACCTGGATAAAGATGAACTGCTTATATTCAAGAGTTCAAAATTCAGCTCTGAGTGGCATCATTTTTTTGGTAATTAATGAGATTTTAGTCATTTTGTTATCATTTTATATTTTGCTGCACATACTATTTATAAGCCACATTTACTAGGGAAGGATTGTTTGCAAACCAGAAGGATTACTTGCAAACCAGAACAAAAAACAAGACTGTGGTAGGCAAAGAAATCCAGTATTTTCTGAGGAACTCCAGCAAGATCAGATGAAGGGGAAGCCAAAGGCACGCACATTCACAGCAGAGGTGCATGATATCTTTGTAGGCAAACTACAAAGACTAAAGAACAAAAGACTAAAGTAAGTGTCAGTTAAGATGTCAAGGAAAGCTTCTGATAAAGAAGTACAGAAAAGGTGGGATGTCAGCCATACTTCTCAGGTCATCCTATATAATAACAGTAAGTCCTGTATTAAATGACTAGGTCTTACTTAGTATACATATATTAAAAAAACAAACAAACAAAAAAACCCAACACAAAACCAACACAAAAACCAACCAAACAACCACCAACATAAGAGAGAGGGATTTTCTCACATTTTTGCAGAAACTGGCTACTTTTCCCAGTGTTTAGTATCCCACATTTCCCTAACTGATGCAGAGCAGACTGATCCAGAGTTAGCTGTTTTCCATACAATAAATCCAGAGTCAGACTTGCTGTGTGTGTACAATAGCATATGTTTGTTCTTATTGACTCACGCTTGAACACTTGTAAACGCTTAGCAGCTCTAAAATAAAAAGACAATTTCTCTCTATCTTTAAACCAGCTTTCTTAAATTGTCTTAATAAGAGAACATAACATACCTTCAGCAGAAAAAGGAAATGGAGCCATGTCCAGATAGACTAACATCCATCTAACTTGTGCTTTGGCATTGGAAAGAGCAACATATCCCAGGAGGCTTTGAAGAGAGAGTCAGAAGACCTAGCACAGGAACTAGCCCAGAAAGGAAACAAGACTTATCTGGAATTTGCACCTGAGTATGCATTTATATTATCAGACAAAACTTACCAGGAATTTTGGACAACTATTGCTTGTGTGAATTTGGAAGCTCTCCACAGCAGTTTCTTACGCTAATTTTAAAAAAAAAAAAAAAAAAGAGAGAGTGTCCAAAATTAGGAGGGCTAGTAAAAGCTAGGAGCATTCTTGAAACAGATCGAGTACAAGCAGCTATCACCACTTTCCACAGCCCAAAAAAGGCAAGTCTCATGCCTCACAGGAGGTGGCAAGTTTTGCATTAGTTCCCCCGAGGGACTCAGTTCCAACCACAAGAATCATGCTGAAAACCCAACTTTTCACAAGCCAGCTTTTGCATCTTTGCTCCAGAGCTCATCCACTGCATATTCAAGCCATGCAACTGGCAGGGGAGTAGGGGAGAGCACACTCTTTGAAGTGTGCTCCCAGGTGGTATGCGTGTATGGAAATTCACACTTCAGAGCAAATGTTTAGAATTACCCGTTTGTTGCAAATTTAAATACTTCGTGAAAACACTCTAGATCTGAAACTGAAGATTTCAGAGTTAGTGGCAGTCAGTATGTTTACACAGATGGGCACAATAGCTGTGATCACCACTGCCCATTCCAAACAGCCTAAGTGTAAGCCAGCTCTATCCACAAGCCATATAGCTATGCCATACCCAAGTTGTCGTTTTTCAGGGTGTATTTGGAATGACAACTATGAGGACCAGAGAGGCTTGCTTCTGACCAGCTCAGAGCAAAAGGAGCACGAGGTCAGGCCCATCTGCTTCTGCCTGTGGAGACATTCTCTTAAAAGTCATGTCTCTGGACTAGATCATGTTTTTCATTTGTGTTAATGGTTCACTGATCTTAGTTAGTGGTGTCAGGCCATATCGCCACTTTGCTGTGTCTTGTTACCCAGGTGTGTGACGCAATGGCCTACATCCCCTACTTTGCAAATACCGTCAGTCTCTGTATCTTGGTCCAACAGCTATCTCTGTGTTTTCTCCATATCACACCCTCTGCACAGAGTGCCTATCCTGAGTCGTTCTGCAAGCTCACTGTCCTGAATTCTCTTAAGTCCATCCCCGAGACACACTCCTTTCACAATACCTTAATAACACTAGCCAAATAGGACATACACCCTTATTAGAATAAAACAACAAACAAACAAACAATCCCCCTTAACTGCGTTATAGTGAGCACCATCCCTTGCCAAGTGACCACATAATCTTATTGTTGCTCCTCCTGTCATTCCTCACCGCCTTATTACTCAACAATTATTCTGTGTCTATAATTAGTTCACACTGCTGCAACAGGAGATACTAACTCAGCTCCTTGGGCCTGTCTCAACATTTCCTGAAATCAGAAGGGTTTTGCAGAGGACAGCAGCCACTGGTAGTAACTGCAAGTCCCTCAGGAGAAGGGATCTCATGTCCTTTCTCTTCAGAAAGACACTTAACCGCACCTAGAAATCATCAGTACTAGTCACATACCAAAAAAGGTCTGCTATCTCAAGCTCATACCTAATGAGAGCACTAGCAACAAATACAGCTTCCCTTTCTCAGTGCAGTTCTCCTGATATCAGTGGAACTGCTAATGTGACCCAGGTGAGCATGCTTTACCCATAATAAGCACCTAAGGCAATAAGGACTGTCTATTCTGTTTAAATTAGGTAATGATTTCGCATTCCTTCATTTTTGGGAAGTATTCTTCATAGACAGAGATTCCTTCTTTAAATAAGACCATTAAGTCAAATCTGGCTAAAATTATAAAACTTCTTTACATTTCTTTATTGCTCTATTCACAAAAGAAGTCAAATCTGTGCTGCAATTTCCTGTGCAGTATATGAAACACTGCAAGGTTCCTTCTAAATTTAACTTGAAACTGTGTTAGGGATTTACTCACCCCTAGGTAATATTAGGTAGAGTCATTCTACTTGTTCTCTGTGTCTGCTATAATCTTACTTTGTAAGCATTCCTGAAAGCATGAGATTTAAAGGACTTGGAGTTTTATGGTTGTTTGACATCTTTTCACTAGTAGAAAACATTGGATAACTGATCCGTTCTCCCTAGTGAACTCAGGAAGCCTTTTATAAGCACTATTGAAATTACAAACATGAAAATGCGCTTTAGGCCATCAAAGAGAGAATTAATTTAATGAAATTTCTAAAAGTCTTTTAAATGGCAGACAATACACTGATTACATTTTTCCTCCATTTTCTAGTTTAGCAGAGTCCAAATTGGTTAAAAACCAGCATTTATAAACCTCTGCTATTGACCATAATTATAATTGCAATGTCCAATACACAACCTTAGGAAATGGTAGAAGAAAGATTATTCATACAACATAAACTGGTCACATAATTACAGGATCACCCTTTGTTTTTCCAAGACCCTGGTTTCAGTAAGTCCACACCATAAATCACAGTTTGTGGAAAGAACCAAGGTTAAGTAGAAAACACCATGTCTGTTTACAGTATCCTTTCATGGGTTTGGTTGCTTTGGTTTTTTCCCCTCCCCCAAAACCAAGGTCATCACTAGTTGCAAGTTACTCATCCTCCAAGTTCCTACTTTGAAACCCTAGGAGAAACACTGAGCAAGACAAGTAGTAATTGATACAGTAAGAACTCCAAACATTTGAGAAACACTGGAGAAAGAGATCTCAAACTGATAAACAAATTCTCTCTAAGCTATGTTTTACTTTTTCAAAATGAATGTACTAGCACTCCTTATCCGACAGGCTTGTTCCGCATGGAAGTGTGTTAGTATCCAGGAAGAATTTGTGAAGTGGGAAGCCCTGCAGAAGGGCCCCTAAATACTGAACAGATCCCCAAGGGGACCATCAGCACCCCAGGTACAAGTTGGGTGGATATAACATTCAAGAAGGGGAACCACACCGTCAGCTATAGAGACAATGACGCTACAGACTCTCATTTTGGGCATGGCCCCTTTTTCACGTTGCTGAGTTGTCACTGTTTTCAGGTAACTGTATTTCCAATTTCCATACACCTCCCTGAAATCTGTTTATTGCATAAGCTGTCCCTCTACTTGTCTGTTCCAAATGTTTCAAATTTACTGAGCTCTGTATGCCAAACATGTGATACCTGGATACACAGGAAACATTACGGCTCCTGCTGCGTGGTATACTTGCTATTGTTATTCCTTAGGTTAGCTAATATGTGGGGCGTTCCCCCTGCTTCTGCAGTTATACAGATGCTGCATGATGCAAAGTTAGCCAGTAACTAGTAAATCCAGGAGACAGGAGGCTTACCGTTTTCTTCTTCAATTTACTTTTCTCATTGAAGGATGGGTGGTTACAATGATTTTCTATGGGGCTTCTACGTCAGAAACTATCTGAAAAGGGAAGACTAAGGCAAAAGAAGCCGTCTATTAAGAAGACACTAGTTTCACTTACTATGGATAAATTAGAAAACAGAAATTTTTACTTTGTCATTTATGCAGATGATGGGCAATCAAATGAAAGCAGCGACAACCAAAAATTCAGAAAATAAACTGTGGTAAAATACTTGGAGATAGGAAGCTCTGTACAGAACAGGTACAGCATACAAAAGTTACAAATCCCCATCACTGCTGAAAGCTTAGGCTCAGAAAATCAGTGGTTGGTTCTGAAAAGGCCACCCATATCTTACACACCTCAGGCAACAACCATATCCCTGGTGACCCACCCCACAGAGTCCCTGACCATTCGGGAGCTCAGCTTCATGGAAATAGGGTGTTTTCGTTGTTATGCCTGTTGTTTAGTCATTAGCCTTCTTCCCTATGAAGCCTTCCAGCAAGGATACCAATTAGTGCAAATGGCTTGTAATTAGCAGTGATGATTTTTGTAATGTGGATACCTTCTCAGTATGAACAGGAAAGAGCCACCAACTCATTTCACATAGTCCATAGTCAACCATCAGGAGGTAAAGATTTCCAGTTAATAAAGGCCCATGTGAGAACGAAACCAGTGACTCAGAGGACTAATGCATTGTCTTGCCATACTGGTCCCCAGTGCTAGCACCTCTAATCTAACTGGATCATTGTTAATCCTTTGTTTTACTGAGAATGTGAAAATTTTCTAAACACTTACTTCGCATTTAATGTCTTCAGAGATGCATATTGTGTGTAATAAGTGTGCTGCCTCCTGACGTGTCACCTTCTTCCATTATGTGGAGGGGAATTCACTCTCCCTGTGTGCCTCCTGCTTTCAACTGTCCCGCTCCACTCTCTTCTCCTCTTCCACCCCTTACCCAACCTCACAATAACCATCATCCATGTGTCAGAGGTGGCTGAAAGTTGGCCTCCCCCATGCTGGGCCTGCTGCAAGGCCTCCCTCAGGCCTTCCCTGTCCAGGCCTGCTGCAAGCCCTCGCTCCCCTGGGCCTGCCCCAGGCCTTCTCCAGGCCAGGGCCTGCAGCCAGACTGCTCTCAGGGCTGGCCCTGGCTCCTCTGGGCCTGCCACGAGGCCTCCCTTGGGCCTGCCTGCCCGCCCCTGCCCCATCAGGCACCTCACCTGGCTCTCTCCTTCCTCCCTGCCTCCACTTCCTTCACAACAGGTCTGCCCTGGGGGAGGGCCCAAAACGGTGCCTCTGCCTCCCGGGATCTCCCCTCCACTGGCTGCCCTAGCCATCCCTCCCCTATCTTTCCTTCCCAGGGCTCCCTCCCCCAAATTGTGGCTCTCCCAGCACCTTCTCTTCCGCCTGGTGTTATGATCTCCCTCACTTTTTACAGAACCCCTCTGTAAACCCACATATTCCCACATACCCTCCTGTGCCATGACTCACCCTCCCAAGCTAACCTTCTAATTATTTATAATTAACAATAACAAGAAGGAACTGACATGATGTGGAGATGATCAGATGTGAGGATGAGAAGCTCAGTGTAAATGCTTAGAGAGAAAGAAACAGCATCATATACTACTGAATAATCCTATAATCGCTCTGTGTACATTCCCCTTTCCATAACCCCTGCCTGACACCATCACGCCCTGTGTCCTGTTACGAGATATCTAACTTCAGTTGTAAGCAGAGACCATCCCCTCTCATTTCCATAGGTGCTCAGCACTAAGGGAGGTTGGCACATCTGAAAATCAGGCCATCTTTTTTCATTTGCTATGTAAAACATTACATACAACTGTTGCAGCCTGTGCTAATATATAATAAAAGGCATTTAAATTAGCACTAACTTGTCTCAGCTACCTTGGATTCCCTGTACTAAAAAGTCCGGCCTTTCCTGTTCTATCCACTTATTGTACCTCTCATGCATCTTTTACTGCACCTATCCATGACTTAATGTGATGGCAGACATAAGAAGCTGGCCTTGAGGATGATAAGCAAATTGCTTTTTTTTGCTTAGAAGATTAAACTTGCTTTGATAGCATAACCTTGCTTCTTTTCTTCCGCTCTCATTGACTATCCTCCTCTGCCACAGCCTACTTTATAACACACTATACTTCCCCCTTCTCCTCCCACCAGAACCAGTCTTTATTTACAATAAATAAGGAAAAAAGCCTATCACCATAAGTCATAAATTACAGAGGCTACTTTTAAAAGCAGAAAATGTCATATGTGTAGAATTTCTGTGAATTGTTATACTTCACCTATCAATTTTATTCTAATGCTGTGCCTGTGAAATCAGTGTTTGAAACACGAGCGGGAGCAGGTGAGGTCTTCCTGAGTCTGCAGTAAGATTGAAAAGTTGAGCTCAAAGCTTCTTTTATTCACCTTGTTAACAGTGTTGATGTGGTGGTCATTTGATGTGATATACTGTGAACTGAGTCCTTCAAAAGAATGGTCCAGAGGAATGACGTCCAAGATGACCAGGTTTTAAATGGGTCATTTGAATTACTATAGCACTTTGAAGTCATCTTTGTCTAGGAAGACCTAGCTGTGTGACAGGTTATCAGCCCCAAAGATCTTAAATCCAGGTAAATAATTGACACGAGCTGGTGTTTATTTCCCAGGGTGGGATCATGAGAAAAAAGAACAGAAAATCAGAGAGAGGGTAGAAATGAGATCTCCATGGAGGGAAAAAGGATTAGCTGATACATCTAGTAATAACAGTAGTACAGTACGAAATATGCTATGGAGCAAGTATCTAACCTTAATTATTTTTTAAAAGAAAGTTGTTGAATTTAAAAGAATTTTAATCTCAACAATTCATCCATTCAATATCCACAGTCAGAGTATTTCTCTGGACTGTCTAACAGGTCAGTAGAGAGATCGGGATTGTTCTCTGGTGGGAAGACTACAGAGGTTGTGCTGAAGTCATTGGGAAGGGTTGGTGAGCAGAAACAGAGCATGGAGCATGTTTGGGGCTCTCAGCTGACCTTTGCCTCCACTTTCTTTTGTCCACCTCTGCCTAAGATTCTTAGCATATGGAGAGATGCCCACCCACCCACTCATGGAGCACAGGTGTTCCACCCTCTCCTTTATCTGACTTTTGAAATTATCAGTGGAAAATAAGCAGTCATCTTCATGATCTTTCAAGATAAGTAAGGGAGACAGAGCATGGAGTAATCTTCATTTCTGGCCTGCCACAAAAGAAGGCAGCAATACATTCTGGCAAAGTGTTGGGGAGTTCATTCAGTTCTTCCACTCAGAATCCTTCATGGAAGCAACTGTAAAGTACCTTAGTTTTTTTTAACCTCTGAAGAAAAAGTGTTCAGTAACTCCTTACCTGGGCCAGCTTGGCACCAGTAATGCCTCTGTGCAAGGAATGGTTGATTTCTTGAACTCTTTTTATGTTCCCATCATAACAGTTTAAGGTGTTTCTTCAAATACTAAGTGGAAAAGAGCAATAAACGGTCAATCAAGGTAATCACAGAATCACAGAATTGTAGGGGTTGGAAGAGACCTCTGGAGATCATCTGGTCCAACCCCCTGCCAATGCAGGTTCACCTAGAGCAGGCTGGACAGGAACACATCCAGGCGGGTGTTGAATATCTCCAGAGAAGGAGACTCCACCGCCTCTCTGGGCAGCCTGTTCCAGTGCTCTGCCACCCTCAAAGGAAAGAAGATTTTTGCTTATGTTGAGACAGAATTTTCTGTGTTATAGCTTGTGACCATTGTCCTTTGTCCTGTCACTGGCCACCACTGAGAAGAGTTTGACCCCATCCTCTTGACATCCCCCTTTTAGATATTCATAAGCATTGCTAAGATCCTCTCTCAGTCTTCTCTTCTCCAGGCTAAACAGACCCAGGTCTCTCAGCCTTTCCTTATAAGAGAGGTGCTCCAGTCCCCTGATCATCTTCATAGCCCTCCACTGGACTCTCTCCAGTAGTTCCCTGTCCTTCTTGAACTGGTGGGCCAGAACTGGACACAGTACTCCAGATGTGGCCTCACCAGGGCAGAGTAGAGGAGGAGGATGACTTCCCTCAACCTGCTGGACATGCTCTTTTTAATGCACCCCAGGAGACCATTGGCCTTCTTGGCCACAAGGGCACATTGCTGGCTCATGGTCAACTTGTAGTCCACCAGGACTCCCAGGTCTCTCTCTACAGAGCTGCTTTCCAGCAGGTCAGCTGCTAATCTGTACCAGTGTAGGGGGTTATTCCTCCCCAGGTGCAGGACCCTACGCTTGCCCTTGTTGAACTTCATTAGGTTCCTCTCTGCCCAACTCTCCAGCCTGTCCAGGTCTTTCTGTATGGTGGCACAGCCTTCTGGTGTGTCAGACACTCCTCCTGGTTTTGTATCATCAGCAAACTTGCTGAGGGTACACTCTGTCCCCTCATCCAGGTAATTGATGAATATGTTGAACAAGACTGGACCCAGTACTGACCCCTGGGGAACACCACTGGTTACAGGTCTCCAACTGGATGCTGGGCTACTGATCACAACCCTCTGAGCTCTGCCATTCAGCCAGTTCTCAATCCACCTCACCGTCCACTCATCCAACCCACCCTTCCTAAGCTTACCTATGAAGATGTTATGGGAGACAGTGTGAAAAGCCTTGCTGAAGTCAAGGTAGACAATGTCCACTGCTCTCACCTCATCTGCCCAGCCAGCCATTGCATCCTAGAAGGCCATCAGATTTGTCAAGCATGATTTCCCGTTAATGAATCCATGCTGACCACTCCCTATGACCTTTTTTCCTTCTGCATGCTTAGAGATGACATCCGGGATGAGCTGTTCCATCACCTTTCCAGGGATGGAGGTGAAGCTGACCAGCCTGTAGTTTCCTGGGTCCTCCTTCTTGCCCTTTCCAAAGACTGCCATGACATTAGCTTTCCTCCAGTCCTCAGGCATGGAGAGCAGCTTTGCACTAACATCTGCCAGCTCCTGCAGTACTCACGGGTGCATCCCATCAGGGCCCATGGATTTGTGGGTGTGAAGTTTGCTTAAATGATCTCTAACCCTATCTTCCTCGATTGAGGG
Organism: Larus michahellis; assembly: GCF_964199755.1. Lineage (NCBI taxonomy): Eukaryota > Metazoa > Chordata > Aves > Charadriiformes > Laridae > Larus > Larus michahellis. The sequence continues at coordinate 21,089,736 of NC_133930.1, forward strand.
AGGGTCTTCCTTATTCCTGGCACTTTCTCCTACCTCCAGGGCCTGGTGTTCCTGAGGGCTGGCCTTTGCAGTAAAGACTGAGGCAAAGGAGGCATTCAGTAACTCTGCCTTCCCAGCATCCTCTGTCACCAGGGCACCTACCTCATTCAGCAGCAGGCCCATGTTTTCCCTAGTCTTGCTTTCACTGCTGTTGTACTTGAAGAAGTTTACATTCACATTTAGAATCCATCTAACCAGGCAGGAAATTCACAGTTACTGATGGGCAGCTGAAGGATCATTCTACAACCTATTTTCAGAAATAATGAAATAGCTTTAAAATGACTGAAACTTCTTCTAGTTTCCTAAGTAACCTGGAAAATGTCAGAAAGTTTGATCAATATTGCAGACCAGCATATAACCCAAATTATCTTTTTTTTTTTTTTTTGTCATATACAGTGTATGAAGTGATTTAATGAAATGGAATAATTTCGGAACACCTTAAATGGATTACAGAATGCCCTAGAACACTTGAGTGATGAGTGGCATCAGTGGGTAATACATTAGGTTAACACTGAAGCATGACCTATTTGAATCGTTTCCTTAGCTTGTTTGCTACTGGCAAGTTAGTGCACTGTGCTGTACAAATGTATACATATATATGTATATTTGCAAAAATATATTTTAACATTTGATAAAGATGTTTTGATAAGAGTACAAGAGATATTTTTTTTCTTGGCAATGTTAATTCCTGTGTCCACTACTAATACGTGTGAAACCTATGGGCCAACTTTCACCTAATCCTTTAATCCCTATGTTTTCATTCAAGTATGTATGTTCCCAAGCTAAACCCTTACACTGTGCTTGCTCTTGTTTTCAATATAAAAGATTAGGATTACTGCCTGACAAGCATAAAATCAGACCATATAACTTACTTTCAAGAGAAGGTAAGACATTTTTTATAAAGAGGAGTGGACAAGTACTTTTCTAATATTAAGCTTCCTATATGTGGAATTACAACAGGGATGTTACATGATGGGGTAAAGAAGGTCAATTTGTGAACTACAGTGTCTTATTTAAGACAGGATCCACCCTGGGAAAGAATTTCAGAACCTTTGCTCCTGTTGCAAGTTCTTATATTACAAATTTAAAGCAGCTTTCCTTCCTTGGGCTGAGGGGCTGGGGCAAAGGTAGTGTACTTTTAAATGGGTATTTCTCCTTAACCCGATCTAAACACCTCTGTTATTTTGCAATATGAAAATCAAAAGTGAGGTAAGAATATAGAGCACTTACCAGAAAGATACAGAAGGATTTAAAAAACGCCAAGCACTCTGGTACCACATATACACATTGCATACAAATAACTGATTCACTTAACTGTATTTGAGTGAGGTGCATTGCAACTCTCCACAACCAACTAGCCTCCTACAATAGGATTTGGAGCCTTTACATTGACTTTTAAACATCCCACACTTGAAGTCAGTTTATTTGCTGACACCAGCCTGAATTTCAGCCATAGAAAGATGATTTTGATTCTCAAAGAAATTATAGCAGCTGAAGTAAAGGTTCATACTTTCTCAAGCACACATACAGTCAAAAATGGAACTGTTTTTCCATTTGAAGAAGTACTATAGCTCGAGTAATTTTTGTTTTTCAAATACACTGAAACTGCATGCTTACTGGTGTCATAAACAAAAAGGGAGATCTTGCTTTGTAAAGGAAAAGGGCTCAACAGTGGCTGTATGCTTGCAGCAGAATTAGGTAAGTCATGGCCTCCCAAGAATAAAATCAACCATTATCCCTTCAAGAAAGCAGACAGCTGGGAAGCTGCTCACTATAGAAATTATATATATTTAACTTCACTGAACTGCCTAGAGTTACATTAATGAATCCATCTGGAGAACTCAAATTAGGTCTTCCTGTCTAGACTTGAGAAGTAAATAAATATTACCTAATGCACGGCATTCAATACAAGGAAAACAATCACATTTATACACACTTGCTGCAAGATGGAGCAAACCAGTGACACCTCCTCACTATTTTGGGTTGACATCTCTACCTTGTTTAGTGTGCACTTCATTAGACTGGCTGCCTGCTCCTTGCATTCAGCTGCTTTGAAACACTGATGGCAATAGAGGTCTGTCTTTCAGAACAGGCCTCATTCAGTTATACAAAGATTAATCCAAATAAGCAATTAACTACTGCTTGCTGCTTGAATACTGGCTTGAAAACTGGTATGTGTTTATGTAAGTACAGGTGCTATGCAATATCTAGAGAGAAATAAGCCCAGCCCACAAGTAGACATTCCCCCCCTGCACCAAGTCATGAGTCCTCAAAAAATCCCACCTATTTGCATAGTTTAACAAATAGCATTGCCTTCAGTTTGGGATAAAAATTGCTCTAATAAGTCTATGCTTACTAGCAATTGGATTGCATGAAGCAGCAGGCCATCTCTATGCTTCCTTAGCTGTTTTGAGCTGCTTTACAGAGAATTTAAGGCATACCATAAATGGTATCTGGTCTAATAATACTTGTGGTTGTCTAACATTATCAACTCCATAAAGTGAGGCCAAAGTTGATAGTAAATTGGCCTTTCATCTTGTGTTTTGATTTTACTTTGCTGGGGTTACCATTTAACCAAGGGCAGAAAGATATGCACAACAGAGGGGCAGTGATAGGTATGGACAATTCATTCTACCATTGAAGTGTCAGGATACTATGAGTGTGCCTAGACACAGGCAAACTACTAAGTGCTAGGGCCTTACATTCATATCCTGACCTGGACCAGACTTTTTTAAAATGGCACAAGGAAAGCAGACATGCAAGATTTTTGGCAATGCAAAGCAAAGCATGTTAAGTTGTCTTGTAAAAACAATGGAGAACAATGCTGCAGATTTCCATTCTCTTTATTGCCAACAGATTTATATTTAAAATGCCAAGGTCCAAAAAAAAAAAAAAGTTGTGTAATAAATACTTCACTTTAGGCTGCAATAAATACAAAAACATATTAACAAGGAATGCACTTTGCCAGCCACAAGTGTGGGTATTTTTGAAAAATAAAGAAAAAAAAGAGTATGGCCATAGTTCACAGTTAAGCAGCCAGAAGCTGCCTACTACAGCTATCCCCAACAATGGAGCTCTCCCTTCCCTCCCCTTTCAGATGCATATTCACAGTTTAACTCCATCAGAAATGCTGTCTTACAGAGCAAGCAGTCACACTCTGCTCAGAGTTCAAGTCAAAAATATCTTTAAACACACACATCAAGCAAGGAAAGCTATGGTCCAAAAAACTCCCTGTCAAACTATTATAGTCCAACAGTAGGTTTAGGCTTCTGTCCAATAGATGCGTGCCCAGCACACTAGGACAGTAAATTTTTCGTACCACCACACATCCATCACCAACATACTAGTTTCTCCACCATCTCCACTGTAGATTTCACAGTGAACAAGAACGTCCGTTTGGTTTAACGGAGTCAGTTCCTTCAGTTACATCGCTGCAGCAGCATGTTCAGAGCATATTCCATTCTGTGTTTTAGTTCCAATGAGCATCCAGAAACCAGAAGAGTTGTCAGACGACACGCTGTGGATATCCTCTCTTCATTGATGTAGGTAAGGAGATACTCCTCATTCTGATTGCAAATGATGATTTTTGTGTGATCATGATAGAAGTTCACCTGTAAAAGAGAAAAGTTCCTGTTTGTATACTTTCTCCTCTCGGTTTCTGGCACTTACTGCCATAAAACTACATAAAGTATTTTAGAAACATTGTCTCTGGTGATGCTACCAAACTTACTTGAAACGTGCCATCATTGAAGAGCATCATTAATGCTTTATCAGATTTAAGCCACTGCAAGAGGTAAAGCCTAGGCCTGCGTACATCTGTTAGGCTGGGCAAGTCTCCTCCCTAGGAAAAGGAACAGACATTACATTAATCTCTCAGTTCACATTCTGTGCATTTTTGCAGCTCAAGATCCAAAAGAAGCTGAACTTACATCCATGAGGTTCTCTTCCATGTAGTGAGAGAAATACTTCAGTACAGTTACTTGGCTAATGAACTGTTCAGGAGCCTCTGTGGCTGAGAAGACAGAGCACTGGCCTAGCTCAGCATAGTAGTGGACTGTCCTGTAGAGGAGAAAAAGTAAGGAGGTTAGAGATGAGATAAAAGCATTTCATGTTTAAACCGCCTTAGTGAGTTCTCAGTTTTGTAGTTATGCTTACTTTTTGTCTGGCAGAAGGCTCATATGCGCCCCATTGTTGAAAAGGACACCAACAGTGTGATCTGACAGCTGGTACCCAAAGCCATACTTGTTGGAGTAGTCCACCCATTTTGTAACCCACTGGAAGGATGCTGTCAGCTGTTCTTTGGGAATGCTGTCTGCTTCTGGCATGTTCTCCAGGCATCCTCGCAATACCCTTGCAACTGTATCAGCAACACTCCCCATGGTACTGTCTTCAAGGCCTGAAAGAGAAGCATTATTAGACTGACAAGAGCACACAGACAGCAGGTCTTCATTCTAAATGTTTCAGTTATCGAGACTGCAGTTTTAAGAAGTTTAGTCTTTATGGCTTTCCAGTTTTAATTCTTCCAAAATATTAGCTGTAAAATTTAAAGAATCAAAAATAGGGGTGGGAAGGAAAGCAGCTGTTCATTTCAAGCTTCTGAGTCCAACACGTGAACAAACTAAAGGTGGGATTTAGAATTAGAGATTACACTTTGCTGCACTTACATTCACTACTACTGCTGCAGCTTCCCAAAGTTCCCCTGACTATCATACGAATAGAGTCTCCAATCTGCTTAGTTTCTGGTACCGCTCCCGGCTTCGCTACTGTTGTGATTAGAGGCTGGATTTCCTAGAAGAGATGTCAGACATGTAAACATCAAACATAACACAAGCCAAGGCTTATACACAAGTTTTGCATGGCTCTCCTGTCTCTCAACAAATAAGAAATTCTAGGGGAACTGGTATTAAATGTTTCCAGCAAGTACAAAGAGCTGCTGTTAGACTGAGCTTAAAGCAGCACACCAGGTCTTTCCATTTCTTTAGATCTTCAGTTTGCATCTTACACACTATTAATCAGTACTCTGCTCTCCTACCCTAGCAAGAGAACAGCTGCATGCAGGTCTGAACACCAAATGGTAAGAGTTGGATCTCAGCAATGTATTCTTTAAGAAGTCCTAGTTAATCATGAACAGAATCCCTGTATGTGGAATACTGGGAAAGAGCACCTGGCAGACAAATTACCACACAGGTGACAATGGACTCTAGGCAGATACTATAATTACTCAAAAGCTAAAATTGATAGTCTGCCTACAAAGGCTAACATACTTTGGTGAAGCTTGGCTAAGCCCTCTTAAAACAACTCCTGCTAATCATTTAAGCTTGATTATGCTGTGTACAGCCCCAGCTCTGATATCCAAGTCAAATATAATTTAATTATAGCTACTCCACCCAACTGTTATTGGATTTGAATTGAATGGCACTTGCATTTACCTCATCTGTTCTGTGTTTGTGAGGCTGCTGGGTTATCGATGTCTTCTTCAAATCATGCCTGAGCTTGTAGATTTCTTCATCTTCTTTAGCTAGTCTGTCTGTAACTGTAATACAGAAAAAAAATAAATACTTAATGCTGCATCTGGAAGTACTGTTCAATTACAGAAAGCCTACTAAGTTAGCTGCAGAAAGTGCATTGTCTCCCTCCAGTACCTTCTAAACCTGCCACTGTTTCCCAGAACTGCAGTACCATTATACACAGATCACTAAGAGACTAAACTTTAACAGACACTACATATTAACAGATGCCCAATATAGAATTTTCAGTATGCCATAAGCAGCATTTACTTACGTAAGCTGGCATAAATTGCAGGCTACCATCTTTACTTATTGATAAAGAGGTCAAGACTAACCCAGGGAGGAGACATAAGTACAAGTGCTCCGTTGCAATCTCATAGCTATACATTACTAGTATGACATTGATAGCGTAAGAGATAAGTGGATTGTACCTATGCTTGAAACTTACTATGTGCGTCAAAGCATCTGGCTTTATCCTTTTTACCAAAGAGAGCAGCAGCTGCTTTCTTGAAGAAATTCTTAGCAGGACTTGACAAATGGAAATCAGGAACGGTGTGACAACAGATAGCAGAAAGTCTATCAGGTGTAAAGCCCTGTGGAAGTGAGATTCAAAAAACAATTATTAGACCACAGAGTGCATTTCTAAGGTGGATATTTTTCAGCCACAACACTAGACAATACAAACCTGTAAGAAAAATTCATGTCTAATTATTTCATCTAAACTGGGCCGATCTTCAGGATTTTTTGACAACATGCTAGCTATTAAGTGTTTCGCAGGTGCCAAGAGAGATGAAGGCAGGCTGTATCTTGCTTCCCTTATGCATCTGTACGTTTCTTTAAGATTTGTGGTCTCAAACGGGGGTCTTCCCAACAGCATTGTATACCTGTTTAAAAGGAAACCAATTTTATTTATTTATTTTACACACCCATGATACTTTTCTGCAACTACTGAAAAGGCTTTGTCTGTCTCCCAACACAAAGGGGCATTTCTGCACTTGGGCTAGACACGTATAAAGGGTGGCAAACTGTTGTAGTACTGCATCCCCTTTGAACTCTTAAAAGCCTAAGCCAATGATAGAAATATTTCATTTCAAAGGCACTGAAGTACTTACATTACACAGCCTAAGGCCCAGATGTCAGATTCACAGCCATGCCCTTGTTTGTTGAGGACTTCTGGAGAGAGGTAATTTGGTGTGCCACATATTGTTCTGCAAATCAAAGAGGCCACAGAGCCTGTTAGTATTTCAGATAGAAAGAGGAGGGAAGCTATTTTTCATAGGGCTGGTTTTCTTCTCAAGTTTGGACAAGAGCTTAGAGACTCCTAAAGAGGAGCTGTATGAATGTTAATATTGAAGATGTGATGAAACACATCTACGTGGTAGAGGAACAGCAGACTACCCGCACTATTCGTCAGTCAGGTACCCTGCCTCTGGCATTTGTTATTACTCAAATGCTCAGAGGAAAGCAGAAGTCAAAGCACAGCAGCCTGCTTTCTAGAAGGGCAAGCCTTGATCCCAGAAGCAATTAGCTTTTACTATGGAACAGGATTTTTCATTTCTAAATGGATTTGGTTTCAGTTACTACTAGACTTTGCATTTTTTCGGGCTCCTACCTCCTCCTGTGCTCCAGTGGTTCCAGCCTAGCTGCCAAGCCAAAGTCACCCAGTTTTAGTTCCATGTTCTCATTAATGAAGAAGTTACCTAGCAGACAGAAATTCCAGTTAGCCCTTTTCTTGCAAGGTAGGAATGCATTTGCCACAGGTGCTGAGTCATATGTTGTTCAAAGCCAGAAGCTAGCCAAGATATTTTTTTTTTTTAAGTAGGAATGCTTAATGTCATGCCTTAAGCACTCCAAGTTTCCACTGTAAAGACAGACTGAGCCAATTCTATTAATTAAGCTATCGCCATACAAGTGTAAAGTGGTACAATGCTGACAGGGCTGGAGTGTGTTTTGAAGTCAGCAAGGAGCAGACCTTACCTAGTTTAAGATCCCTGTGCAAGATTTCCTGTTCATGAAGATACTTTAGCCCTGACACAATTTGCCTGAGGTAGTATCGTACTTCTGGTTCTGTCAATACCTTCCTCGCTTTTAAGATGTGAGCCATTGACTGCAGAGAGAAAACAAATACAGAAGCGTCACAGGACATTCCCACACAAGATTCACCTTAAGCAAAACTAAATCAATGCATGCGAAAATGACAACTAAAGAAGCCACAAAAGATACCTTTTACACATCACACATTTAAATTAGTTGCAGATTCCAGGTAAGTAAATACTGAATTTCTCCTAGTTGATGCTCACCCTTCTACTGCAGTACTCCAGAAGAATGTAAATATTCTCTCTGTCTTCAAAGTAGTGGTAAAACTGCACAACGTGTCTATGATTAAGCATGCTGTGCAGCTCAATCTCTTTATCAATCTGAAGAGACAAGGCAGGGAGGGGGGGAAAGACAGCGTTGTTAGCCTTGCATCCACAAGGTTGAGCTCATATCAAAGCCGTTTCAGGAAAAGGGCTGGGCAATCCGGCACACAAAGAGAGTTTCAGAAGAAGAAAAAAAAAAGTCATTCACGCACACACACCTTTTCCCTTTGATGAGGTTTTGCTACTCTGCTGTGAGGAATGATTTTTGCAGCATAAACTTTATTTGTTGTCAAATCCGTCATCTCATAACATTTGGCGAATCCACCCTAGAGAGGCACACGAGAAAAAAGGCAATTACAGAAGGTATGAAAGAAGTCCCACACTTAGTCATTCACCAGCTCACGTATTAGTCAAGGCGCGCAACTTCCTTCGCACCGGGTAATTTAGTAAAAGACAGGTCTCGGGTTCATCCCCCATCTGCAGGTCGGCCCTGCGGCTCCCCCCGCCCCAAATGCGACACCGAAGTCGCTCCTGCAGGCTCGCCCCAGCTGCAGGCACGATTCCGCTTGTAACAAGGGGCAGCGATGAACCGGGGACGGGAAGGGTGCTCGGACCCACAGACCCGCTGGGACCTCCGTGAGGGCCGGGGTCCGGCGTCCCGGCGCAGCCCAGCGTCCCCCGCCGCCCGCTCCGCCGACCGGGAGGGCCGGGTGCCCGCCGCTGCCATTACCTTTCCCAGCACCTTGCCGCGGCAGTATCGCTTCCCCGTCGTGGGGTCGGTTATAATCCGGGAGACCTCGGCGGCGGGGTGGGCGTGCTGGTGCGGCTGCTCCTCCGCCTTCTTTCTCCGCGACTCGCCGCCGGCCGCTCTGCCCACCGCCGCCTCGCAGCCCTTGGCGGCGGCACCACCGCCGCCGCCGCCGCCCGGCGGGTAGGCGATGGTCCGCAGCAGCTCCATCCCCGTTCCTCGCCGGCTCCGTCCTGCCCGCCGGCCTTGCCCTGACGCCCTTCTCAGCTCACGACGCGCTCCAGACACCCAGCAGCGCCCCGGACCGTCGCTTATATTGCGGGCGGCGGCTCCGCCCCCGCCGCGGCGGGACGGCCCCTGCCGGGGACCCGCTCCGCCCGCCCGGCTTGGCCCGGCCCCGGGGCGGCCCGAGGGGGGCGGGGCCGGGCCCGGCCGCCCTGCCCTGCCCTGCCGTGGCCCGCCGTGGGCCCGAGCGGCTCGGCGGGATAGGGGTACATCCCTCCGGGAGGGAAGGCGACGAGGGGACCCTGGGCACAAGGGTGACTTCTCCTGACTTGTGTGGGGCAGCAGGGGTTTGAGACAGACGGTCGGTGCTGTGGCCTGTGCCAGCAGCCCCCTGACAAGTCTCTGTCGCTGCACGTGGGGGAGGGAAGGAGTTTCTCCCACCTCTGCCTAAGCAACTCCGCCACAGCGGAGAGACAGGTTTTTCTCTTATCTCAGTATGAAGCTGGGGCCCGTGGCCATGCTTGGACAGTGCAAGTCATTGGGGTGTGTGCCCCAGTGCCAAGGGTCTACCCCCTCCCTCCTTCTGCATGGAGGACCCACACTTAGTCCCTGGCGGGACACTCCTCAGAGCTGCCTGGTGACAGCTCTGAAGTCTTCCTTTCACAAGCAGAAACATTTCCTTAAAACATCCCAAATGCACACAAATTAATTTTGAAGACCCCTGAAGGCTATTGTAGTCCAGGACCTCTGATCTAGAGGTTTGAGTACAGATGATTGTTGGAGCGTGAAGTGTGTATATGGGAGAAAAGTTTTGAAATGTCAAACAGTTTTGTGTTTCTCCCATTCTGAAAATGCAAAAATGCCAAAGTTCATGACTTCCTTAGGTTTTTACACATTTCTGAAGTATTACTTGCATGTTGGCACACACTAAGAATACTTCTGCCCACTTTCATTGCTGATAAAAATCAAAGTCTAGTTGATTTAATACAAATGACTCTCAGAGCATGTAACTGTATAAATCATTTCAGTGTGAAACACCCCTCATTTCAGATCTTAAAATAACATCAAAATATACTTATGTTACAGTGTCAACATGAGGACGCATGCTTCATGAGAACCTCCCCCCAAAACAGCAAAAGTGCAGAGCAAGAATTTTCAAGTTTCCCTACGTAGGTATCACATTATGAAGGTACCAGTGCTCAAGTGTCAAATATATTGGATTGATTACACTCCAACTTCTACCCATCCATAGTTTTTTGCTGGAGACACGCTCCTGCACACAGGTGTCCTACTTCCTACCTCACTCTGCAAAGTCTAGTCAAGTCACATTAGTATTACGAGTGATTAACCATAGGGATAGAGGTAAAAACGAGAGGGAAAAACTGGGGTACGCAGACCATACTCAGACCTGTGCGCACTCACACCCTAGCCTTACAAGCGTTGCCTTCCCAGGCAAATATTGTTTCCCTCACACAATTAAACTTTCTCCAAAATAGTATCCGTTATTGCAAAATAAGTTACTTAATGTGAACGTGATTTTCTGTCAGTTGAGGTGCTTTGGTCTGCTGTCCTGAAGGGCGTAAGGGGAAAGGGGAAAAATGGCTGGATAAAGGTACACGTTTTCCCTCCGCTGGAAAGAAGTGGTACTACACACGGTAAACTGTAAATTTAAGAAAAACAGGCTTTGTCTGGTAAAGGTTTAGGGGAGATTGTTAAACTTGACTTTAAGAGGACGCAAGCACGTCGTTAAAGCTGAATATGCAAAGTGTTCTGCTAAGCAAGACTAGGACTGTTTATTCTCAGACGCTTTGGCGAAGCAAAGTCTTTAAGCTGTGCTCCTGCTGAGTTACAAAAGGCCATGAGGCTGTCGGGCTGCTCCATGCAGCCTGTTCAGTCGCTCTGAGATTACTTCTCCCACTTCAGCACAGGTAGCATTTACCTAACACTTATCTCAAGGTGCCAAGTTTACCGTACTATTCATTGCAAAGTTTTACAAAGGATAAGCTGTTGCAGGAATAAGAATTTTTGACAGCATTCTTAACCCTGTTGATGAATTGTGCTTCTGCCCTTTCTACCTCTGAATCTGCAGCTTCGACATTCCTCTTCTCCAGTCTTTCCACTCTCTTGCAAGTTCTGCCCTGCCTTCTAAGTCAAGATACACAGCTCATGAGGTAACTTTAGCTGGAGTTACTGAGTTCAATATTTAAGTGTTCCAGAGGCCTCTAAAAGCTTATGTACTGGCACTTACATTTCTTACACTTAGATTACTTATATTTCTTAGCTTCTGTGTAGAGCTACTGGATATTTTTCAATTAATATATTCAACTTTTTCCTTCTAAAGCTGTTATCCTGGATAAAATAATATTAATGTAAAGGCTTGAAACTAACCCTTTCATATCTCGCAAGATGAAAGCCATCCTAGCCAGTCCTCCGTAATATCCCACTTTTTCTTCCAAGTTACATTAGCAGAGTGCTCAAGTGTACCCGCAGCCTGCACGAGAAGCTTGTTTGCAAGCTAGCTGAGATAGCAGCAGCTTTGTAGCCAGATCAGTATGCGGTTACCCTGCCAAGACATATAGCCCAAACTCAGTCTTCAGACACACCTTCTGTCTCTGGCTCCAGAAAACTAGTAACCCCTTATCCCCACGGCTTCATTTTGACACAACTATACAGCTTTTTCATAAAAGCCTGATTATCAAGGGTCTGAAAAGCCTGGGCGTGCATAAATCCCTGGGTCAGATGAGGAATGGGAATTTGACAGAGTCATAAGTGGCCTAATTACAGGCTTGTGGGAAGAAGGTCTTGGCAGGAACCACTTGTTCTTACGCTGGCATTGGGAAAAAGAGGTGTTTGAAGACTTAAATTTCCAGAAACAAGTGCATTAAATCCTGGCTGTCCAACCCCCTGCATATCACAGGCCTTGGCACTGTTCATGGCTGCGAATTTGCCAGGGCAACCAAGTCCTTACGTGAAAGCCGTATCACCACCACCTACCTGGCCTCTAGACTGTCTCACAATTGGACTTCCTTCCTGTGATGCTGCTAACAGGCTTCCCCATCACCAGTGTGCCACGAGAGCCAATTCACTATGCTGCTGTAGTCACAGGCACCGACAGCCCTGCAGTCCACACTGGGCTCACTGGCAGCCGCCGATGGTTTGGCGGGCACAGCTGGCCCTTCAGCCGGCTACCAAAACGCCCGCCCTCCTGCCCTAGGTTAGGTGTCGGCAGGCCAGCGGTTGCCACTTAGCCGGTCATATAGTGCCCTCAGCTGCTGAAATGGAGTTATGACAGTTTGTCCGAAAATAAGCGTATTCTACTTAAAGATTGGGACAAAGTAATGAGCCCCACGAATAGCATCGTCACTGGCACACGTACCAACATAGGTGGGTGATAAAAAATACATGGCTTACTTCTAGAACGTCACCCTATACAAACTGTGTTATTAAAAATGTGACTTTTACTCAAAGTGCTTCACGATCCCTTGTGACTTGTCAGAGGATAGAGTAGTTATGTCTGGAGAAACTATTGCTAATCTTACTGTATTTTAGTGATTGATGAAATCTCATATCTCCTCTTGGCTTCTTCCCTAGCTCACCCCTCTCATTTCATTCTTCTAGTTTAACCTTTTCTACCCCACCTGCTCCATACCAGCCTTTTCCCACCACCACATATGGGTCTGTACGTGCTGTGCTTTGGTGTTCCCTGCTTTCCCTGTTCTCTCAGCACACTGCTGTTATGCTTCCAATAAAGCACCCATTTCAAAGCCTGTAGAGTATCTAGCATAGGCAGCCTCACCAAATAAAGTATAAAACACATAAAAGCTGAACTTGATACAGAACAAAACATCTTCTGTTATGCTGCCATGCAGTTTTAGTGTGTCACTCCTCTTTGCAGAATTTTATTGTCACAGAGCATCCTCACACATAGGTGTGATACCATTTGTCCTCCCTAACTGACTGCAGAGCTAGTGCAAAGCACTTGTTTCTGCTATAATTCATGTGTTTTCATTTCCTTTGTTTGAAGCTTGGCAAAGTTTCCAAAGACCTGAATTATTTCGCAGTTTCATTTGAAGTGATCTGCTAATTAAAAAGCAGGCAAACTACCAAGAGCTTAAGGCAATCATATGTTTTCCCAGAAAAATCTCCAGAAAAGAGGGTGCTTAGCCCAGTGGTCACATAGGCTGTGCTAGTTTTTGGTTCCTTCTGGGGTGCGGCCAAGGTCTGTTCCCACCTTGCTGGTTCAGTGTGAGTTCCCTGGGGCCAGCAGGAAGGCAGGGCTGCAGTTGTGGTGGTTTAGAATCCTGTATTAGGTCCCCAAAGACACAACTCTTTCTATTTCCTGGAGTTTAATGAGTACCTACATGGTCAGGAGGGATGGATGGCTCTGAAAGGTGTTCTCCCAGTGCAAAGATAGAGTATGGGAAATAATACAGCTCCAATCAAGTGTCAGTGTCAAAGAGACTCAGCTTTCTCTTATCCCTTGCTGCTCTCACACTCCTTCTCTGTGGTGCTTGGTTGACTAATGCCTCATGGGTTGACTTCAGGCACTAGCCCCTGCACTCAGGAAGAGCAGTAACACCTTCATACAGCGCCTGCTTCTAACAGTGAACTCAGACCACAGGTTTGCGCATTGTGGTATTTTTCTCATTTTGTTTTTTCACAGCTTGACTTGTTTTTCTTGCACATGCCAGACCAAAACAAAGATTATACTAACCTCAAAGTTATCAGTACTGCAAAAGTAAAGGTTTTAAAGCCTTTGCCTTTACCTCTAAAGGTTGACAAAAATTGTTATTTTAAGCTTTTCAAGGTTAATAGTTGAGGACGTGTTTGCACAGACAATACTGTCAGATACATCATTTCCTTCAACGACATTCTCTACGGCCTCTATTTGCCCCCCTTGCAATGCACTGGGGAGAACCAAGAGTGCCAACTGTATTTCCCCATCCGTAAGAAACAGTTTAACCTAATGACTGTGAACACGTGCACATACTTCATGCAGTGTCCTGTAGGAATCACACCCGCTCTGCCTCTGGCTGCAATGTGAGCACTCTTCAGTGCTCACTTAGCGAAAGACTGTCTGTCCACGAGATATTTAGTGAGACACCCTGGCCACCCATTCTGCCAGCAGCAGCTGTTTCCAGATGCTACTATTGCTTCTGCTGACGCACCGGTGATTTTCAGTACGCTGTTGAAGGTGCTTGAAACTTTGTGAGACCAGGACTTAAGATACCGCATGCTGGTGATATAACAGTTATGCCCAGAATTATCCTGCTTCCCATGTAAAAGACGGCTAGGCCCTTTATGCAATTGCATCAATCATGCAGGAGGAACAAAGGTCTGTGTGATCGTAAAGCATCATGCCCAGTATTAGAGACACTTGGCTTCAAACCTGAGGAACAATCGGAGTAGTGTTTTGTGCCCTAAAAGAACTGTCTAGATTCTTTTGTGCTTTTTTTGTAGCCCTTCTCAATGCCCAAATATCTTAAACATAAACCTCCTTGTTAAAAGAAATAATGCCAAAGGGTAGCCAAAATCCTCTAAACAGAACAAAGAGTTCACTGCTTCAGTCAGTTTGTTTCGCTTCCTGCTCCCTCTTCTCCTTACCAACTTCAGTATTCAGCTACTGCAGGACACAGGACAGGAGACAGTTTCCTACCGATTAGGCTAAGCACTTATTTTCTTTCTATGGGTAGGAAAGCAGTTTCCTGAACCCAAGGAGCAGGAGTCAGTGTTACTGGTGCTTAGATAACACGGACAACGCAGGAACAGTTATAAGATATACAGGGTAAGAGCCCATGTCACAGGTTATCTGTCTCCATGACACTCCTTTCTGTCAAGATCAACCGTATCTGTTTTTCATGCACATGTTACCAGTAACTAGACATGTACAGGCCACTTCCAACTATATATTATAAACATGAAGCACAAAAGAGGAGGGCAAGTATTTAGGAGATTGAAAGCATTTGTTGCCTTATTTTCTGCAATTAACTATGCTTGTAGAACAATACAGCTACAAAGAACAAAATGTTCTGGCAGACAGGAGTACAAGTCATTATTCCTAATCCTCAACAGCTGTATATAATGTTCAAACTCAACAACACAGTGATGCATGTCTTATGCATGCTTAGATACAGGGTAACTCTGGGAAGCTAGAGTTGAAGGTAGAAGAGCTGATGGTCTACAGAAAACTGAGTTATTGGGCAATTAGATACAAGTCAGCGCTTCCTTTCAGCACTGCAGGTGATACAGAGGCTCTTTGCTACCGAAGCAAGATGTGCCAGAAGCAATTCTGAACAGAGCAGAAGAGATAGCCTGCCCAGGAAGGAAAAGTGGCCTGAACGCTGCTGTTGTCACAGCCAGGGAAGGGTATCCTGTGCTCTTTTGCCAATTGGGATTAGATTAAACCCAGTTAATATTTATTGCCTTTCCTAGGTTTCTTCCGTCTACCACTCTAATATCAAAGAAACAGACTTAAACAAAAGCATGGAGAAAGGAGAGTTAGCACCATATGTTACCATCAAAGTCATCGTTTATCAGACACAACATGACAGAGGCACGTATTCAGAGATTCTGGGGAAAGCTTCTGAGAACGACATTTTCCAATAAGCTGTTTTCTGTTTTGTATACATTAGAAGTTTTTCTAAGTGTTTCTTACCTACGATCTGTTTTATACATAGATCACTACAGCTTTTCTAGGTAAGAGTACTTTCTCTATTTATGTAAATATTTGAAATTGTCTGGCACTACATTTAGTTTATTTGAGTTACGCTTGTCCTGACTGCTAATCTGAAGAATTGAAGCATGTCATTAGTAAAGTTAGTGTACCCAAAAAAAAAATTTAAAAAATCCCACAGAAAAAAATGGCCTCTAGTGAAAGTTAAGGTATCTAGGAAAGAGAGACATATAAAATCCGGTCTCTTTAAGAATAGAAATGAGAACAGGTGGTGGTTAAGACAGGATGGATAAAAGAAAAGATGAACAAAAAGCATGCCCTAAATAGCTAGGTGCGAAAGTGAAAATCCCTACGAGATTTTTTCCAGCAACTCACTTTGATCTTTTCGTTCTAGCATCCTTTTCTGATTGAAGCTATTATTAGCATCAGCCACCCAGAGAAGGTAGGTAGGCCAGTGCGGTACTTTCCTCTTCCTGAGCTTATCTGTGTGCTCCACCAGTGGCCGAAGACTTCAGGCAGTTATTGTACATCTTCTATTCTAACTAGGGAAACCAGTAGCTTGAATAAAGCTCCTCATCAGTACAAAGAAAAACCCAGGGGAAGCTATTTGACAAGTGCAAAGCCAGTACTATGAATGCTGGCAAAATTACTTAATCCACTAGCTGGAAGGGTAAATATTACCCTCTGAGCACGGAGAATCTGTCTGGGTGCAGCCACTGGCCCCACACACTGGACACATGCTGGGGAGTAAAAAATATGTTTGCCTCCCAGCACCATAGCAGATGCTCTTCTGCACACCTGTATTAAGAAGAGAAAGTCAGGTGTACCACAAGGGAAAATGAGAACTCTGTTCCACAGCTACAAACCGACCCAGGCATTTTGTCCAGCCCAGGGGATGTTTTGGGAAACTTTAGTTCTATCTAATCTTTAGCTCTGTTTCAAACTGAGATTTTAAGCAGGTTTGAGTTGTGGGTTCTCAGTTGGCCTTCAAAGTTCTGTATTACTTGGCCTTCAATGTTCTGTATTACTTGATGTGGGGCAGCTGTTTTTGAGAGCAGTTACTATTGGTTCAGATCAACCACAGTTAATTTGTTGTACATCACACTTCCATGTCTAAAGTGCATAGTTGTAGCCCACAGCAAATGCAAAATCATGTGGAAAGATAACGCTTGACTGAACCTGTGGCAAGGTAAAAACATGAACACAAGTAGTTATTGCGGCTCTGTGATGGCAAGAGAAGCTGTGGTACCTGGCAAAGAGTGAGCCTTCAGAAAGGAAGTAAAATATTGTAAATATAAGTTTAGCAACAGGATGTGATAGCTCTGCCCACAACATGGATTATTGGACTTTTGAGATAGGGCTGAGCTAATTTTAGCTCTCATTTCAAGTAGAGCAGGGCACTTCCTCCAGTGAAAGAGTAGCGGTGACCTTCACAGCAAACTGTGAAGTCTCTCCTATCAAAGTCTGCATTTAGCTTTAAGAGCTCCTGCTTCTATTTTAGACTTCCAGGAGGGCTGGTGCGCTGAAAGACCTGTCTCTATTTTTAGATGCATCAACCTGAGTAAATAAAAAATATTGCCTCTCCCTTGTCTGCTTTATATCTTTAGATTCTCATGGTGGAGATACTGCCACCACAAGCTTGGTGCTTTTTTCTTAGTTAAGTAGCTCATCGCTGCTAGCCTTAAATGACAGATTTGAGAATGGTGGTATCAGCAAATTTCTGACTCTAACAGACATGGACAGCTTTCAGTAATCTGTCAAATGGAGACAGGCACTGACAGTCAGGGTTCCAAGTAATACCCAATTGATAAGTGAAATGCGTGACGGAAATCCTCCAATAATCACTTGCGCAAAACATACCTATTTTTAAAAATTAGGAGTTTGTTTTCCTGCCCTTTGGCTTCTTGGTGATGGTGTTTCTGGTTAGACGTATGGTGCTTAAGAAAACACGGCTGCTTGTAGAAGAGCAATACTGATTGAGAGGGGCAGAAAGAGTGAGCAGCTTTAAGTCCACTGATGAAAAACTCTAGTTTCCTGCCCTTTTGGCAGTCACTTGTATGTGTTTTGCAAAAAACAGGAAAAGGTCACGTAAGTGGAAAACAATGTGGTGAGTGTTATTTTGCAACTACCTTAGAGTGCTTTAAAAAGACTTACGGAGACATTAAATATACATGGCCATTTGTGGTTGGAACAAATATTTTCAAACACACAGAGCACTGCGTCAAAAGCCCACTTCAGAGCTATCCCGAGTTCAGTGAGACTGGTCCCCAAGCGTGTCTTTCTACAGAAAGAAACAGAGCAGATAAACTGCTTAACAAGGTCTCTGACCAAAAAGCGCAGATGCCCAAGTCTATACATATTAAAGACTACAGACTTAGAGGACTTTGTTAGTCCCAGGCTTTCTAGGTTATTCTCCCCTGTCAACTCAATGCATGGAAATATTTGTCACGTAAGTCTGCTAGCAGAGTTCCTTCTCCTGCACAGACCTTGCCATGCGTGACAATATTTACCAGGTACTGGAGGACTTGCTGCAGCTTTACAAGCACAGGTCTAATTCAGACTCAGATAAACTCTATTTTCTTATGTCACTGTTCCCCATAGATTACCGCCAGATAACTGAGACTTTTCATAGTGACGAACTCGGTGCACAATCTCATCACTGATGAGAACAAAGAACTGACCTGTCCTGGTTTCGGCTGGGACAGAGTTCATTTTCTTACTAGCAGCTGGTATAGTGCCGTGTTTTGGATTTAGGGTGAGGATAATGTTGATAACGCACTAATGTTTTTAGTTGTTGCTAAGCAGTCAAGGACTTTTTCAGCTTCCCATAGAAGCTGAGAGGGAGCACTTTATATATTATTTTACCTTTTTTTTTCTTTCCTCTTCCACTACTGTTCTATTAATCTCAACCCAGGAGCTGTTTTTTTCCCTTCCTCGTCTCCCTGTCCCACTGAGGCAGGGGAGAGTGAGTGAGCGGCTGCGTGATCCTAGTTGCCAACTGGGGTTAAATCACACCAATCATTTTTGGCACCCAACGTGGGGCTCAAGAGGCTGAGATAATGACAGATCTGACCACAGTGTGTTAAAACAATTTTTTTTCCTATTTGTTATAAGCATTCATTACATAAATTTAATAGTCGCTGGTGACAGTGTTGCTTTGTTTGCTCTCAGAGCTGTGTTGTGTAATACCTTCCTTGTTGTACACACTGTTTACCAGTATTTATGTGCTGTTTACCACCTGCGGGAGTTGGATTAAAGGTGCTGTTCGCTGTACGGTGTAACACTGGTTTATGCTGTGATAAAATCACGGGTAGTAAGACCAGTATTGTAGCTGTATTCGGCATTGCCGTTATCTTCGTATTTCGGGAGCCATCTAGCGGAAACTATTAATAATTACACTTTTTACCTTCTCAAAGAACTGAGCGGGGGGAGACACCTTCCTCCACCTCTCCCTTCTCCTCTAGGCTAATTACAATAGCTCTTGAGAATTTTGAATATCCTTGGGATGTGTAAACCACCATGTTCCTATTGCCATGCCTCCTGAATTTGTTTCTGGTGTTGAGATTGTTTAAAGTTAATAAGCAATCTAGGAATGTGACCTAGGCTCTGTGAGAGTACAGTCATGGGTGGGGTGGCATGGCATGTGGGAGAATATAGGCAGGTATCTAGGGAACTACTCACCTCCAATGGTCTGGATCTTCACTCACGAAAAACTGCAGGACCCCAATAAAGTGACAGAACGTTTGAAAGGGAAATGCTGTGGTTATTCCAAAGAGGCACAACTCACCGCACTGTGCCAGGCCCTGGCCAGTATCTACCAAATGCTGCTCGATATTGTGCAGCACCCTCAGGGAGAAGAGACGGAAAGTAAACCAAGCACTGCGGCTACTCCAACCCCAGCAACAAGCACTGCAGCTGATCCAAGGAGCCAACCTATGTCGGTATCAGTCACCCCATACAGAAAAAAAAACAGTTCGCTTAGTAAGTGATGAAGATGAACCAGGGTCATCACGAGCACAGGAGGAAGAGGCAGAACCAGAGATAATCTCCCGATCTCTATCCCTGAGTGAACTGCGAGATATACAAAAAGATTTCAGCATTGTCCAGGGGAGCACATTGTCACCTGGCTGCTCTGATGCTGGGATAACAGGTTTTATGGTGACATGGCACCCCAGAAAGAATCAAGAGAGACAACAGGATTCATTTCCTGGGCCAAAGAGCATGGCATTAAGTGGGTATATCACATTCCCGATCGTACACCAGCCTCCAAGAAAACTGAATGATACAATGGACTCTTAAAGACTACACTGAGAGCAATGGGTGGTGGGACCTTAAAACTTTGGGATACACATTTAGCAAAAGACATCTGGTTAGATAGTAGTAGGGGATCTATCAATCGAGCTGACCCTGCCCAGTCAAAACTTTCACATACTCTAGATAAAGTCCCTGTAGTGCACATAAAGAATATGTTAAGGAAGACAGTCTGGATTAGTCCAAGGTAAAGGCAAACACATCCATGAGATTGCTTTTGCTCAAGGACCAGGGTGCACTTGGTGGGTGATGAGGAAAGATGGAGAAGTCTGATATGTACCTCAAGGAGAACTGGTTTTAGGTGAGAAGAGACAATTAATTAAATTGTATGATGTCAATTGCTATATAAGCCTGCCACTGTATGTCATCACTACTACAGTTGTTGTATGCTGTATCTATAATACTACAGTAAGAATCACCCAGATTAATGAAGAATTAATTTTGATGAAACCAAGCGAAGTGCAGTGGAACCAGAACTGACTTCAGAATGCAACAATCCAACACTACACACCATTTCCCTGCAGCACCCAGCGTCACCCACCGGCTGCACCACACCACAGCCTGATCCTGCTCTGCCGACTCAGCAGACTTCGCACCACCTCTATTGCTCTGAAAGATTGTTATGACAAACAGAGCCCAAAGTCATGGGCTAAATGAACTCAAGAGACATTTTTAGAGAGATGGCCCATAGACTAAGGGAATGATATCTGTGTGTATATATATAAAGACAGGAAAAGTGATGATGATTAATTGCAATGTATTAGAGTTGGTATAGAATATGCAATGTATTGTATTGGTATAGAATAATGGGTGGATACTGTCCTGGGTTTGGCTGGGATAGAGTTAATTTTCTTACTAGCAGCTGGTATACTGCTATGTTTTGGATTTAGGATGAGGATAATGTTGATAACACACTAATGTTTTTAGTTGTTGCTAAGCAGTGAAGGCCTTTTTCAGCTTCCCACAGAAGCTGAGAGGGAGCATGGACAGGACAACTGACCTGAGCTTGCCAAAGGAATGTTCCGTACCATAGATGTCATGTGCAGCATATAAATGGGGGCTGGTCGGGGCCAGGGACCTGTGATCCTTGCTTGGCACAGGCTGGGCAGTTGATCACTGGGTGGTGAGCAATTGTATTGTATTTTGTATATTCTTTTACTACTATTATTTTTGTTGTTGTTGTTGTTATTTTTATTATTATTATTATTTTCTCTTCCATTGCTGTTCTATTAAACTGGCTTTATCTCAACCCAGGAGTTGGTGTTTTTTCCCCCTCTCTCTTCTCACTATCCCACCAAGGCTTGAGGAGTGATTGAACAGCTGTGTGGTCCTAGTTGACAGCTGGGGTTAAGCCATAACGTGACCAAAGGAAAAAATAAAACAGACTGTAGGTATTCTGTGCTGAAGAAACAAGGGAAAGAACACCTGGAATTTGTATTGACATACATTCATTCCTGGTTGAGAAAGAGACTTTCTATTAGGACTTCTTTGTGAAAACTGATGGGAGAAAACTTTGGGGATAATGATTCTGTCCCCTAATCTTTTCCTGCTTCTCCCATCTGTGAACTGTTGTTTTGTGGGTTTTTTTGGGTTTGTTTGGTTTGGTTTTGTCTTTCTTTTTTTTTCTGCTTTTAATCTGTTTTACCTTCTCTTAGTCACTGCTTACCTCTTATGATTTTTAGTTGAGTGATAGCCTCTGCTTCACTAATTCCTGAAGCAAAACCGGCCTCCATGAGTCAGTCTCTCAGGCAGCTCTCAAACCCTTCTCTGCCTAAACCCTTTCCAGCAGCTGCCTGGGGCTCTCACTTGCATTAATTCAACCTGTTCACTTTGCTCTGCGACAAAGTGTGAAAAGAAGCATCTTCAAGTGGAGAGAAAGTCACACCCAGCAGCAGTCTTGGGAAAAAGCTCAAAACCAACTTTGGAAACATCAAGAAACAGAACATGTGGAAGCATACAGAAAATTGAGCTTGCTATGAGAGGAAGGGAGAGTAACCAAGTTGTATAGCAAGTGGAAAGAACAAAAAAATTCAATAAATCCAGAGGAGAGACAGTATTAGAAATTGTTGCTTTGCAAGAAGTTGATGCCAAACACTAAGCTAGGTGCATTTTAGGGTTAACAAGTTCGGGACCAAATGGATGTGAGTCGCCTTGCCTGAAGTAACTCCTAGGTCCTTTCTCCCTCACTGTTGTCCGAGAAGGAACAGTGTATTCAACAGTCCCCCGAGACACTGCATCAAGCAGCATTTACTGAATTACAAGGGGTTTTAAAAGAGAAGAGTATTATGTGGGGATAGAGAGCGCATACCTCAGTGAACAGCAACAGGCTCAGGAACTGGCAAACACCTTGCTCCATGAAAATTAATTATACAGCTGCTTGTTCCATGGGCATCATCCTGTGCCTGAGGAAACAGCCATTTCATCAAGGGAACAAAGCAGTGCCTGTGAAGGAGGTGAGGTACTCTCCATATAACAGTAATGAAGATACTCACCCGCTGCATAGTCTCTCAACAGATTTGATCCATTAATGTTCAAATTAGTTGCAAGGGAGAAAGGATAATAAAATCTATCACCTCCTTTGTAATCTTATGAGAAATTATGAGCAAGTCCTGTCTCAGAGACTGGAAAATTCAGGAATGAAAGTTGTAAGGTGTTTATCTACAGTTAGAATTTGTTGTATGCATTCCTTGAGGCTAAAACAAGTATTTTCCTCCTAAATGGGAAAGAAAGCTTCACACCTGCAGAGATGTGCTGACTGATCTGCTTGGGACATCTGAGTGACATTGTGCCAGGGCCAGAGAGAGCAGGTACATGCAACTGGGAACTGTTCCCCCCCCCATGGAGGGTGCAAAACAAG
The DNA here is from genome assembly GCF_964199755.1 of Larus michahellis. Classification (NCBI taxonomy): domain Eukaryota; kingdom Metazoa; phylum Chordata; class Aves; order Charadriiformes; family Laridae; genus Larus; species Larus michahellis. The sequence goes on from NC_133930.1 coordinate 21,112,456, forward strand.
TAATCAGGCAACTCATCTGGCTGTTTTGAATTAACACAGGCTGAGTTCATTGTCTGGCCAGTGGAGGGATAGGAGGGATCTTCTTGCTGGGTGCGAAATACTTTTTTTTTACCATTAAACAGGACCTTATTGCAAACAGTACAAGAAGGGAATAGCTAATGGTATATGCTCTTTCCTCAACTGTGTTGAGCTCCAGACCAGGTAAACTTCTGGCCCTTTCTTCAGGCACTGCTTCTTCCAGGTCCACAGCTATGACCCCCTCATCGTCCTCCCGCAATTGAACTGGTGTATGCTGGCGCCATTTGGCTGGTTCCTGGCTGCTCCATCCCCCGTGCACTCAGGGATGTGGTTCAATAGGCTGCAGCCAGCAACTCACAAGAGCCTGCTTACAGCACAGTGAAAATGTTTTAGCAGAAAAAACCCACCACATAATGCAAAGGAAAAGAAAATAATATTAAGAGACTCCACATGTGGTTTTTATTTAAAGACAAATAGGTATAATTTATACCCCCACCCCTTTGGGGTATGAAAATGTGATTCCCCATTCTCCAATGTCATGTCATTTCAGTGTTTCCCAAGAGGAATGGCAGTTCGTCTTGCAGCTCTCGGTGTATGAGGCTTGGTAATGCTGCTTCCAAACAAGTCCAATAAATACATCCAGCTACCATTTAAAAACTCATCATTAATATTACCCTTATGAACTGTTAACATGTAACTGAAGATTCATTACAGACTATGCATAAAACTCCCATGTTTGTATAAAATCACCCAGGCACAAGGAATTCAGCTGTTCCCAGTTCTAAAGAACATACATCTTCTTGTGAAAGCAATAACTGCAAACATGAACAAACTGTTCTTCTCCCATCCATGGGAGGAATACTTTTTTTTTTTTTTCCTGGCAATAAGTGGACAGGACAGAGCCACTAGGAGTTTTTCTAAGACTGTCTTGCCATAGGTCATTCCAAATAGATGTCAAGCACACCTGTGTCAGCCCACACTCCCCTTCTCCAGCTTGTCAGGAAATGTAGGCACTTCCAGAGTAAGAACACCAGAGGTTTCTCTTTCTCAGCACTTTCCTCTGAGCAAGAAAGCCAGAGTCCAATCTCCCTCTCTGGTGTCTGGAAATAGCAAAGGAAGGCAGCCAGCTTAAGAAAAGCTTAAATATTTTCAGCTGCCTGTTTCTGAAATAAGGCCCAATGCTTCTGCTTGCTGTGAAGCACAGACACATGAACAACTCCTCAGTCCAGGACTGGAGCAAAGCCGCCTGTCTTCCTCGAAATGCAAAGAGCTTCCTATGGCAACAGTCAAATCATCCATCTTCAACCCCCTGAATTCAAATCTGTTTCAAGGTATGAATAAATGCCTTGGGTCCAACTTTTTGTTGGCTCTGCCTCTCTACATTCAAGTGGAACATTGCACCGAGAGGCAGAACATGGCACGTTCCTCTAAGAAGTACATTGCTTCCTTCCAGCCACTTGACTGGCAGGTCTGAGAGATGAATGTGTATAATTCTATCCTCAACAAGTGGCTCATGTTCATGTAATTAATAGTCCCAGTGCCTACAGGTCAGACATTTCTTTAATTTTAATGCCTCCAAACAGCTCAGCTGATGTTATCCACCTCCTTACATGAATTACATGAACTGTGACTGGTGGAAGTCAAAGCAATATAAACATTTACCGTCCTTTCTTATCCAGAAATGTTTATGTGGACCCTAAGGGAAGATTAAAGGAAATTTTTACAACCAGCAGTGTTAAAAATTGTAGCTTGGTGTTACAGGCGCAATTTTAGCTCATAATTGATTTCACTTACCTTTCTTTCCAGTACACAAAAGTTACTAGCAGGGTTAAGCCTTAGTTCTATTTTGAATATCTGTCTGTCTGAACACATCTGGTGCTCAAATAGACCTCAAATGGCTTAAGCTATACCAGGAGAAAAAAACATGCAAGACTTAGAGGACCTGACATAATATTTGCCTGAAAAATATTGGCGTCAAGAAGACGCTGCACAGATGGAGATACATGGAACTCAAAAAGGGGAAGAGAAGACACAATAAGAGATTAAAAAGAGAGCAGTGACACCTACTAAATATTTCCAGGTTCCACCTTTCACAGATTTATGAGAGATAAACTACTTTAGCTAAAGGGTTTAGTTCATGAGATAGTGCTTATGAAAAAGTAAAAAATGTTTTCTTAAGTCTGACTAGCAAGAAGTGCTCATACTTTTACTACAAGTGAAGCAACTTGCAGTTCCATTTTAAACCATGTATCTGCAGGCTATCACTTCCACCTTCTTGTGGAAAAACTCATTAATACTATACATACTCAGAGTAGACAGTGTTTAGCAAGAATGGCCCCAGGCAAAGGATTCACCCACTGCAAAATTCATTACAGTTTTCTCTGCAAATAACACTCAATATCCAAAGTAAGCCCATATTTGCTGGGAGATGTCTCAGCAGTAATGACACATTAAGGATAATGATTTTATGTCAGAATCTGCAGCCCTGGATTGGTGATCATTTATTTAGAGGCTTCCTTACTAAGGAATATGGCTACTGCTACAGTCTACATGTCACTGTTCCAAGGAGAATTTCCAACCCTTATAAATAGATATTATTTTGGAGACACATGAGCTTTCAAGGGCAGTAATCTCTAATTTAAAAATGTTCTACTACAGAGAATCTTCGAGTGAGAAAGCCTTTGAAAATGAAGCAGTTCCCAAGCAATTCCTCACTTCCAAGGTAATTATCTCCTTAACAGAGAGAATTTTCACAACTGAATATGTTTTTTGGAGACATAGGCTCCCACAGGTAGGAGAGAGATTCTCCTCTCCCCTGAAGAGTCAGTTCCCCCTGCCCCCTCCCACCCTCATTCTCTAAGCTTTTCTCACTTTTGGAAGAAAACATACAGAAAAGTAGGGACTACAAAGAATTGCTGTAAAAGTTTCACTTTTCATAGTCTCCCCAACTTCCTAGAGCAGTGACTTCCACACCTTTGTACTCACCACTCGGAAAAGTATTTTTATAAAGGTATACTATATCTGCAATAGGTAATAGCACCTCTTCATAAGTTTTAAGAAGTCAAACATTAAAACATTACCACAGATGAATGTTAATTTTTAATTGAAAAGGTCTTATCACATTGTCATAGTATCTTCTAAAACCAAAGGGGAAGAAAACAGAGAAATCTCTGGCAGCTAACTGATTATTCTTTCCCATTCAGATAAGAAACCAGTAAATCATTATGGGTATGTCTGTGGTGAGGTTGTTTTTCTTAATAACAGCTCTACTAAACTCATATTGTGTCTGACTTGTTGCATCATTGTTTGTGGGTAACAATCTCAGTGTTTGAGTTCTTCATACTTTTGAAAGAGGAATTTAATGAAAGACAAGTAGTTACACTCAAATCGTACACTTAGATCCCACAGCTGAGGTGGAAATAGCCCTATTAAGATACAGCTGGCTGTATAGTTTTAAATGGATTTATTTGCTTTAAAAATATAAAGCTATTGCATACATTTATTAATTCCAAGTTGTACACATTACATCAGTTTCTGATTTCAGCTTATTCAGTCATTGAAGATACAGAGGTGGTTTTGTCCTGCAGTATGTAACTATGCGCTTTCTTTATATATAAAAGCATTCATTTTCCTCTTTTCAATATTTCCAAATCACAGCCATACTGTTCAGGCCCCTTTAAGATGCGCTGGTTTTGATAAAATGCAAATTCTAGGTAAAAGCAGGAAGAGATTTTTCTGTCCTTCACTGTCACAGCCTACCTGCGAACATCAGGCACCTGCTCCCTTACCCTGCCCACAATTCAAAGCAGAGCATTAAGGACTGTCAGTGCTGAGTTCATTGTTTTCAAACATCCCTGAATTCTGCTGGACTACCACGACAAAAGCGTTAAGACATTTTGGAAATATTCAGCCTTACTGAACCAGACTTACAGTAGGCTAGTACTGCAGAAAAAAATAGCTGGCTTTCAGCAAGAGGGGAAAACAGCATTCAGCTGTTGCTACACAGCCCCTGCTTTGTACATGGGTGAAGCGTGCTGGCCAGGGGTCCCCAGAGTCTGGACAAGGATGAGCCAGGGAAAGCAGCAGGAGTAGTTTTCAGACATCTCCTCTGGAGATGGATAGTGGGTTTAGAGACACCGTATCCTGATTCTCCAAGTGAAGCTGGAATGGGTGGCATTGCTAAGGGGTTGCTTTTTGGTGTAGCCCAATACAACCACAGCCGCCAAAACAACTAGCCCTACACTTAACCACTTTAACTGCTTTTTTCATCTGTGTTCTACAGCACTTTGGAAAACATTGATTAACATGCACTAGCAATGTTCATGCAATACCGCTTGCTTATCAAAACACAGAACAACTTTAATACTTATTAAACAGGTGCTATCTGAGAAGATGAGCACAGTTTGACATGTGCAATCCTGTTTATTGCAGTGGATTAGAAAAGAGAATGAGGTCTGGAGCATAAAAATCTGCTTTTGGGTGCCCACTTTTGTTGAGGTGTCGAATCCTGTGTTTTGCCTTACATAAACATTAATCAAAGCTCCGGTACCCTGACTTTTTTGTGTGTTTTGATCAAAAACATAGCAGCAAAAGTGATGCCATTTTAAAAGACCTCTGCTGATCCCAGCATGACAGACCCATTGGGAAGCCTGTTTTCTCTGGGAGGCTGAGCAGAGCAGCCCCCACTTGCCAGGGAGGGCTTCTTTCCCTCCCTGTGCACCGATGCAGCCGGCACAGAGCCGCTCCAGATGGCACACCTGCGAAGGAAACTTTGTGCTGCGTCAATGGCAGAAGAGGAAAAGGAAAAGTAGAGAAAACATCCTTTGTGTTACAAGAAAGCTCAGGCAGAAGAGAGACTATTTTTAGCAGGCAATCATTTGGACACTGACATGAGAACCTGTTGTTGCAAGATGTGCAGTAGCATGAATAGTACAGTTTGTTCCTTATCAGGCTTCACATTGTTTAATATCTGCATTTAAAAATAACATTTTCCAGCTTGTTTAATCAGCTCTTTCCTTCCCAATTTTATCTGTTATTAATTACAATTGGAAGCGATAAAAGCCATAGGAGAGGGTCAACTATATAAAAAGCTATTTTTTTTGGTGACTTTTTCAGCAGCGTACTGGTGTGCAGAGTCTCAGGTAGATTGAGTTACATCTAAGATGAAAAGATTGAAGAAGGAAGGAAGGATTTTATTATTTTCCTCAGGCAAGTGAAGGCTGCAGAAAAAAATAGAAAAAGACTTCTGGGTAGATAAGATGTAGTTACAGAAATACTAGTCTAACAATTTGTGAAGTATGTAGTTTCTCACAATTTGCGTGGCTGCAGATTTTTTTCCTCTTTTGGGTTTTCTTCCTCTTTTGAAGCAGGAGTGACTCATAGCCTAGGTGATGTTTGTGTTCACAGTGTTTGTGTGTACCCTGCATGAGAATAAACAAGGTAAAATAAACCTTTTATTCTTCTGAATAGACTAGGTGTCATGAGGAAAGCGCAGAGAGAAAGATACATGCTGTATTAGTTACTGCTCCAAAGTAGCTTGATTATTTTGACTGACACAGTCTAAGTATAATAACATAGTCAAATATGGGTTGACTATTTTGATGATAGGGAAAATCAAAGATACAACGACATTGTAACTAATACATTTCACAGGGACTAGGCATAATATTTTCCAGCATCTAAACAAGATTGTGGAGAGAAGGGAGTAGACTCTTTAACTACCACAAGCACCTGGCAGGAGGGTTATGTCTCAAAACTGGATTATCTGCTGCTTTCTTCCAAAAGCCTAGCTGACAGCAGCCAGAAACCTAGCTCGTAGTCTGGGCAGCAGGATGGTACTTGTAACAAGCAGCACTCTCCATTCTCAAGGATGAGCCTAGAGGCTTGAAACAAACAAATCTTACGGCGTGTGAAATACAAATCTGGTTTTGCGCTTACAGTACTGGTTTTATTCTGTCATCAATATTGCTATGTTGGCAATGGCATTGGGAGAGTTTGCCCAGAACAGCTGAGAGCAACACAGGCAGTGTCACTGTTATGCGCTGCGCATGATCTATGAGGACAATTTTTTTAATGGTGCGTTGTGCCACAGTAGTAAGTGGGCACAGAATCATAGAATAGTTTGGGTTGGAAGGGACCTTTAAAGGTCATCTAGTCCAACCCACCTGCAATGAGCAGGGACATCTTCAGCTACATCAGGTTGCTCAAAGCCCCATCCAACCTGACCTGAATGTTTCCAGGGATGGGGCACCTACCACTTCCTTGGGCAACCTGTTCCAGTGTTTCGCCAGCCTAATCATAAAAAATTTCTGCCTTATATCTAGTCTGAATCTACCTTCTTTTGTTTGAAACTATTACCCTTGTCCTATCACAACAGGCCCTGCTAAAAAAGTCTGTCCCCATCTTTTTCATAAGCCCCCTTCAAGTAGTGAAAGGCTGCTAAAAGGTCTCCCTGGAGCCTTCTCTTCTCCAGGCTGAAAAGCCCCAGCTCCCTCAGCCTGTCTTCATAGGAGAGGTGCTCCAGGCCTCTGATCATCTTCTGGACCTGTTCCAAAAGGTCTGTGTCCTTCTTATGTTGGAGGTTCCAGAACTGGACGCAGTACTCCAGATGGGGTCTCACCAGAGCAGAGTAGAGGGGCAGAATCACCTCCCTCGACCTGCTGGCCACACTTCTTTTGATGCAGCCTAGGATACAGTTGGCTTTCTGGGCTGCAAGCAGCCATTGCTGCCTCATGTCAAGCTTTTCATCGACCAGTATCTACAAATCCTTCTTGGTAGGGCTGCTCTCAATCCCTTCATACCCCAGCCTGCATGCTGGGACTGCCCCCATCCAGGTGCAGGACTTTGAACTCGGCCTCATTTAACCTCATGAGGTTCAGATGGGCCCACTTCTTGAGCTTGTCCAGGATGGCAGGAATAGCTGTGATTTTTTTTAGCATAGCTTTTACTCAGGTGAGGAGTCTTGATTTGCTCACTGCCTCAGAAGACATCTCCATGTTACAGACGTCGATTCACTTTGCCTTTGCTCATCTTTTCAGGGAGGAAACTGCAGTACATTGAGTTTTCTGTTTTAACAGGAGTGCTATTCTTCCTGCCTCTTGCCTTCTGCAGGGCTCCTGCACCCTATTGCTTCAGGCTGCGATAAGAGACCACAAGTGTGCTTAATTATAAAGCAGGGAAAATGTTTTTATTTCTTGCATTTGAAGTTTGCAATTGTGGAAATTTTGTCAGATTATGTTATTATTCAAATGTCCTTGTTTGTTTTTTAATCCTTTGGTAATATCATAGTTTGAAATTTTAAAAAGAAAAGAAAAAAAAGGTATGTTACGGTCCTGAATAAGATTTAAGGTAGATGACTTTAGGACCAGACCTCATTTGTATTCTGCTTGCTAGAAGCTGCCATGAGAATATTGTCTCCCAGTCTGAGATCTATGTCCATTTGTCTGGACTTCTCAGACAGGCTTCAACAGTTCTTTTTCCTGCTCACCAGCAGGCACCATCAAAATGAGCTCCCTCCTCTCTGAGCAGCTAGGATTAAAAATGTCTGATAGAATGCACATTGCCCTTTACCTGAAAATCAGAGCTAAATATAAAAGAGATATGAGGTAGAAAACTCTCTCCTCAAAAATTACATCTCTCCCCATGAAACACAACCTAGCCCCTGTGACATTCATCTTAAAACTGCCTAAAATTATACTGAAGTATCCCTCATACTTTATCCAGGTATAGGTGACTTAGACTAAGCAATCCTTATATGAAATCGTGCTTCCTAGAATGACTATAGAATTAAGATTTGCTTCTTAAAGTTCAGATGAGAGGTTTGTTTTACTTGATAGTCAACAGAGGACATTTAACTGAAAGGTTTTTATTTTACACCTCCCATAAGACAGCCAAATATATCAATTACTCAATTCTTTGTGTCTTCGCTGGTGACCCGCTGTTTGCAGCCACTCAAGGTTGTTACAGAGACAAAAAGTGAAAGGTACTGGTGAGAAGATGAACGTGACTAGGAGAGGCAAATTCATATCCTAAGCCACAGTTCGGACTTTCCAAAGGAAAAATGCTAACACACCACATTTCGTTTGGCCTGTACTGGAAAGAACTGCCCAAACAAGAGCAGTTTTCCTCTTCATTGGGAATCTGCTTCCTCTCTACTACAAGTTGCTTAAGAACATGCATTTTTCTATCCCCATTGTAACAACAAATGAGGGGTTTGCTACAAAACCATTTTTAAGAAGTTAGCTATGGTGTGAATTTGCAGTGCTCTCATCACGTGGTAACTGAGAGGGAGCTCGTAGTTCTCCTACAGGGACAATCAAAGCATGAATACTGATACTTCTAGGCTGCAAACATTAAACTCATGTTTTGAACTGCATATGGTGCTATGTCCTGAGTGTATTTTAAAATTAAAAAACCCAACCAACCAATACCAAAGATAGTGACATTTCATTCATTCTTTTCTCTTTTTATTTGTAAAGGCAACACCGAAAGTGACTTACCTAGCTCTAGAAAGGAATTGTGTAGCAAACCAAGAGCATGAATCTGTATCTCCCAAGTGCCATGCTAGTACTTTGTTTTCATATTGCTTTTCCTGTGCGTTACAGAATCATAGAATGGTTCGGGTTGGAAGGCACCTTAAAGATCATCTAGTTCCAACCCCCCTGCCTGAATGGTCTTAATTTGTTAGGTAATGGAAGCTTCATTATCTGCTCAAAACACAAGATGCAGTGTATTTCAGTCGTGTGTTATGTTTCATTTAGCAGAATTAGTAAGCTCCTTTCTGAAACCTGTATTATGTTAACTGAAAAAAATTAATAAATCATCAGGGGAAGACTCAGTAGGAGGTTCTGAAGCCTGATCTATTTCAAAATATAGGCTGGTTATTAAAGGAGGCTAACTGGAAAATTAAAGGGTAGAAAACACGTCCTGCTGTAATCCTTTCAAACGCTGCAATTCTCAATCCCCCTTCTTTTGGATTTGCAACACTTGATATTTCTCCTGAGGCCCTTCAGTGGCAACAGGCCTCTCAAGAGCACCATGACCTTTCCTGCACCTCGACTCCCTCCCAACTGTTTCTAACATTCCTCAGCACCCCTGGTCTTGCCAAATACCATTCTTTCACTGGCATTTTCACAATGCCAATCGGCTTATCAAGGAAAGCTAAATCTTCTTTTTGCAGTGCGTGGTGATTCAGCCACTTCCCCAGTTCATCCAGGTGTGATCATCAGTGCTGTTGCTATCGTTAGTCCTGTTTCCAATGGTGGTAATTTTACCAGTCCCTGGCCTTCCTGCTAAAACACACAGGGTGCACAGCCCAGACCTCCTTTCTGACACGATACCCTCAGGCTATACATTTAGCAGGCTGATCTGCAGCTCTCATGAAGAAAGTGTCTTTTTTTTCTCCTCATTAAAGAACTTTGCTAATTGTTGTAAATATCTTTGCCTGAGCTTTATTTGCAAGGACAGGCTCCCTACAGGGGAAATTCTGAGCCCAGAGGAATTGGTGGCTTTGCTGATACAAGGTGGACCCCTGATGCAGAGCTCTGTGGCTTGTAAAGGCTCGGTTGTTTATATAGAAGCAGCTTCCAAGTCTCCAATTACTTTGAAGTCATTGGCAACTATGATGAAACACAATTAGGGAATATGAAATATTCAGGTTTTTTATTTCCTTCAGGATTTTTTATTTTTTCACTAAACCGAGCAGTGACCCAGATTTCTCATCAGATTTAGGTTTGCTTCTGTTGCCTGGGAGCTGGAATAACAATTGCAGTTTTCTGGTGCAGATCATGAGCCCTTTGCCCCGATCCCAGACATCTAAATAAATTCTGACACCTTGCAGGAGCACTTTAGCCAACAGTGGGCAGGGTAAGTATGCCACTTACGCACTTTGGGTTTGCTCAGTATATAGAGTCAGTGATATTAAAATGAGCTTCCATTAATTCACCCTGAACTGAAGTTTGCATATTCCCCAGGCTTCCCTACATTTACGTCTACAGATGGTACATGTTTGTTGTGCTGCTGAAAGACAGAAATAAGATTTTTATCTCCTCATCTTACGGAAATGTGCAAAGAAATATTGGACAAAAGGGTGTTATTTGCTTTTGCTGGATGGGGATTTCAATAGAGCATTTGAAGACTTCCCAGACTGTGTTTTTGTTTTTCTCAGTTTTTAATAAGGTGACAAAGTGGCTCTGATTTAAAATGATGACAAGGACAAATCTGCTCATATTCTATATCAAATTGTGATACATAATTTGACCTCCCTTCACCTTGGAGGATGTACTTCAGCTGTATGGCCCCAATTGTTCCTTTTGTGTGTGCCTTCCTTCAGGGTAAAGGAAAAAAGGAGTGACTTTCTTCAAGCTTCAAAAACCTCGACAGTGATAAAGACTCGCTTTAATAAGCAGAGTTTTCCATGCTTTAAGATCTTAGGCAAACAGCACCAAGGAAAACATGTCATTTCAGCAAGAGATTATAGTGCTAAAGAATAAAGCAAAAGATGAAAATGGAGGGGAGGGGGGAATAAAAATAAATTTAAAAAAAGTGGCTGAGTAGCAAAAGCAAGTAGGAAATTACATTATTTCCTTCTCCTATCCTAATACAAGACCAATCACATAAACACCCATAGCTTCATGTTCTGGTTCCAGCAAATGTATGTGTAGCATGAAAATCACTGAAATGGCCATTTTAGCCTGAAGACCAGGAACTGAAAGAAGGGCCAATTACTTCTCATCTTTTGCAGCACCTTCCGCTCCATGACAAGAGCAATCCCAGCTGAACACTGTGCCTTAGCAACTCTTCCCTTCCAGCCTCAGCTGGTGAGCCACCCTCCTGAGAAATCAAATAGACATCTTTTTCCCTAGTCTAAGTTATGGAAAGCTGTACGTAGCTCCTAAGGGTGAAATTAAGGCTAAAGGAGGCAAATAGTGCCACACTTAGCGCATAGGCATTCGTGGAACCATCTGTAGGGCCCATTTCAAGCTTGTGCTTTATGGCAGAGCTGTAGTTGTTAACATTGAACTGGAACCAATTGCAATTAGGAAGTGAATCAACGACACCAAGACTATTCCTTGCAGGTTACTGTCCGACCTATTCACAAATAGATATTGCTAATGCTTAACTAGCCTTCCTCTTCAGAGTTTTCCTTGTGGTTCAAACTTTGCTGCAGTATAAGCCCATCATTCCCAATGCCATTTCTGGTGAATACACAAAAGAATTTCTTACTTTCCTCCTTTTCAGATATTTGAAGAACGTTGTTTTGCCTCCCAGTCTCTTCTTGCTTAAATGAACCAAATTTTTTGGGGTCTTTCCTCACACAGTTTCTAGATCTCTGCCTGTAATTGCTGCCTGGACTTCTCTGGTTTCTTTGCAATTTGCCCATACATTTCCAGAAGCAGGATCACTGTGTCAGGACTGCAACCAATGTTTTGCAAGCGTGTCATGCAACAGGAGGACTGTGTGGTATACCTCCCCAGCCATGCTCTAGATTTCATGTTTTAGCAGATCCCATTTTTCAAAGTATTGCTCTTTTTTGCACAGTTGTGTCATTTGATCTTCTTTATGCTCTGGATACTCTATTGTAGAAGTGCAGCACAGCCAGTTGTTCCATTTTGTAAGCCGGCGCTCTTGATTGCTGCTATTTCCATGTGTGGAAATTACTGCTTTCCCTTCACTCATTCCATCCTATTTTTTCAGTCCAATTTAGTTGTTTTTTGTCTCAGAGGTAGCGTAGAAGAAGGGAAACACCTTGCACAATTTTCACAGCTGATATTTTCAATCATTTAATTGGAAAAAAATCCTCTTTCATACCTTTGTCTTTTCCCATTAGGGCAGTAAGTGACAAATGCTAAAGAATTCACTGCCTGGGGTAATCCTGGGTGGTATCAAAGACAAGGAAGAGGCACGCAGACGGTTGGCTGTGTCTGTGGTGATGTTCCACAGACAAACATGGAGATCACATCTGGGGTCTAAATGGAATCTTTACACAGCAAAAATCCCATCCTATCAGTGAAACCACATGGCCTTCTCTATACGGTCTTCCATAAAGGGTCCCTGTCCTCTGCCTTCCCCGGGGATGTGCCTGGGCACTGCTTTAGGGGTGCCGGCTGCCTGTGCTGGGGGGCACACCAATACTTATGCACTTGGGGTGGCCAGACCCCATTCTTTTGCTCAAGCCCTTGCCCTAGCCTAGTTCATTAAGACTCACAAAGATGTAGCTGCAGATCCCCTTGGTGGTTGCTAGCTTATTTGCTGCTGCCCTACTGACTTACTATTCAACCTCCCTGATAATCATGACCAAGGAACTGAACAGCTGTAACTGAATCCTGGTTTTGGAAGGATCATGTCCATCCACAGTGCAACCTCTTTTACATAAAGATGTGGTTTATGCTGGCTTATAAAGTCAGTTTGCTACCCTCTGCTAGCCAGGACTGCCAGTGACCTACAACATGGTGGCACCTCTGCTTTGTTCTTAAGTCAATTTAAAGGTAAAATGTCAATTCCCCTGAAAGTGGACTATTACAGGACATTCTTTTCCTTGCATTTGCAGGTGATTAAAATAGCCCAGAGTGACTTGCTGTAACAGTGCACTTAGGAGCCATCAGCCATTTAAAATCCCAGAAATAGGGAGAGGGTTGTTATATCCCCCCATCCTCTGCCAATAACTGTCACTCCCATTAAGAACCATGATAGTAAGTTAATTTCCATAAAGGACACTGTTAATTCAGCAGACATGAAGAGAAAAGTACAAAAAATCTAAGATGAAATGACAAAAGTGTTAGGACAAACAGGTCTTCCAGAGTGGAAAACCAGCATTTATTAAAATATGTATAAACGTATGTATGCTTCATGTTTGTACTCTGAACTCTGAACATAGACAGCAAGGTGAGTCCTAAATGGATTTAGTCTTATTAAACACATTTTTGGAATGTTTTGATTATGTTTTTTGGAAAGCAATTGTATTTGTGAGTAAGACAATTGTCCTGAATGGTCAAGATTTCACATCTTGGCTACCATAATACCTTGTTAATCTGTGAAGCATATGCTTTTTTTTATTAACAGTTACTGTATTCAGCAGGATTCTTTCTCTTTTTAAAATGAAAACAGCAGGCCTGAACTAGACTGATCAAAACATTTAATCTGAAACAGGTAATAATGGTTAAAATTAGCTTGACCTTTTAACTAAAAAACCTTTTGCAACTAAGGGAACATTTAAAATAAGGTTAGCTTGAAAAAGCCTGGTGGCTCAGAGATGGTTACTGTGTTCTTATAGGTTATGGTTTCTTTGCACACTTTTTGGGTGCCTTGTCCAACTGCTGCCCCATAGCAGTTCTCAGGTAAGATGTGTGAGAGTCTGTGCTTATTTTATATAATGTCAATAACAATAATTAGAGATGAACTCTATTTCTACACTGTAACGTACAAGGCATTTACATCAGACTAGTTGATGTTTGTTACTTGGGATGATGAATGCTATGGGCTATCTTGAAGTGAAGTGTATTTTGTTGTCCCTCCAGTAATGACAGTTCACCTGCCAGAGCTTTCTTGGATAAATAAATCTATGGTTTATCTGCTTGTTGTATTTTGCTAGTTCCCTAATCCTTTGTCCCCACTGTGTTTTTGATTTTTCCTATTTTCTTCCTCCCTTGCAACCACTTATTTCGTATCTCAGATAATAATAAACATTTTAACCTATTTTTAGCCCAGAAAAGGTCATTTAGTCTCTCCTGTCCTAAAAATACAGATCAGAGAATTTTGCCTAGTGGTGTTTCATTTAGCCCTAACTATCTTTTTCTTGACCTGCTGGGTTTAAGTTATTTTAGAAAGTCAACCAGTGTTGATGCTTATATTCCACCACTTGGAATTTTTTGTATCTTGTTATCCCTTTAAATGCTTAATTGTTCTTTCTGTTAATCTGGAATTATTTCCAGTTTGAGCTTTGCTGACTTCAGTTTCAAAGTTCTTACATCTTGCCTTTCTCTGCTATACTGAAATAATGTGCCACCATCAGCTGTCTGTTAGCCACGTCTGCAGAGTGCAATTAAATCTTCTCTTACCCTCTCTCTCACAAGCTAAATCAATTAAGCATCTGTCAGCTGCTAAAAAAAAATACTTTTTTTTTGACATTTCTGAAAAGTAAGGTCTTCTAACCCCAGTGCATGTCAGGGATGTTACTGATACGGGAAGACTCTATAAGGGAGACCCATGCATGTAAAATACTTTGGTGGCCTGAAATGGTATGCCTTGGTCTCTGACTTTCCATATCAGTCTATCACATGTGGAATAGCATCAGCATCCTACATTTTAGTATGCTTCTGCCAAAAGCCTCTTTGTTCATTAAGGCTGTATTAAAGACAATAGGCAGAGAGAAAGTGTCACCTTAAAATGCCTGATGTTAATACTTTGAAAGCCTGAATTAGGATGAAACCATCTAGCCACTAGAGGCCCTTCACGTCTAGGAGACTGCCTGAGTCAAGATGCCGTAGAATATCCCTCTGGTTTGATTTAGTGTACCCAGAGGGGAAATATCAAAATGATGAACCACCTACTGAGAAGTAGCATTCAGAGTGTCTGGTTTAGGCACGTCTGAGAGGATTTGGTTTCTTCTCAGCTGCTGTGTTATTCAAAAAACACCCTTGATATTCAAGTCTCTTCGCTTAGGCATATCTTTTCACCCCCTCCTCTTCATTGTATTTTCTCAATTACTTAAATTGATGCTGATCTTTTATAGTGTTTCTGGTGTTATTGCTCAAGGCACTTTATCTGGAAAGCAGAAGGGAACCCTGGGACCCAGGTGGGAGAAGCAGCAGCAGGGCACGTAGGCAGCCCTCCCCAGTTCAAACAGACAAAGTAAATTAGGTTGGATCTGCCACAAAATGGGGACTCAGACCTGTGAATATTTATTGTGAGTGTTTAGATGGAAGCATGAGTCATTTGATGACACTTCTCAATACACTCTTGGGAAAGGAGATTCACAGTGAATTACAATTATTTATGTGACTGCTGTGCCAGACTTTCAATCTGAATATGGTGGTGTTGTGCTGGATGCTTTTCAAATAATAACACATATTGTCAGCATATGATGCTGGTCCAGCTCTCAACTCTAGAGGGCAGTGCTTGAGATGTACTAATATACAGAGAAAAGTGGCTGCCAGGAGAAAAAAATACCCATTTCCTTGTAAATAGACTAGGATATTCTGCGAATCTACTTCCTGAATACCAGGGCTGATGCCTGGCCACCTGTGCCACCACGGCCCACCACCTCTTTCACAACACACGCAAGTGACAATGATGAAAACCCTGTGTTTCTCAGGCGTCATCTGTTGGTTTGGGTTTTTTTACTGTGTATTGTCTCTATGGCAATGAATTATCACTGTTGTGGTCTTTAGTGTTGTTATAATATTCATACAGAAATTAAAACAGGTTCCCAGCTGGAGACCAAATGACTTTTTAAGATTGTAGTTAAGTGAGAGAGGAGTCCTTTCAGATGACTCACACCTTGCTCAGGATCAAAATAGCCCTTTGAAATGGACCAGCAAAACTTTGAAAGGCTGGTAAGATCAGAGTAGTCCTTGGGCTACTCAGACCAACAATAATAATAAGAAAAGCTATGTGTTATTGTAACATATGAAGGATGATGTCACTTCTCACTGTGCTATCACCACCACAAAAGTAAATCTGTGTGAAAGAAGGACGCTAAGCTTCAGCAGGACAAGATATACATTACTCAACCGAAAACTAAAAACTTGTACCAAGTCAACAATCCTGTTTGGGGTGGACAGACCATGAGCTGTAAACTGCATGATTAATGTGGAGGGCCTGTTAGTGATTACCAGATTTTGAGCTTTATAATAAATAAACTGTTCTGTGATGGAGATGTGCCCAGCTTTGTGCTTTTCTTTAGTTTATATTCCTTCTTTACACTTTTCAAAAGAGTATATTTCAATAGGAGCCTTTTCTTGTACTTGGCTATTAATGTGACACCAGGTCACATCACCTTGCTCATTAGCAAGGAAGATAAAGTAAATAGAAGCAGCAGAATGGACAGTCACTTGCCCAAAAATCCTCACGGGCTGAACAGAAAGCAGATTGAAAGTGATGAGGCATAACTGTGGGGGCAAAAAAGGCTGAAAAGAGGCTTGTGCTATTTTAAACTTCCAAAAGGTACAACAAATGGAAAAAATGCATGGCAGAGGATATCTATCAGCATTTTCATTTCGCTGCGATATACATTTATGCAGTGCAGATCTTCCTTTATCTTTCTTTTCCCTTTCCTTTATTATCGTTACATATACGAAGTTGTGAAGAGGGAGGGAAAACAGTTGTAAAACGTTTGAGCTGCTCTCCAGTTTTTCTCCCAGATGAGCATGGCAGGGCATAGCTGGAGGGAGGGCATGAGAGACTTGAAGGACTACCAGCATGTCTGCCTCAGCCTTGCCAGATGGCACAAAGCCCGTGGGCACTCACTGCAGGTGCAGTGGCACATCGGCTTTAACGAGCAGACGCGGCACAACATGCGTGTGAAACCATCACAAGCTGCGAAAGGTTGGTGCTTGGACAGGAACCAGGGGATGCCCAGGGAGGTCCTGGGCTTCATGCAGCAATGAAGGCAGGGGCAGATCTGGCTTTTATTCTTCTCTTTATCTAGATGTGACCTTCTGAGGGACTTTTTCCTGGAAAATCAAGTCGATGGGGATTGATGAAAATTCAAGCCCCGGGGCAATGGAATGGACTATTTCGTTCTTTCTGTGTCATGATAAAACCCATCTGTGCCTTGTCTCTGACAGGATTTTCCACTGCAGGCAGACACCGTGCTGTGAAATGAAGCCTGAGATTATTTTCTTCCACCCTTTCCATCTAGATCCTTATGGCCCTGTCCTGAGTGTGTATGTGTAAGTCCAGCCTAGGGAAGAATGAGCACAGCTTAAGGGTGTTTGAGGTTCTTGGGTGAACCTCCTTTTTCCTTAGGCCTCTGCTTTTTCAACACGAGTAGAGATGCGGAGAGAAGTAGTTCAGGTAGGCCAAACTCAGAAACAGCACCTGGTCTTTCATAGACAACGCCAAAGAGTTATGTCAGTGTTGGGCAAAAGAACAAGGAAAACTACAGGTCTTGCACTGACAAGGTGTCCTAGAACAGAGGTGACCAGGATCTCATGTAACACTTGAGCACAAAATAGTCCCTATGTGGCCATCATTGTGGACAACAGGAGAGGGTCAAGACTCATTGTCTGAGAAGATAAATCTGGATGGAGATCCAGAGTTTTCATGGACTTTAATTCTTCCAGATCAGTCTGTACAAATATATACAGAGGAATCTTTACAGTATCAAACTGCACGGAATGAGCACCGGGAAACATTAATACGTGTCAAGCACCCCAAAATGACAAAATTAAGGCTGTCTCTGCAATGTAATTCAATCTCCTTGTGTGGCTGCTTTTATGATAATCTTCTCAATTTCATATTGCATGTGACTTTTCCACTGTCTTTACATACAATAGGCATAGGCAGCACTCAGCTAATGAGCTTCTGCTTAATATTTATTGCCCACGAGTCAGAATCTGCTCTGAAGAGAGTATTATTAATTTCCTCCTTGGTTTTCAATAGTTCTTGTCAATATATTGGCTGTACCTGGGAAACTTTTTTTTTTTAAAAATAAAATGGTAGAGGTTAGTCAGTCCCATCTTATAGTTGGTAACAAAAACATTTAGATAACACTCACCTTTTTCTCGTATGCCCAATCACAGATCTTTTAGATGCCATTTAAAGAAAAGTTGTACTATTCAGTATGCTCAGAGTCCTGTTCTTGTGAGCTAGACAGTTTGCCTTAAATTCAGTGCTGCTCCGAAGTAGATCCTATACATTCATGAACTGAATGGATAGCCCTGTTATTAGACGATGTTCAGTTTTGATAAAATCAAAGGGTCACTCAGGGACACTGGATTCTTAATTAAACTTTGAACAAGAAAGTGTAACGTTATTTTGAGATATTTTCTGCCCACAGAAATGGAAAACTTCAGCACAACTACACAAAAATTAGAAGCTGCTGACAACTGTCTTACAATGGTGGGTGTCTGGCAGTGCTGGGGTAAGCTGTCAGTCCCGTTTACTACAAGTGCAGGACTTGCTGTGAAGCAGAGTGTGGATAGTGTCTTCACTTCTCTCATTCATTTTCCTTCGCCATTGTAAAAGCAAAAGAAAACCAAAGAAAAAAGAAAAAAAAAAAGAACTTTCAAGAGCCTAGAACTGAACTTTGGTAACTCATGTCAGGCTCTTCAATTTATATTGATGTCTGACCTTGAAGGCATTTCTTTTAAAAGCAATTTTCATTATTTTAATACATTTCCGCCCAGTGCTCAAACGTATACAAGTTGACAATTACTGAGAATGGCTTGATACACAACTGTATTCCTGCCTTCAGTAACAATAACATTATGCCTAATCTTTGTTGATAAAACTATCATTTTAATTGAACAGTTTTTTATGACACATATTAAATGAACAGTAAAAAAAAGTAGGGCAAAGTCCCTAATAATCAACAATACCTGCTAAGTAAATGAAGTTGTGTTTGCCGTTGCCAGGATGCAAGCTGGAGCCAGTGCTTTGAAAAATGAAAGGAGTTAGTTTTAATGAATATAAGAATCTTTTTAGCTTTTATTTAAACTGTCTAATTCTTTTGGCTTGATAAAATTATAGATTCTGGAGTGCTCGTGTTTTTGTTTTGTGAGCAAATTCCTTGCCTTAAATGAAAAATTCCTGATCTGTGTAAGGAAAAAATGGGATTATGTACATGGAAGAGAGCTGATCGTCTTTACTTTCAATTTTTTTATGTTTGCAGATCACCTTAGCATTGTTTAGTGGATGGACAGATTGTCTTACAGGAAGTTTGTTAATTAGGCTTTTTTAAAGATACTCTTTTCCAAATGAAGTGGTTGAGATATCCTTCAGGTTGAAAATCATGGATTAGGTGTTTTCCTGATAAGTAAATTTTGACCTAAAATGTGATTTATGTCCTGTCACATGGTGATTGTATTGAACTATTTTTGCTGAGTATTTCTGAGAAAATGGTACACATACAATTAATTTACTGCATAAGCTTGTTTTAATGAAGATCACCTAGATAAATTGAGAGACATTTGTGGTAGCAGTCAGAGCTGCTGAATCTGTTCTCTATCCTTCACTTGGGCAAACCACCTGGAGTGGGCTACACTTGCAAATACCGGTACAAATGAGTGCATACTGTGCAAAGCTGCAAAGAAATGGTGGCCTTTCCTGCTGAATGAGATCACATCAGATGCAGACACTTGGCAGCTTTCAAGATGGACTTTTGGTGGGTAAAACATAATTTACAAAGCCTGAATATTGCAAAATTGTATGTCCGTGGTAGAGAGCAAGAGCAGCTTTCTAGTTTATTTTGCCCTGGTTTGGAATTCTTGCTTATCTAATTTAGAGGGCTTGGAGAGTAAGGACAGTACCAGGACTTTTACGACAGGCAGGTACTTCTAGACTGACACTGTTGCACGTATTGTGAGCACAGATTTGAAACTCAAGTGCAGCCCTAGAATGAATTGTCTAAGGGGAAACATCCACTTTAGAAAGTGTTAATTGTAAATGTTATCAAATAAGTAACTGGCACATTAAAAAGGAAGGAGCAGCCTTTCCAAGTAGTATACTAGAACAGTAGTAAACTGTTCTTCAGAAGATGCAAGATCTAATGGTTTTGTGGGACATGCTGGGTACCTAATACATCTATATGCGTATGCTACTCTTTGATCTGAGTAATTTTCAAAAATAAGTCTATTCATTTTGCCCGTGCTTCTGCCACAGATTTCCTGATTATTTTTTTTTTTCTGTTAGAAAAGATTCAGAAGGTTTTCTGCATTTCATACCTTTGGATACTAATTGAGTCACAGGCCTGGAAGCCTGGGCGGGTTATGAGGGGCACAAGGCAAGGCAGAATCAAAGACTCTCAGATCTGAAGCTCAGCCAGGAAGGACGCAAAATTGTGTCAGGGTCTGTGGTCAGAGGAAAGCTGAGGGAAGAAATTAATAAATATGGAGACCAAAGATGTGTCTGCGTGGAAGATCAAGCTGCAAGGGCAAGAATTGATGTTTTAATTAGGAAAATAAGAGAAAATCAAGAAATGAAAAAGAGTAAAGATAGCATGGACTAGGCAAGATTAACATTTTTAAAGCTATTGAATTAATTGTAAGGAAAAAATTAAGAAAGAAAATAAGTTTAAGAAAAGCTCTATATTTAAGTTTCATTATAAAAGTTATTCCAAATTCAGAAAATATCCACTAACTCCCCTGAAGCTCAGGCACACATGACAGTAGAAAGATTACATCTGTCAAAGTTAACAGAACTAAAAATAATAAAGGGTATCAGTGTGTGAAGAAGAGATATGGGATGAATATTGTCAATCCTGAGAAATGGAAAGAGTGATTGCAGTCAGTGCAATCTGGACTTTAATAGTTATTTGGTTCTGTGCCTTACAGAAACTTAACAGAAAACTTAATTAAAAACACCTCAGAAAAGCGCAGTGTTAAATGAAAAGAAACCAGCTGCATGTCTGTAAACAAATGACAGTGATGGGAGGCAGAACTGCCTGGATGAGGTTGTGTATGCATACGTGGGTGTGTGAAAAGCACTTTCCTCCACGCGTCTGCTATGCCAAGCTGAATTTCAGTTCTTTATTAGTGATTGATCCAGAAGATGGAGTAAATTTTTAGCCAAGTAATGTACTGGCAATACTCCCTGTGCACATTTAACTTCCAGTAAAAAATGATTAAACCCAGAAAACATTTGCTAATAGATTTGTGAAAAATCAATCTCCTAACTAAGGATTCAATAGAACAGTAATTATTCACAAAGGAGAAATGAGACACCAGACCTCCTGCAAGAGGAGAGACAGCAGAAAGCTACTGAGGTATCAGGTTGCTGCAAAACTAGACAGTTAAAAACAAATTAAGAAGAGAAAAAACCCAGCCAGTATAGCCTTGGTTAATATGTTAAAGTATTTTCCCAATTTTGGGTTTAATGTGGTCTTTTTTCTGTACACATGAAACGGTGACAGGACACATAAATGCACATAAAGCTGAGAACTCTCAACTCTTAAAATTGCACAGGATCTGAGGGCCAAATTTAATGACCTGATAAAAAATCATTATGATGTGAAACATCTCTGAATAAAAACTTCAGGTGAAATGTTAACATGCCAAAGAGGTCAGAAGATGGAAATGGGACAGATGTCCACCCCTCTGATTTCCACCTGGCTGTACAGCGTGGAATGGAGGGGGGGCATCTGCTTAGGGTTTTCCATCACCAAAGTTGGCAACAACAGTTGTAAGATGGAAAGTTAAAAAGCTGCCTGGTTATATATTTAAAATGTAATGTGGTGCCACAGTACTAATATTAATCTTTTCATTATCTCATCATGAAGAACTTTGAATAACAATATCAGTAAATATTCTGAAGTAAATATTAGGGAATATTCTGCAGAAGAAAGTAACATGAGTACTTGAAAGTAATATATGACAAGAGGAGGACGCAAATGGTACAAAGCTCTTGATGATCTTATTTAACTGTCAGCAGGCCTGAGTACTTTGAGGGTTTATTTTCAAAAGAAGAACATCTGAGTAGCTAAAATGCAGTGAACAGTAGCAAATACATTAAAATTGTTTTGGACACACTAGGCTTTGGTTTAGTAAGTGTTTAATTTGAAACAATGTAAACAAGTTGGATAATGAGATTGAGCCAAATATAATCAGAGGCTATGGGGAGTGTTTATTTTCCTTTCTGTGCATTCGGGGATTTATATGCAGTAGCTAACTCCTGAGAAACCACAGAAGGACTTAGATATGAAGAGTGAATCCCCTGTGAAACAGATCCCTGTGGCTTCAAAGGGCAAACAACACGAGCAGAGATCGGTTAATTCTGTAAAATTATTGTGCTGATTGGAAGTAAAAGAAAACACATCCCAAGCCCATTTCTAAAGATGCTGTTCATCAGCACAGACATGCTGACCTCATAGAAATTAGTGAAAAAAATATTGACTTCTGTGGACCTGAAATTCATTGAAGCTCTCCAACACTTCAGCTCCCATCTGAAGTAATTCTCGCACTTCTTCAAAACCAGAATTCCATATGCTTTTTAATGCACCTTGTTAAGAGAGCGATCTCTGCAACACAAAACGCATACCAAGGGAACTGAGGCACATGAAAAGTCAAGGGACCCAACTGCACTGAAAGCATCTTCACAGTCACTGACATAGATGATTAAGATCCTGAAAAATCTTGTCCAAAAAGTGTTTCCAGCTTGCCTACCTGGAATAGCCTCTGCTGACCAAAGAGCAGACAAATGGAGTGAGGAAGCAATGCAAATTATTTTTAAAGTCCCATTTAGCTTAGTTTAAAAAGGGGAAAGTCATTGCTCCATTTAAATATGGGAGACTAACCCTCAAAATCATACAATTAGCTTGCAAATTGCAAAGTTCTGGATATTATGTTTAACTGCACAGTCTGAAGCCGAGGAAAGGCTTAGCTTATACAAGCCTATATAAGCCAAGCCTACATAGTTTAGCCTATAAAAACCAATAATTCCCATATACAGGCAGTATTCTTTGGATGGAACGGTGCAAACACAGCAAAGTGTCAAAGTGAGGTCTGAAAATCAGTGCTACACAGCACCGGAACACTGAGTTCAGGTTCCCAGGAAGAAAAAAAGAGAAGGGGGTCATCACTGAAGGGCAATAGGATTGAAATACTCAGGGGTTTTTTCTCCATTTATATCAGGTTTTGGAGGAACAATGTTCAGCAAGGGACATTTTGTAATGGCATAAATTATACCTATTAACACAAGCCAAGAAGTTAGTTTAGCTGCTTTTTATTTTTCGTGCTCCAACCAGTTTCCCTCTGTCAGTAACCAGAGGGTCCACTAAAAGAGGTGCAGCACGTGAGCTGAGTCGCAGACATTAAAGGCACAGTACAGATAACTTAAATATATTTGCTGGACATAATTACATGTGAGAAGTCAATTACGATTGCTCTGGGGTGAATTATGGGTGGATGCAGTCATGACCGTCCTTGGTATTTTGCTGACAGTTGAGGTAATGCAGATTCAGACAAATATCTCATACTGTTCGATAATGGTAATATTAAGCTACTTTCTCATTTCCTGCTGGGTGAGAGCATTTAAAAAGAGGCAACACACATGATCCAGCACTGCCCACTTCTGGTTTTTTTTGTACTTGAGGAGCTCTACGCTGTTGACACTGTTTCTTCAGAGAAAGTCTTCTTGACAGCTTTTCCAGCATCCCTTTGAAAGTAAACACAAATGTTTTCCGTTAGCAAATGCAGAAAGAGATGGCAGAAGAAATGGAGTAATGAAAGTCTGAGAGCAGCCTGAAAGAGCTGTATCATGACATTAGCCAGCCCAGATGTGACATCAGCCTTTACCAGGGTTCTGGGAAATACCTGGCAAGAAGGAAATGTGGAGGATAAAGACTTTGTTTTAAAGTATCCTATAGAAACTCAATCTTCCTGTGATCCCTCCTTGAGGCTTAAATAATCTTCAGTCTCCTTTTTTCAAAGCAGTTATGTTTTATATAAAAAATATACTAATAGGGCTTGCATGTTTATCACAGCGTAATGACTCTGACCCAAAATGAACACCCCTTTCCTTAATAACCTATAAGTATAATCTTAGCCAAAATAATTCTAAAAGAGAGGAAACACACACTTTATTTGCGTACCCAGTAATTAAACATTGGCCTGCCTTAAATTGAAGTCAATGTAAATTATACTTAGTTAATGATATTGTCTTTGTCCAATTAATCAAAACTGCCCACCGAAACCAGGAAATATCCTATGATACCTACATATTTATTTTGAAAGATATTGCTGACTTGAAGCTTATAATAATCGTTTTACTAAATTAGTATAAGCATTAATTTATTACCTTGAAACACATTTTTTTGTGCTTGCTTCCTGTGTGTGCAAGAGAAGATTTTTGATGATCTTAATAGATTGATCTTCTTGTCTTCAAGCAGTTGATATTGTAGTGGATATACAAGATACTTATTATCACATAGGAGAATGAGCTATGAACTGTTAAATGTTATGAATTACCTTTTTTACTTTTGATTTTAGAACAGAAGCTACAATGTACTGCAGAATAAATACAGCACAGCTACTAGTATTGCGTAATAGAGACGTGCCAACTCTCACCTTTGTTACTTAAACTGATATCTGCAATACCAGATATGCAATATGAATGTAAATGAAAACCTCCACCATCTCTGTTCAAAATAAGTGTGATTTATGTGCAATTCTATTTAGCGCAGACAAAAATCTCCCACAGTAAAGATGCCTTCAGAGCTTAATTCTGTCTGTCCCTGGTGCTTTTACCAAGAAACAACTGAAGGTGGTTGTTAGGGAGTGGTAACCTAGAGAAAATCATGAGGAAAGCTTACAGACTGTGGATGGAGTCTAACACTATATAGGTCAAAGCTGCTGGAGAACAGTAGTCACTCGTTCTTCCTTTGCCAATTCTCCTGCACTAGTAATTGTCTTTGATTACCAGAACACTCAACAAGATGATCTACACAGCCCAGAGCCTGAAATATTTCTATAGACTACATATTCAGGGCAGAGCTGGAGACTTGGGAACAGCAGACTACTTCAGATACCTAAAACCTGCAGGAGCAAAAAAAGTGCATGCTGGGTAGCCAGATTTGTTTTCTTATGGAAAACTGTTGTGAAGTAGGGGGCAGTAGGGTAAGTATTTGGGTTTGAATCTGGGATGTTTTTATTTGTGATGTATGGAGCTTAGAAACTATGTTTGTTCTCAGTATCAGCTGATACGTTTTTTTTAACAGAAAGCATCAAAGATTCCTTTAAAGAAGAACCCTGGGTTCATGAAAAGTGCATAAGGTCTCTTCCCTCTGCTGCCACTGAGCAGTAATGTTTCTTTCCTTTCTTGTATTATCCCTGTGCCTCCCGCCCCCATACACAAAGGCAAACACAACTGACTTCTGCATAAAGTCACTGCAGAAAGTAAGTCCCCCCTGAGTGCTCACAATTATATGGATTTCCAGTGCCCCAGTTGCTCACGTTGTTGAAATTTGTGTGTTTCTCATTCTCTTTTCCATTCAGAGCCTGGGCACTGCACCAGTGTACTATCCTGAGCTGTGGGGGCAGCTTAGGTAGTCTTCTTAGATTCTTCGCTATGACAACCGTCTCTCTTTCAGTAAATAATAATTTGGTAAATCAAATAATAATTTGGTAAATCAAATAGAATATGCAGCAATTTTCTACTGAACAATAGGAGCAGGTGCCACCTCTGTGACAAACCTTGACTCTGAAGCCAGGGAAGCCAGCCTCTTGAATGCCATTTGGCACGTCTGACTCAAGAGCTGCTATATACATACAGCATATTGACCAATACATCTGCTTTTCCTCTGTATAATTGAAGCTCCTGCTGGCTTTTGTCTTCACTTCCTGATGCATCACTTTTAGAAAGCAACATTATGTTTGTTACCTGTGTAAATCAATTGTTCATGCAGTGAAACTATTCCCATTTGAGAGGGACATGATGCAAAACTCAGTAAGCACGCATGATAGAATAGACATGGATGTAGGTCTCAGGCAGAAAAACAGGTTCAGCGTTCTCAGAAGAAATGAAACCAAGAGGTTTAAGAATACATAGAAAACAAGTTTTCTGCTTCGTTACACTCCAAGCTTTTTGATACTAGACGTTTCAAAAAAAACCCAGAAAATACATGGCTTTGTCATCATGTACTTTTAGCTAAAAAAAGGCCATCTAGGTCTAACAGATGACTTTTTTCTTCAGCTCAGTTCAAAGAACGTCTTTGCCCTGGCTTCTTGTAAGCTATTAGACCTCAGAAGTGTGATGCCAAAAGATCCATGCATGAAATATACAGTATGTGTTTCTCCATTTAATGCATTTTTCTCCCTTTACTGGTGTCTGACATTGCAGCTTTGGCCATCCTAAATATATATATTTGAACAGTAGAGCTCTTGATGTAATGCTTTGCCTACGTGTCCTTAACCAGAGCGTTCATTGCCATTGTTGGTTGACTGAACTTGTCATATATTTCAGTAGCTGTCACAGGGCTGGAATGATCTGGGACACTGGATGAATACAAAGAGGTTGACATTACCACAGTACATATGTTTTTACTTTACAAGGCTGATGGGTGAGTAATTATGAAGGCAATCCTGGTGACAAATGAGATTAACAACCACATATCTACATTTCATATTCTTGAAACTAGAGCCATATGACCTTGCTTTGTATTTCTAACCAGATGAGAATAATAATGCACTAAAATCTGAGGAAGCAGATACAGCTTAAAGTAAATCCTTCCTTATGAACGTGCTTATTCCAAGAACATAAAGAATGATTCATAAACTATAAGAAATTTTAAACACCAACCATCAGGCCCTGCTGAAAACTAACCAGAATATCTCAGTGGATAATTTTGGAACTCTGTATGCCATGGAGACTTTTGTTTTCCTTCTGTTATGCAAAGCTAGTAGCAAGACTTTGAGAAATATTAAAAAAAAAGAAAGATGAACATTTTCTAGAATTCTGTATTTTGTTGAAGGAATATTTTTATTTGAAGTTATTTGAACTGCCAAAATGCTGTCTGAAAAACTATCCCAGATAATGTTAGCAAATCCAAGGGAAGACTAAAATTCATTGCCAGCACGACATTAATTCTCATTCCTCTGCATTTCAATACAGTTACCAGAAATATGGGAGCAAGCTTCTCATAATATAGAGTTCCAACTGTAGAATTAATTTCTCTTCTTCAGAAAGTGTATAGATAGATGCTGCTTCAGGAATAATTGTCTGCTTACTACTTTTATCCTTATTTTTAAGTATCTCTCTTTTACTGGATCACATTAAGTATCATTTTCAAAGAACATAATCTTATTAGTTTCCTCATGATCTTTTTTGTTGGCTTTTTTCTTCCTCCCAACTCTTGTTTTTTCCCTCCCTAACACCCCTAAAGCCAATTAAGATGAGATAAGAATATTATCTTATTTTACAGAAAAAGAAATGGAGACAAAAAGATTTCCTTAAAGCCACCCAGTGAATCAAGGGTAAAGGCATAACCCAAACCTACTTTCAAACATATTTCTGACCACGTTCATTCTTCCAGAACATGCAGCTTGGCATTTTGAATGCACTTGTGAGAACTAAGCACGTATGCAGATGAGACTGCACTTAGGCACCCTAAATATGAGGAACATGAACGCTGACTGTTCTGAGTTCCATTGCAGCATGGCAGTGTAAGGGACCCTTCCCTGAGGACTGCCCCTTACTCCTCCTTGATAGAGGTTGCCACTGCAAGAGAAGAGCTAATGGAATGACCTGTGTGAGTGCCCATCCTCCACTGATCTGAAATCGGTCAGCTCCGTGCAATGTCTAAAAATCACACAACCGTTTCTGAAGTGAATATCTAACTGTGGACACTCTGGCCAGCTGCCAATATTTTGCTCAGTACCTTATGCAGAAGTCATGATGGTAGAACTGGTCTCTTTTGCAAAACATCAATCTACCATATCGCATCTTTATCTACCTGCCCTTATGGTCTCACTTTCTACATGTTCTGCAGGTTCCAAAGCACTTGGAACAGACCATGCAAACAGCCTGATTCCCTTCCTGATTAATTCCTCTGCACCCTCAGTCCTGAGTGCCAAATGAGCATACCCCTAGACTGGCAGGCAAAATGAGCTAAACCATGTTACTGTGGTTGAACTTGCCCTTAGGTTCAGATGTTCATGTTCAGTTATGGTTTTGGCAAGATATACAATTTTGCAATGAGCAAAAGCAATGGAAGGAAACAGACTTTCAAAATACGGACATACTCCCCCAAAGCTTTTTCCAAACAGATTATGAGACAGTTGCAGATAGCAGAGATAGGATGGGATGATTTCTCCGAAATGGTTAGAAAGCTCTCCTTTAATGGAAAATAATGGTGACCTAATGCTGGGGGCTTCTGCCAGCTCCCTGGCATGGTAATGTACTGCGTGTATAACAGGGAAGACAATGAATTATGGAAGCATTTAACTTGGAAATAAGGAGTAAAATGGAGGCAGACAATATGCCATTATTCATGTATGGAATCTGCTGACCACTCAACATCTCTACTCTGATGAAAAAATTACTGGCTGTTCTCAAGACTCCAAATGATGCTTATGAGACTGATGTGACATTTAAGGCCAAGTTGGGGCTCGTTCCTTGGTTTTGAATTTCAGCCTAAGATCTCAGGCCTGAGAGAAGGTAGATGCCTCTAACTGGAAGCTAATGAGATCTACAGGGGATCAGCATCTCACAGAATTGCACCCTCACATTTGAGCTCCAGAGGCTTATTCTTCATCTCCCCGATGAAACAGAACTGATGTCTGAGTAGGCCTGGTGATTGGTGTTTTAAGTACCTAGGCAGAATAGAAAATCAAGTAATGATTCTTTTTCTTCCTGAGTCATGCATAGCTAAGGGATGCAAAAATAGCTATTAGGTTGTTTCCTGCCACAACAGCCTCTTTTAACACAGCTGCAGAGTATTCATGGGAAGTACTTGATAAAATCACCATGATATCATTTAGCAGCAACTGTGTTTCTATCTTGAAATTCTTATTAGGTGAGAACGAGCAAGTATCATTAAATTATATAAGATTTAGATTGGAATATATTTATCTCCTCATTCATTTTCCCCTTTTTTCCTGAAAAATATGCAATCTGACTACATGCAGCTCTTTTAACTAAATGTTTTTTCATTTAACCTTCTTTTTATACTTCAGCCTATAGTCACTGTAGCAGAAACTTTCAAAAGAAAATCTGGTAAACTGCAGAATATCTGTCACTGTCATTTCCATTAATTACTGGAAGCTTTATGCTAACATCATACTGAGGGAAGACAGAAAAGATGCAAAATGAATTAATATAATATCCCTAGAAGTCTCATTGACTGTGTGTATATATGATAAAATCAGTAAGATTATTTCTTTAACCAATCATCCTTTCACCAAGAGTAGAAAAAAATAATAAATCAGCCTGCTTGGTCTGAGAGCCTAAACCCCATTGTTTATGGCTGCTGTTTCCCTTGGCTATTCTGCAGAACTTAATATAGCTGAATTCATTACATGGTGTTTGCTGCTATGCTGTTTTAACAACTATTTTGGCAGTGCACAAATGATTTGACAGGAGGCACAGTGTGAAAATTCCTACCAAAGCAGTAGCCCCACACCTCTCTCTCTAGGTCATCTGATTGATCTGACCTGTTGTCAGCACTGAGCCATCGATGTCATCCAATGACCATCCAGAATTGTGACGTGGTATATCCAACAAAACATCGACAAATGCATCTGACAAAACTCTGTTTTGTTTGCCATGTTTAAGAATTTCCATGCTTGACAGAAACTAATGCATGCTCTTTTCTCCCATCAGACCTTCCTCTTGCCTAGGACAGATCTTGTGATTAATGGTATAGAAATGCATGGACAGTAAAAGAACCATTCTTCTATATACAGAAAGCTTGGGATGATGATATTTCCTCAGTAATAGAAAGCTTGTTAGCATTACATAAGCAATACATTTAATCTGTAATTTAATTGCATTTTTTATTTTGATGATGCACGCACCGCTACTAAATATCTCTACAGATATATGCATGATTCCAAGCATGGGACCAATAAACGAACAGGTTTTAGTTTCATAATTTCTATAGCCTTTACAAGCTGCCCCTCACGATGAATATACACTATTTTGGTCTTTTTTGGTATGCAGAGTCTGAGTGTAAAGCCCTTGTTCGGGGAATAGCTGAGCAGACATTTTTAAGATTTTTAAAGTTACACTCTATACCAAAAACTGTGCCGGAAGATTTGAAGTACTGCCACCTTCATCTCCAGGCAGCAGTTTGTCCCTTGCCTGTAGAGATCACTGTATGTGCAGATGCACAGTGGTGCGTGTGCTCAGATTAGGTGGTGGCTGGAGTCAAGAATAAGAGGCTGTTTTCTTCAGCCCCAGAACACGTAGCAAAAGGGGATGCCTTCAAAGAGAGACGTATGAAATGCCGGTTTGATCTCCACAGACCCGGCTGAGCTTACTGCAGACAAGACAGTGTGCTATGCAACAGAAAATGAAAAACACAATGCAAGTTTTCCCTTTTCTATATGCCAATGAAACCACTGCATGTAGAATATGAGGATGCAGGAAATGTGATGGCATATCTGGTGCTGTGACCCAGTAGCCATGGCAACAACAGTGCAAAGACAGATTACCCCAGTGCTCATTTCCATCAACCGCAGAACTGTAGTGATTTATGCTGGTCCCTTACCCACAAAATGAAAATCTGCATTTCAGGGCTGTGTTACAGTTTTAGTCATTGCAAAGTTTAAAAGGGAAGAGTTGGATAGTATCTTCTATACTGAGCATCAGAAGAAAAAAAAAAATCACCGACAGGAACCGCCCACTTGTCTTTCATTGCAATGCAGACCTGTCAGCTCTTATGTGATGAACATCAGACTTGCTCTTTTAGCCACTGCTCTCTCATTCCCCACCGTGGCACCTCCAGTTCATGCATCAGCAGCATGCTGTCATGCGGCCTGACGTGTGAGTCTTGTCTGTTGGGATTTTAAGGACTTGCAGCATCTGGCGAGGTCACAAAAGTAAGCATCTACACAGCAGTGAAGCATCTTCATCTGTTGCAAAGATAACAAACTTCCATGGTTTACCCCATGATAAGATTCTATGTAGTTTATCTGTCTTGTAGCCTGACGAGAAGTCCCCACAGATTTTTTTTCAATGAGTGTGTACCTGAGATCTGTGCTTGAGACAGATCTTGTTTCAGTGCCGCATCTACCCTCAAGAGAATTTCTAGTTTCATTTCAGAACTGTATTTTGTTAATGTATGCTTGCTTTCTTGATGAAATACTGTTGAAAATTGTCATTGGAAAGAAAAAATCCTGAGATCCTTAATCACCATTTTAGTGCTGTCTACATTTCCTGTTTACCTAGTCAAATATAAAGACCCCACATCCCAAGAAAAGTCTAAAGAAAGCATACCTCAACATTTACATTTTGCAAGCATAAACCAGACTCAGAAACATGACAGACTGAGTCAGGGTGAGCGACCTTTATTGCTTAGTGAAAGACCCGTGACTCTCTTTTTTTTTCTTTTTTCTGCATCCGAAGTCCAATCCCAGGATAAATCAAATGGCATGCAGGAGTAAAAGAAATACTGTGTTCTAAAAGGTCAGCGGAAAAAAGAAAGCTATTTGACATTAAGGAAGAGAACACGAGAGAAAACATTGTCAAGATGTATACATATTTCAAAATGGCTGGCATTCCTTATCTAGCAAGAACCTTTATTTTCTTAAATCAAAAACTGACAGGATTTGTATTTTGATCTAAAAACAACAAGAGAAGAACAATGATCATTAGTTAGCCCTCTTTGCCTTATTATTCTCCCTCTTAACTTAGGCTTCTGCTTCTGGATCTCACTTGTAAATTTTCTAGCACGGCCTACAATTTGAAAGTTTTGAAAGCACAGAAAATATTTGCTCCCAGTACACGCATTGAACTTACGAAATAAGTTACATTGTATTTATATTATTTTTACTTATGTAGATCTCTATTGCAAAACTGAGAAACAGCTTTGTTAACATGTCCATCATTCCAGAATTCACTCATCCAAAACAACTCGGCTGCATACAAACCAGCTGTCTCCTAGTGCCTTTGTTAATATAAGATTTCTTATATTTAGTATGCAGCCCTGAAAGTTATTGTCTTCTATGCACTATAAAATTAATGTTTTAGATAAAAACAAACTGTAACAAAGATTGAAAAATGTCCTAAAATCACACTGTTCTATATCTAGATAAGCCAGATTGACTGTACTAGCTCTCTCATGAGCAGCACGCTCATTCTAGGTTAGCTTTTGTGATGACATATGTTATTTGAATGACTATTTGCCATCACCTAAGGAAAATGACATTTTTTCCTTTTTTCTTTAGTTCAAATTAGCAAATAATAACTAGCTTGTTGTGTGCATTCCATGATCCAGCATTTGGTATGAAAAAAAATTCACTCTTTTGTGTGTTAGCGAACAAAAAGGAGGTAGTATAATCAAAGCAGTCACTGAAAACCTGAACGGATGTTCATGACTACTTCTGCAGTGTTTCTACTATTCCTGGTTCAAAGAATTAGATATTTTACAAACTGGGTCCCTTGTACATTAGCACCTGGCGAAAACAGCTAGTTCATAGTAATGACGTACAAAAGACAGCTCCAAGCACACCATGTTCCAAAAATGTTAACATATTGTAACCCAGTGATTAGTAATCAACAGAAATTCCTGCCACATGAAAACAGTGCTCGGCAGACAACAGTATTCAGGAGCATTGTCACAGCATGCCACCGGTGTGGTGATGCTTCAGGTGCAAAACCTTACTTGTGTCTAGCATTATACTATTTAATTCTGGACCATTTCTTTCCCGTGCCACCTTCAAAAGTCTCTAAAGAAGACACAAAGAAAAGGACAAAGTTACTACCAGAAGACGAATAATAAAAAAACCCTGAGGAATTAAAAAAAAAAACCAGTATCATCTCTTCAACCCACAGACAAAGCAAAACCTCCGTGTTACTTCTTGCATTTGTATGCCTTTAAAAAATTAAAAAATGAAATAGAAAAAGTATTGTTTACACAGAGATGCTGTTTACTTTAACATTTTTAGTTAAAAAAAAACAAACAAAAAGATGATCCCATGCTTTAAAGAAGGACATATGACAATCTAAAAAGTCTTTCTGCTTTATGTTTTATTGATAGTTCCCTGAATGGAGCTTTTAGGTGAGAGATTGCCTACAGGCTTCAATGCTAAGATAAATGTCAATATAATAAAAATTTGTGGAGGGTCTTTGTCTTGGGATAAGTTTGGGAACCCAGCACCATTTATGTCTTGCAATTTATAATACAGTATCTGCAGTAAATCTACTTAAAAAGTTTAATAGAATAATAAATCCAGAGTATCTACTTTCTAAATTCTGTAATCAAAAGCCTCTCTGAATATTTTAATCTACTGTTTCAAATATCTGTTCAGCTAAGGTTTGACATGACATTCCAATGTGAGAACTCTTTTATGTAAAGCTATAGTTTTATAGGTTAATGATCGTACAATATATTTATGATACTACCTTCAAAACAAAAGTCCATAAACCAATGCTTTAATAGGAGTAAGAATCTCTCCGTTTTCAGATAATTGCAATTGGTAACAAATACAGTGTGCCCTGCTTTCAGAGGGAAATGGGTTGTTACTCATGATTTCTTGGTAGGTATTCACCTAAAATCAATAGCAGGAATAAATTACATACATTAAAAAAAAAAAAATCAACTCTTAGCATGCTTATGCATGCATGCACACATACAAATGGTCTAAAATGTTGAGCAAATTCATGATGTCTACATGCCCGCATTGGTAGAAAGAGTAACATTCAGTGTTTCATGCAGGAAAGATGAATCAGCTACAAAAATGCATGGTGGCGTACATCACGTCTTTGGAAAATATTCCACTTAATTCCTATTTTCATGTTATAGTGAGGCAGGTTTAAACATCTGTAAGTGAAATTAAAAGCCTGCAGAGCCTGAATGAAGTTACTTCTGACATACACTTTAACCCGTATTCACGTCTCTATTATAGAATTTGCTGATGTCACAGCTCCTACATGTGATTTACTTTACGCACGGCATACCACACATGTAGAAGCGGGTGGTATGATGGTGGGTATCATGTATGATGATCCATACAGGGCAGACTGATGTCCTCATGCTGCCCCGGACACCGCAGCTGCCTTCTCCTGCCCTTCAATCCTGCCCAAGCCACGTCCAGGTGACACCGCGGGCAGGCACCTCTGCTGCTCACACACGTGGCTCCTCCTCACCCTTTCGGTAGAGGAGAACACGCCAAATCTTAAATCTGCATACACCTCCGTTTATATGTTTTCCTGCCCTCTGTGGACCCGTGTATTTGGGCCCAAGGTAAGCGTGCACCCTGCAATTACAGGATAGGGTTATGGAAAAAGAGCCAAGATGGATGTTTGAAATGTCATCTTGGCCAATAAAAAACAGCATGGGGGACACATGCAGAAGGTGTGGTGCTTTTTTTTTGGTGTTTTGCTGTCATTCCCTCACGATGACCTCGATGCCGCCACCACCGCCCGGAGGCCACAGCACCATCTCCAGGTGGGGCTGCCGCCACCGTACACCAGCACAGCCCACTGCCAGCCTGCTGCCGCTTGCCAAAGGCTGGAAAACACCAAAGCGAGGAAAGAGAAAGCAGGGGGAGCGGGTTATGATGGAGACGAGGAGAAGCCGTGGCGCGTGCAGGCACCGTGGCTTTACAACAATGACACTGAACGGCAGCCGCGTTGCCGGAGGGCAGCCGGCCTGGCTCGGCCGGGCTGTGGGGAAGGCGGACGGCAGCAGGCGAGGGAGGGAGGCACGGTGGGCCCTGCCGGGGCCCGGTAACGGCAGGACCTCGGCGGCCGCGACCCCCCGCCCTCGGCCGCCATCGGGCGGGGCGGGTTGTGCGGGCGCCCCCTGCCGGCGGGGCGGAGCGGCACCAGCCCCCGGCTGCGGAGATGAAGGGACGTGAAATGGCAGCCGCAGCCGCCATGGCGCCCCGGGCGGCCTCGCCTTTCCCCAGCCCCTCCACCGCCCCGAGAGCAGCTCGCAAAGCACGGCACTCGCTCCGCCGCCGGGCGTGCTGCACCGCCTTTCCGCCCCCCCCCGCCCCCCAACGCGGCGGCGGGCCGCCGGGCGCGGAGCATGTCGGCAGCTGTAGTCCTTCCCTCCCCTCCCCGGCGGCGGCAGGCGCGGGGCAGCCGGGCAGGGTGGACTACAGCTCCCGGGGGTACGCGGGAGCGAGGGGCGGTGCCGCGGGCGGAGCGGGGACAGCTCCGGTGCTGATCGCGACGCGGGTTTGTCGGCAGAGCCCGGGCGGGCGGCGGCGGCGGCGGCTGTTGGCGTGCGCCGGAGAGCGGGCGGCAGCGGAGCGAGCGGCGCGCCGCGCCCGGCCATGAGGCACGAAGCGCCCATGCAGGTGGGGCCCCGGGCGGGAGCCCAGCCAGCGGGGAGCGGGGCGGCGGGCGCCCGCGGGTCGGAGCAGGAGCCCCTCCGCCCTGCAGCGGCATGGCGGAGCCGCCGGGCCGGGCTCTGCCGCTGGTGGCCGGGTCTGTGAGGAGGACGGGGGTCAGGACGCCCCTTGTGTGAGGGGTGTGTGTGTGTGGGGATCCGGGGTGTGTGAGGGGACATGGGGATGTGTGTGTGAGGGGACACGGGTGTGTGTGTGTGAGGGGACCCGGGGTGTGTGTGAGGGGACCCGGGGTGTGTGTGTGAGGGGACCCGGGGTGTGTGTGTGAGGGGACCCGGGGTGTGTGTGAGGGGACCCGGGGTGTGTGTGTGAGGGGACCCGGGGTGTGTGAGGAGGCCCAGGGGATGTTGTGTGCCTGCGAGAGGGGTCCCTGGCGGTCGGTCTCATGGCAGCCCATCACGGGGCAGGGGGGCGGTGGGGCACCCCATCCCCTGTGCAGCTCCCCGAGCTGGGGCTGCAGCTGGAGTGCGAGGCTGGGTGGCACAGTCCTGCAGTGGCCACCACCCCATCGCCCTGGCCGCAGGTGGGTTTTGGGTCTCATTCGGGCAAACCAAACAGTCTTTTTGCAGATACTGCCCTATGAGCACTGGTTGCTGCTCCCATGGCAGTGAATGGATGTAAGTTGTTAGGTGATGAGATGTAATGAGGCCCTACCTGGATGCGCAGGAAGTTGGCATGTTATCTCCATCTGTTTATTCAAGGTGCAGTTGTCTGTCTGCACCAGAGAGAGATGGCTCATGGCTGAACTGGGGGTGGTAAAGACATGGCCCATTTTCAGCAGTTTCTGTATCTAGAAAAATATAATGCCCCATAACACTGGAGAAACAGATGCTATACAGATACAAGTTACATTATGCAGAGTTTTTAGCAGTTGCTAGGTTGTTGGTTCAAAACAGTTTACACTGGTGAACTGGACTTCTGCTTTATAAAACCTGTTTTATAATCACATGCAGGAGCTCTGGGGACCACAGACTATACATTCAAACCCATGACTGTTTCTTAATAGAAGGTTGGTCATGTTATGAGTGGATTGGTAACAATCAATCCCGCTGGTGTTATACAATGCAAAGAGCACTTTTTCAGTCTGCTGTGATTTAAGTTATGAACTGCAGCTCTGTTAGTTAATATTTTTCATGCTGGATATCTACTTTGGCAGTAATAGAATTCCATCCGGAAGGGAAGTTCTGCATCCTCTTCAACATGTATGCTCAGAAAGAAATCTGAAATTTTAAGTTACATTGACATGGAGTTGGTTTTGCTTGACTTTGGACAGAGACTGATAATCTCATAAATCTTTTGCAGAGCAATTTCTCAGATGTCACATGCTGAAACC
The DNA here is from genome assembly GCF_964199755.1 of Larus michahellis. NCBI lineage: Eukaryota > Metazoa > Chordata > Aves > Charadriiformes > Laridae > Larus > Larus michahellis. The sequence continues at coordinate 21,148,978 of NC_133930.1, forward strand.
TTTGAACCAAAGTAGTGCACTAGAAATAAGCCATTCTTCAGTAAGAATGTCTTTTCAGTTTTCTGAGAGGAGAACAGCAATAATTAGGATGCTGTTTCAAATGCCTAGTTCTGTAAGCTACATACATGTGTAGGAAATGTTTATGTGGTATTTGCCATTTATTTACACATGCTTATTGAGATACCGAAATCACATTTAGTATGTGTTGGCTTTGGAGAGCATTTCACAAAAAGCAAATTTTGCTAGTAAAGGATGACAACTACAGATTGATCACTATTGCATTTGACATTTTTGATGGTGTTGAATTCACTGACATTGTTAAATAGTTGTGTAAACAAAATGGTGGTACAACATTAAAATACAATCCAAGGAAAGGGAAGTCCATATATATAAAAAAAATAAATATGTACTTGACACATATCAGAGAACAGCTTCTTGGTTTTTTTATATCATTGTCAGTAAAAACGGAATTAGTGTTAAACATAATTGAATAAAAGTCAGCAGAGATCACAGCCTTAGTAGAAAAAGAGTCAGCAGAGAGCTATAAAAAAACCCCTACAAATTCCACTTTTTCACGGCTGGTGAGATGGTCGTTGTCTATTTTTAAGCATATCTCATCCAAAATTATAATCACAAGCATCTGGATTTTTCCAAGATGTGAAAAGTCAGTCTGGCAGATGAGGTTTGATTTTCACTTTTAGTTTCTGCATGTTTTTGTTTTTTTTTTTTTCTTTCTTCTACTTACACTATTCCCAGCATACTCTAATGTTATTCTTACTAAACATTCCAGTAAAACAATACTCTATTGTGGATTCTTCTACTTAAGAGTCCTTTTGTTTTCCAACATTAGGCTAGTATGACTGGTCTTTGTTCAAATGTGGTTTAGACTGGCTGAACTAATTGCTTGATTTATCTCTTTTGGCTATCTGACTTCCTATTACATGAAACAAATGTAGTTGCTTCTTTGCACACAACAAATTTACGGAATGGTCTGTTACAAAGCATTGTAGAGCAACAGAAAGAATGATCAAGTGTATGTCTTTTGATCGTGACAAAAACAACTCAGAGGAGAGTGCAAGCATTTTTTTTCCATTTCTGTCAAGCAATACTTAAAAATAAAACTAAAAAATTAAAATATTTTAGCAGCATGAGAAAAAGAGCCTGTGTGTTTCTACATGTGTGAATTCTTTGTTTCAATCTCCGGCTCACACCATTTCTCTGTAGACAAGAAGTGCCAACAATTACTAGAAAGGCAGCCCATACAGTCTTTCCAGAGAAGGAGTTACCGAGTGTAAAAGTTTGCTATTGTCATCTCCTCGATATAATTGGATCTGGGTCAGAGTTTGTGACAACTTTTCATGTTTTCAAAGAACAGACACAAGTCTTAGTAGTGCTTATGGCCATGGAGAGGGCTTTGATTTAGAAGTCAAAAGCAACAAACTCTCTTTGCTGTGAAAGGTAGAAATCTGTATGGTTTCTGCATGTTAGGAATTGGTCTGAATTAGCTGAAATGTCTGTGTGTGTCTCAGTAGTTTCCCCTAAGGCTTTGGTGGTACTTCCAAAAGTGAAGGTTCGATGGGAAATTCTCGGTGATTCATACACTGATTCACTGCTTCATGTTTCACTCTCTACTTGATTGTGGCATGCAAATTTTCCACATACCCGCACGTTGCCAAAATAAAAAAGTGGGAATGCAGTTTGAATAACCTGTCCTTAGTATTTTCAGAGCATATGGGCATTAGTGGCAGCAGTTTGTAGAAAATACTAGATCTCTAGAGACCCTCTCTTTTACTTGCCAAAGCATCAGATCATTTCAAAGGTGACTGAGGCCACAGAGGTGAGGGAAAACTAGGAAGTGGGAAATAATCTGTAAATAATCTGCTTTGTCAAGGGAATAAATGAGAACATTTTCTTCTTAGCTTTTCATATCCTGTTGTCTTTGGCAATGACAGTGACATGCCCAGGCAAAACAGGTTTATAACAGACACATCCAACACAACGGAGAAGGGCAATAGCAAGCAAAAAGCCTGCTTCCAGATATTTAAGAAATTATTATAAAATTATGATGAAAAAAGCCAAATGAAAGCTATTAGACAAAAGAGTAAGCATGGCAATTCATCTCTTACACTCAGCATAATTATTAGATACATCAGTCTTGGTTCAAATTAGATGTACTGGAGTAGAAGAGCCTTCCAAGCCACTGGGTCCACAGACCAGGTTACACGCACTTTTTTGTTAACTGATCAAGCTGCATTTGGAGTCAGTAGTCCTCTTCCTGCCAGTACCCCTTTTTGGAAGTGTACTGTGAAAGGTCATTGCTTTGCTGGTTAGATACTTTCTAATCTCCATCTCAGAGAAATTCATTCTTAATGTCCAGTGTCTGCTCCCATATACATGTCTAAATAGTTCTCATTCCCTAATGTTCACTGCAGATTATTGTCTAGAGAAACAAGCTTATGTTTTGCTTACTCTTTTTTATTTAGATTTCTCTTATAACATAAACTCTTCATTCTTCTGGTCTTCCTAATAACCTTTTTTCTGTACTTTCCCATTCAAAATCAGCTTTCATAATCACACTTGACCTGAATTGTTACAAATGGCATCTCACCACTGCCTCAGACAGTGGCATTAGTATATCACTTTGTCTCTTGGTCTGATGTAGCTGCTCTGGCAATTGAGAAGCTGCACAATCTTTGTTAGTCTCATGACCCTGATTGCTGCACGGCATAGGGCAAATGGTGGAGGGCGGTAGCCATCTCCTGTCTTACTCTCTTTCCTACCTCCTAGTAAATCCAAATTTATTTCTGCTGGAGTGCTTTGCCTGACACAGCTTGTATTTTTTCTTTTCAGAGCTGCACGACTTTGATGGCTTCTTGACATCCTGTGTTAGACTAACCCACTTAGGACTTTATCTCTGGTTTTGCTACTATTTGGAGAAAGGGATTTTGCCATTCTACCTAGAGTAGGAATTAGAAATACATTTCTTAAACTACCCTTTTCATGGAGAAGGTAAACTTAGGTTAAAGAAAGACAAGTGAGGCATAATGCCCTAGCTTATCACAGGTGGATTCACCAGAATTCATGTGCTAGAACCTTGCCAGAACCATTCTTTACTGCGCTTTGCATTCTGCTGTCCTGGGCGGCTTCCAGCACCGTGGTCATGTTCATGCTACTTCTGATATGAAGCCAGTAATCTTCTTCAAAATGGTTTAGACTCTCAATTCAGTATACCACTTATCATAAAACTTTGCATTTCTGACTACACTTTTCAGACTGGGTTATGATATGTTTAAACATATTAATGAATCTAACCTCATAATACCTTGAAGCAGATAAGCTTCTCTTCCTGCTGCCAAGTACATTGGTTCACAAGCTGTGCTCTGCAGATGGCTGGCAATCCGTAAATTCCAAATAAGTGGCTGGTGCATTGTCCACTGAACTCTGCTAAGTCTTATTAATCGGTCAGTTAAAAATTAGATGATGAGGATTTGTGAGAATTGGCTGCAGTCTGCATATGTGGATGCTGATGTATTCATTGAGAGCACACAAAAAGAGAAGTTAAGCAGCTTGCCCAAGATGTAGAAAAAAGGAAAAGTCAAGCCATAGGATACCTTTGAAAGAATTAGAAATAAAATCTCTCTCTCTAGATTATTGGTCTGATATTTTGCCTAGAAATCATTGATTTCTTCATGGCTGGGTTATATGTCATAGTGTTCTTCTATGTAAGGATCTTGGTAACATTTTGACTGATGATGACATTTGCACATTAGAGATGCTCACTTGCCCTGCATCCTACATAGAGTCCGATGACTTATAAATATTGAATTTTCCCCTTGTATCCCATTGTTTCAATATCCATTGATTATGTTTGACTAATTATATTTGACAAAAAGCATAAAGGTCACCTCAAAAAAAGCTCCATGTGCAGGGAACTCTGTCTTTTTGCTAAATAATGACTGAAGTCAGTCTCTTCTTAGAAAGCAATGGAAATGTAATATTTATACACTGTATATAGAAGGGAGTGTTGGTCTTGAAACAACTGTAGTTCAGCTATTCAGTGTCTGTCTGTCCTTACTGTAGATAGAAGACATTTTCCCTGAGCTTACTGTCGATCTTTTCCTTTAAGACATGCCTGTTATTGTAAGTTTTAAAATAAAATTATGTATTTGTGAAAGGCAGAAAGGAATGAATCTCAGTATTTTCAGTCACAGCTTTTCTCACTTTTTGCATTGTATTTTCCAAGGGCAGTTCATCCTGCATAAGGCATCCAGAGTGGGGTGCATATGTAAGTGCATACTGAAGTGATGTGCAGAGGTCATGGCATGCTGCGCTGCTTAAGTGAGAAAGCTCTTCAAATTAATTCTGTCAAAGAATGAGGTCCTCTAAGGCCGTAAAGAGTAACATAGCTAAGTGTTTTGTTATTAAACACATACTTTTTCAGACATTTGTTCTCAGCCCTGTCCTGTTTTAACCTGTTCTTTTTGGATCAAGGAAACAGCTGAACTTGAGACTTGAAAAGTACCTGGGTCTGATGTAGAAAACTCTGCTTAATGATTAAACTTGCCTGTGCCAATAAATAATCTTCATTTAAGGAGTTTAAACATGTGCTGTAAGCAGGGAACCATACAAAGCCATCCTTTTTTGTCCTTGAACTATATGCAAGCAGGGGACATACCTTCTCCCAAGTTTTGGTAAGGAGCAGACATGTGAGATCTCCTGACTATAGGTCTTCTGATCATTCTCTTGAGCTTAGATTTCCCAGTGGGCTCTCAAGTCTGTCCTGAGTCCTCTAGGAGGTGGCCTGAGCCTGTCTTTGATGCGAACATCCTGATGAGTGTAGGGATTTGAAAAGGGACTCATTCTACAAAAAAAGCAAGTATGAAATATGCTAATGAAAATAGCCTTGTTCATTCTCTCTTCAATTTTACTACATAGGGACAATTTTTTGTTGAGAGAAGACTCAGTGAGTTTTGCTGAAAGTGACATTTGTTTAATATATTAGTTTAATCATTTGAGAAGAGAAGTTTGTCAAAATAAAGGTAAGATTTTTGCTTTCTTGGAAACAGAACATCATGACATTAGCAAGGGTGGTATGTTTATTCGGATCCCATCAGTGTGTGTAGTATTTAATTAACAGGCCAGAACATGGCATTCCTGGTGATTATTTCCAGCATCATTTCCAAAGGAGGAACATGACATCAGCACTAGCTTCTTTACATTTCTTTGCCAAATGCCTCCATAGTAAAGAGAAGTCCTATTAGGAGTGAATATTAATACATTAATAATTATAATTAAAAATAATTAATAAATTATTATAATAAAAATAATAACAATAAAAAAATAATAATTAGAAGTGAATATTAATATATTGGGAAGTGGGCTAGAGTGCATCCCATACTTACTTGAAGTCAGCAGCTTGCATATAAGAAAGAGAAGCGCTGCAGGCATATTCACAAGGCTCAAGAGGACCAAGCATCTAGGTTTCCTTTACAGTCAGCAGAAAAATAGAGAGTCTTCTAGAACATTGAGTGGGAGCCTGATCTGGATGATGTAAATTATATCCTGAAGAATCTGCCTTGGTGCTTACTACAGAATGAGTGAGTTTGGCAAGTAATGGCAAAGTCTTAGCACCAGTACTGAGTCTGATGTTTCTTCAGACTAGTGCAAATGCTAGTACTTTTCTAAAACTCATTTGAATTTCAGACATGAGAAAGGATCACTATCAGTAGTCTAGGGAGACTGTCTCTCTAGGTTAAAGCTAGTCTTTCCAAACAGTTTGAATTATTATCAATAACACATTAATCATCTCATGATTCCCCAGGTGGGAGGTGGAGAAATTAGTCCTTTCCTATGCCTTTCGTATGCCTTCTGCATCCTGTAATAGGCTGACATACTCCTATCGTTGAAATAAAAGCTGTCTGCAATTCCATGTTTGACTTGTCCATAATTCTGCCTATAGTACTGCACGTAATGGATCCATAAATTCAAGACACAGTGAAGGTGTTTGGTTTTATTTTATGATTTTTAAAGGACTTCTAAGGAAACTATTGGGTTATCCACATGGGTAATCCAGATAAATACACTAATTTAGAGGAGCACTGAAATTTTGTTGTGGGAAAAGTATGTGTTTAAAATCATCCATAGGAAGCATGTTCTTACCCAGGAAGGCTACATAATGCACAAGATTTAGCAAGAGTATTATTAGAATCCAGGTCCTCTGATTCCTCTACTCACTGAATCGTACTATTCTGGCATTCAAATACACAGGGATGAATTGTAAGGCACATAAGACTGAGGCCAGCAAATTAAAGCTAAAACTGCTTCTTGTAAACCTTAAATGAGTTGAAGAAGCTACATGGAAGGCCTCCTAGGAGATAAAATCGAGAAAGAAAACGATTATTCTTCTTCTTGCAAGAAGAAGTGGTAATTACTGGTTTCAGCTGCTGCATTTCAGAGAGGAGCCAGAAGGGCAGCAGAACAGGCTGCTGGGGAAAGTGTACAGGTTACACAGTGGCATCCCCAGCCACTGCGCAGTCTTTTGTCTGCTGCACTTTATTGACTTGTTGCAGATTGCACACATCAGCATATTTACTGCTTTATAGCCAGCTGTGATTAGACTGGTATAGACAGCATTTGATTTTCTTTTTCTCATGTTCTAAGCAAAACATCCTCGAAAAGTTTTACAATAAGGGAGAGCAGTGAAGTTGGACAGGATTTTTTTCTGTCTTTTGCTATAGAAATCAGAAAGAAGAAAGATTAATGATGTGTATGCTTGGTAATATTTAGGGTTTTGTTCTAAAACTTCTTTGTTGCATGCCTGTGAAAGTGAATAAATATTAAGGCCAATGCAAACACTCAGGATGCAAGCACATAGGTACCCAAGACTGCATTTAATCAAGAACTTTAGTCACTACCAAATGAAAAGATAGTTCTGAAATCAAATGCTCCATACTGCATTATTTATGAAATATAAATCTTACACTGAATTTTCTCTCAAGGCTTGCTGCTTCCATTGTTTCCTTTGGGACTTTTTGTCCCCACTTCTATATGTCACTTCAGTAGCCAGAAGAAGCTGGAATACTGTTATTTGTATTATGAGACAGCAGAATTAGCTCAGAAATTGTATGCTGTAATTGAAATTCTGCTGAGAAGGTGGGTTAGTGTACAACCCTCACCCTTCTGCAAGGTCCTGGTTCCAGCTCTCCTCTCTGACTGCCCAAATGCACTCTGAAATATCAAACTAGAAAGCTTTGATGTGAGCTGCTTTTCAATAAACCTTTATCTTGGGACATGATGTCTGTCTTTCTGTTTGAAATCAGTGTGCAAATATATTGCCCTTAGTATTGCCAAACTCCAAGAATTTAAAATCCTGCCAGGCTCTCACGATACTTCAGATTTTTTTCTTTAAAAGCATGTGAGGTGAAACAGTACCTCGTTCTAAGTAAGTTCTTTATTTTTGTCATCTGTTTTTTGAGCATCCCAGGTAGAGTTTTGGTCAGGTTTTCAAGTTAATCTCTGCAACTCTTCTGAAAGCCAAAAGCGTACTTTTTATAAATGGAACCTGTGATATTTGAAGTCCCTAGAGCAAAATAAGCTTGATTGATAGTTAGCAGTATTTAGTAACCTGTGCATATTCAGGTGTTTTGTGGAGATGCAAAACTGTATTTTAAGGACTCAAATTTGTAAACATTGACACCTGCCACTTATGATGATGTTGCATTAACATTGCAAATTCCAAAACTACAGAAGAGACTAGAACTAGAAAAAAATCAAGACCTTATTTCGGAGGTATATACCCAACTTCTACTTAATGGTATGATAACTGACAGCTGGTAATGGCAAAATGCTTTGAATAAGGTTACAGGGATTAGAAAAGACTGCAACATATTTACAGTAAAACAAATAGTTAATAAATAGTTCAAGAATTCTATCAGATGTGAAATATACTAAGCTTTTGCTTGAAATATGCCTCCTATGTTGTAACACAGCATTCATCTCATTTCCTTCTCATACACATGAAGTATTTTTGTCTACATTTTCAATATCTGTTTAATTTATCACATTTTCTGAATGTAATTTTTTTTAATGATATACTCAAGAACTGTCCTAGATTTTTAGAATATTTTTTTTTGGGCACCAGTCACCAATGATGTTTAGATTCTCTTTTGCAACTGGAACTATAAACATTGAAACGAGAATCATAAAAAAAAATTAAGCCTTTGTGAACTTCTTCTTGAGTTGATTCATATCTGTTATCAAAAACTCCAATAAAATCAAAATGTTTCAAGTTTTATATGATACAAAAGACAATAAAATATTTCTTTTTATTTTGAATTACAGATGGCATCTGCTCAAGATTCCAGATATGGCCAGAAAGATACATCTGACCAGAACTTTGATTACATGTTCAAACTGCTCATTATCGGCAACAGCAGTGTTGGGAAAACCTCCTTTTTGTTCCGATACGCTGATGATTCCTTTACATCTGCATTTGTAAGCACAGTTGGGATCGATTTCAAAGTAAAAACGGTTTTCAAAAATGAGAAAAGAATTAAGCTACAGATTTGGGTAAGCCAAAAATAATAATTCTATGAACTACACAAGCTGTAGCAGTTTGATAGATATTATTTAAGCTACTGTAGGTTTGCATTGAATGTCATAACCTTTATATATATACATATATATGGCATAGTGATGAAAAAGCAGCTAATTATTTCCTACATCTTTTTTCTGTCTTGAATAATTCAGTGTAGACAGTATTTTTAAGGTATTGGAAGTTCAGCAGAGTATATATTCTGAATTAAATTCCATTAAGAAATAACACAGGTTGACACATATTGATATCTGTGCAGTGGGGTGTAAACCACTGTGCCGTATATGGGTTATTGAAAATTGTGCACATTATTAAAAAGCACCTTGAAATACCAGTTAGGATCTGGTTTCTTCCCACAGAAATTATAAATTTATGTAGGAGCTGTGATAGTGGAGGCATAACAGAAGGCATAATTTTTTGCTCTGTTAGTTATGTTTGTCATCCTGATCATCTGAAACATCTTCCTCCTGCTGAGGAAGCAAACGTATGGAAAGAGGGAGTGTTGCCCAAGTGCACAGAAACCCTCGTCCCTTGCCTACACGTTAGAGATGGTAGAAAGGTGCCAAATGTAGGAAAGTGTGATGCCAGGGCATAGATGTTCTTTTCTGCAAACTTCCCTCAGAAAGAAAGGATAGCTGAAACTTATTTGTGCAGGAGCCACTGATGCTCACATCTCCTAATTCTTAGGTGATACATACTTAAAAGAGAGGGGGGATAGCAAAACATTTAACAATGTGGGACCTGGAGTTAAAGCTTCAGGTCTTTGCCATTTTCCTTGGGTGCTTGAAGATTTTGAGCAATGTTTCCTTTGTGAGATATTTGTAACAGCCTTATTAAACAAGATTTTGGGGTTTTGTACATGAACACATGTAATTTAAAAATTTATTTAATGATAGGCAGCCATTAAATCTTGGGAAACCTTGGATCAAATACATCCAGTTCATCTGACATGTTTTGAACAGCAGATAAATTTAATATCTTTTGAATATGGCACGAAGGTGAATTTCCCAGAGTTTCCTAGGCTATATCTCATTCGTGTCTTTTTAGGTAGTCTTCATCCCTTGACACATCAAATCATTTGTTGTTCTGTTCCCTCTAGGAACTGGAACACAGACTTTTTGCCCTTCAACTTCTCTACCTTTTTAAGCTTATATTCTTGCTATTGTCATAACAGTGCTACATACTAGGTAACTGTATGTCATGTGCATGCTTTCTTGCTGGTTTCACTGTAGTACTTTAATGTTGGAGATCACATAGTAATTCATATTGACATTACCTTATTATTTTTGGATAATGGAGCAATAAAATTGTGTTCACATTACAGTCTTTACACAGTTCTTCTTTTAACTACCAAATATCCTCTACAATAGATTTTATTGTTCATGTCTCTCCTGGCAAAAGCAGCAACATTCGTTTATGATGTTATATTAACGTGATTAGTTTTACACTAGTATATTTCTCATAATGCCTGTCCGTGGCAGGCTACACATACCTGCTTGGCTCGAAGCAGTCCATTAATCTGAATGTGTTCAGGGCTGTCTGTGGCATAGTAAGGATGTAGCAGCTGTATTCTTGCCAGCTGGAATAGACTTCCAGTTCTAGCAAAACGGACATTTTGTTCTTCTTTGTATGGCAGCAACATGCATAGTCCACATGGACTCTGACAGTCCTTGCCTAAAAAAACTTGCAATTGAAACATGTGAAAAACAAGGGCGCCATGTCCTTTAGGGAGGAAGGAACAGAGGCTTAGATCAAGTCACCTACCAGGACATAGGGTTAGAGACAGGACTTCAGATCTCAGGTTCATGATGAAGCTTTTTACCCCATCCAGCACTGCATCTTGGTTTGTGTTTTTTTCCCTTAAAATTTTAATCCCGGTTCTTCAAAAGCCTTGTCATTGACAAAGTAACTCAAATTGCAATAGCTCGCTATTGCTGTTTGCACTTTTTAGATGGAGTATTCTGCATTGGAGCATTGTGTTGCAGTTATGCTTGCTAGTAAATCAGTTGACTGTTGCACCTCTAGGACCTTCAATTAAATCAGTTACGTATCTCAGAAGCAATTCTAGTGCACAAAATCTGAAATAGAGCACTATTACCCCATCTCATAAGCCAACTCAGCAGCTGTATTGTTCTTAATATGCAGTATCTGTAGAGGTAACATCTGTCTATATATTATACTTTATTACTTTTCCTTAATTATGTGAATGTCCTTCTAAAATGAATAGTACTTCTGCAATATCCATTTCCATTTCAAACTGCATTTATGAAAAACCATTTATTTTAGGTAAAATATAAAATTTAATTAATTGTCGTGAGTGTGATTTGATGTTAATTCTGAGTAGAAACATGCATGAGGTTGTAACACTTCAAAATCACTGGCAAAGTATCTGGTGACATCATCTGGTAAATTACATTCAGCATTTATGAAATAAAATATTCTGCAAAATCTCACAGATTTGAATAGTCAGAAGAAACTGGAAATGCAACTTTAAAATGTGTTGTGAATAACAAGATCCAAACTGCCATGTCCTGCAGTGAAGAAATACATGGAATGACACTGTTCTGCTGTCCTTGCCTCGCAGTGAGATGCAGAAACGTGTAAATAGTAATGCTGTTAAGTCACTACAATTCCGTAGCTAGAGGCACAGTTAATCCAACATGTTACAATTTTGTACATATTCTTCTTGAGCAGACTTTTAAACTTCATGTTTAATAGCCCTTTCAGCATGATACTTTGTGTTGAACTTGAAGCTTGTTGGAGCTTGAAAGACTGATTTCCTCAGAATAAGATTCTCATATGCTTACCAGTGAAGGGTGGAAGTTTCTTTGAAAGTCAGCATTGGCACTCAAGGAAGCAAAATCATTATTTCGTAATAAAATTCACTGTGTGATTATCACAGATGAACTAGCAAGGGTTAACAGATTGAAGTAGGCGCTGTCCTACGTTTGGGATGCCCTACAGGTCTTTTGTTTGTTTGAGGTTTTTTCTTCCTTTGAGGCAATGGTGTCTTATTCTTGGATTCAAAAGACCTGAATTGAATTGTCTTCTTTGATTGTTCAAGTCAGGGAGGATGGAGCGCTCTCTTATACTTACCTTTATTACTTTCTCATATGGTCAGAAAGAGCCTGCTGGGCTCACGGTAACGTTTGCTTTTTTTCTTCTGAGTCAAACACCTTTCCACAGTATTTCTTGCTGGAATTGAGAGAGGTTCAGAGTTCAAGTGCTATATTCATTAATGATAGGACATTACCTTGTCATAGGACCACCAGCTGGCCCTGAAATTTTATTTTACAGCAAGTTATAAATGTGACAACCCTGGTATGGACATTATGAAAACAGCATATTAACAGGGTTTTTACCTTTTAAAGGAGAGAAATACATAAAAAAAAGATGTTTTACCTAAAAAGGTACTGATTTCTCAACAGAAACTGTAAGAAATTTTGGAAAGGAATTGTGTCTGTATGGAGCACATAGGTGCATAGGATAAAAGTCCATCAGAAGGTTTTAGGATGTTTTACAGTGTCAAATAATAACTAGCAATACATTTTTCTTCCATTTGGTTTGAGCTAGTAATATTAAAGGGATGAGACTGGAAGGCTCTAAGATTCTTTCAGTTTCAAACTGCTAGATTTTAAGTTATGTTGAATTAAAAAAAAAGGCTTGTCAATACTAATTCTGACAAAAATACACACTAAAGAAAACGATTAAAATGCTCAAAAAGGTGCAAATCAAGAAATAAAATTAAGTTTAACCTTATAAATCTCTTTCTGCATTCACTGTATAAATCACTACATTCAGTATACGCTGTAGCTGTGAGGCCATAAAGGTTTACATTACTTTTGTAAACTGACAGTGGTTTAATAGAAATAACAGGATGCAAGAGCTTATGGAGAAAATATATGCTACAGTAGAATTTGTTAGCTAACATTTAGAATAGACTATTTCAGTTGGAAGGGACCTAAAATGATTATCTAGTCCAACTGCTTGACCAATTCATGGATGACCAAAGGTTAAAGCATGTTATTAAAGGCATTGTCCAAATGCCTCTTAAACACTGACAGCCTTCGAGCATTGACCACCTCTCTAGGAAGCCTGTTCCAGGTTTGACCACCCTCTTGGTAAAGAAATGCTTCCTAATGTCCAGTCGAAACCTCCCCGGTGCAGCTTTGAATCATTCCCATGTGTCCTGTCACTGGGTCCCCGGGAGACGAGTTCAGCATGTCCCTCTGCTCTTCCCCTCCTCAGGAAGCTGTAGAGAGCGACGAGGTCAGCTCTCAGCCTCCTTCTCTCCACACTAGACAAGCCCAGAGTCCTTAGCTGCTCCTCGTAGGACATGCCTTCCAGCCCTTTCACTGAGGTTAGTCTAACAGGCCTGTAGTTTCCTGGGTCTTCCCTCATGCCTTTTTTGTAGACTGGAATAATATTCACTAGCTTCCAGTCAGCCGGGCCCTCCCCAGACTCCCAAGACCTTTGGTAGATGATAGAGAGGTGTCCTGCCATAATATTCGCTAACTCCTTCACAACTCTGGGATGAATCCCATGAGGCCCCATGGACTTGTGAACATTCAGCTGATATAACTGGTCCCTTACAATTTCAGCATCCACAAATGGGAAGTCACTGTTCCCACACTCATGGTCGTCTGATTCCGGGGACTGGGCAGCCCAAGGCCTATCAGATTGTTACAGACTGAAGCAAAAAACACATCGAATGCCTCTCTTTTTCTTCCTGAGCTCCACCAGGAGTTCCCTGTTCAGCCAAGCTGGTCTTCTGCTCCACTTGCTTGAGACAGTGGAATTGCCTTCTCCTGCATTTCTAAAAGGTGGTTCTTAAAGACTGACCAGCATTTGTGGACTCCTAAGTCCTCAAAAGCAGATGCCCAAGGTACTCTGCTAAATAGCTCCCTGAATAGCTTAAAGTGTGCTCTCCTGAAGTCCAGGATAGCAACTCTGCTGTCCTTTTTTTCTCATTACACTGAAAATTTTAAACTCAACCATTTTGTGATCACTGTGGTCGCCTACTGTCACATCTCCCACGCATCCTTCTCTATTCACAAATAGCAAGTCCAGGAGGGCTTCTTTCCTAGTTGGCTCACTGACTACCTGTGACAAAAAGTTATCATCTCCTACAAACTTCAAGAATTTCCAAGACAGCAATAATTACATAGTTTCTATCTGACTGGAGCATGTGGTGCAATTATCAGATAAGAACACTGCACTGCCTTCTGCTGCTTAGAATGCTTTTCCCTGAGACTAGCGATAGACTTCACAGGCTAGGTACAGCGATCACACACAAATAAGATATCCTCCTAGAGCAGTGTAAGAGCTGCTTATGTTAGCATATCCTTCCTAGAACTGATTGTGATGGTTTCATTTGATACCCAAAATGTTACTGTCTTCACATCAACTCTTTCCTATAAATTGTCATAGAGCTTCGGGACTAAGCGAGGACTAGGTTTTACAAGCTGAATGAGGAAATCCAAAATCATCATTCAATAATTAGAACTATAGTAGCTGTTAAAAAAAATCAGTAAATGTTAGGAACCTGATTTTTTGCTCTACAAGCTCCCTGACAGTGCTTTAGCATTAAAAAGGTGTTCAGTTAAAATATGAATATTTTTTTGTGTGTGTTTGTGTGTTAGGGGGTCTGTGGGAGTACCAGTGTGAAGGAAAATTGCCTTGATATTCCAGTGTTTACAGGGTATCCTGCAGTAACCTGGGAAGTGTGGAGGCAGTGCAATATTGCAAAAATATCCTGTAATGGTGACTAAGGCTATAGCATCACTGCAAGAATCACTAAATACACTGGTTCAGAAGAAAGGTAGTGAAAGCTGAAGTAATAAAAGAGTAGTTAAGAGTAACGTGTGGAGACAGAGGATAGCGACTGTAGCAAATGTTTCATCACAGGAATTTCAGGGCCTGATTTTGTCATATCTAACTCATCTGAGTATTTTAATTGGTATGATAGCCACATCAAAGTTTATTTCATGATTCCTTTCTCAGGTGCTAGTGACAATGTGTAGCTCCTGCTTTGAATACACAGCCTTTATAGGCTTTAGTAAATGTAATATTGAAAATGAAATTTCCTCATCTCAGCATGAAAAATCAAATGTGTATCCAGTAATGTATTAGGTAACACATGATTTGAAGACAGCGATATAGAAGGCCGAAAACTGCAGGGATTTGGGATTTCTCTGGATCCATCTGTGCTAGTAAATTACATATACCAAGACCGTCCTTTGGCACTGAATCCAGCTGGCATGCAATAGCTTCTGTCCATACGTTTAAACCCTTTTAGTCTCTGAAAGAGGATGGACACCTCCAGATTCTGTATTGCAAAAGGTCTCTGTCCTGTGCTAAGTCCTGAGCCTTGCCCAGGAGCTGTTTTGCAGAGTGCTAGCAAGCCTGGGTCAAAACTGTGCCGGAAAACATGCTGGCAGTTTCACAGTATAGACAAATTCTATAGACAAATTCTATAGCCAAAAATGCTCCCTGGCACAATTTAATCTGCTGTTACAGACATGGCCTGGAAGCACAGCAGCTCCAGCCAGCCTTAGGTTAGGCTGACCTGTCTGTGGTGATAAGCAATGCAATGTGTTCACAAATGTTAAAAGGCTCTAAAGGAATCATTCCTGGGAAAAGATGGTTTATGAGGAATGTAGTTGTGAAGGCCAGAATGCAAACTCTTTCTGGACTTCTCCTGTTAGCTGAAACAAGGTGAAGTTATGGGCAGCTTTTGTTTTGGTTTAAGCTGCCCTTCAACAGGTGAATGTTATCCCAGCTGTGGTTGGATAATCCTAGCCTAAAATATTCCCTTTGTTCTCCTTTGCTTATTTCTACACAATACATTTCTTTGAAGGGCCATGAAGAATATCTGCTTGAAAGTTTTGGGATAGGAACCTATTTTCATACGGCTGTATTATTTCATGCAGTGCTTCTTACATTTTCACTGAGAGCTCTTCCACATATGTGCAAGTCATATTTGGTATACTGTATTTCTCAGAAATTTCAGCATTCATTAATCATTATTTTTCCATAATTGTTTTTTTTTCCCTTTTTTTTTTTGTAGCACCTGGAGTTTTCATCAACAAATATTAAAGATTTGCACAGCCAAGGGAAAGCCCATTAATGGTACAGACATTGTACAGATATTGTTTTCTGATCTCAGTCACAGAACCGCCAGGAGTTTTTAATCTTTTTATAGCTTGGGGATCTTAGTTACTTCTAGAAGTTGTATATTTTCCTCAATTCAGGTTTCTTAGTGCTCTCTTTACCTTGCCCAGTTTATTCTGTATTCTGTTTCTTGTACATGTTCTTCTGTTTATATTAAAGTTGAGTCCATGGATCCAGTTCAGCTCAGATTTCCATTGTTTTAGGTAAGTGGCCAAGAAAATAAAAGACTGAATATCATAGAATCATAGAATTATAGAATGGTTTGAGTTGGAAGGGAACTTAAAAATCATGTAGTTCCAACCCCCCTGCCATGGGCAGGGACACCTCCCACTGGACCAGGCTGCTCAAAGCCCCATCCCAACCTGGCCTTGAACACTTCCAGAGATGGGACATCCACAGCTTCCCTGGGCAACCTGTTCCACTGCCTCACCACCCTCACAGTAAAGAATTTCTTCCTGATATCCAATCTAAGTCTACCCTCGTTCAGTTTGAAGCCATTACCCCGTGTCCTATCATTACACTGCCTCATAAAGAGTCCCTCCCCATCCTTCCTGTAGGCCCCCTTTAGGTACGGGAAGGCTGCTATAAGGTCTCCTTGGAGCCTTCTTTTCTCCAGGCTGAACAACCCCAGTTCTCTCAGCCTGTCCTCATAGCAGAGGTGCTCCAGCCCTCTGATCATCTTCAGGGCCCTTTGCTGGACATGTTCCAACAAGTCCACATCCTTCCTGTGCTTAGGACTCCAGAGCTGGACGCAGGACTCCAGGTGGGGTCTCACCGGAGCAGAGCAGAGGGGCAGCATCACCTCCCTTGACCTGCTGGCCATGCTTCTTTTGATGCAGCTGAGTATGCGGTTGGCTTTCTGGGCTGCAAGTGCGCATTGCCAGCTCATGTTGAGCTTCTCATCCACCAACACCTCCAAGTCCTTCAGGTGCTGCTCTCAATCCATCCTCCACTGAGCCTGTATTTGTGCTTGGGATTGCCATGACCCAGGTGCAGGACCTTGCACTTGGCCTTGTTCACTTTTAGCCAGTGAAGTGGAAATGAACACGTGGGAAGGGGAGATGGCTAATGTAGATATTTGTTGGGGAAAATAAAACTGCTTACCTAAAATGCAGACAAGACAGCTTGCCTTTTCTCTAGACTTTAGTAGATGCTAGTAGTTTATATAATCTATGTAATGTATACATAATGTAAATAGTTTATATAGCTTGAAGTTTAACAGCATCACAGCAGAAGGAAATATAAGCAGAGACTGAAAAGATAATATGTGTGCTGCTATTTGAAGTTTGACTGTAATTGCTCATACAATGATGTGGGAGAAAGCACCAAAGAGTCTGAGTGAGAATGGGACCAAGAGTTTATCACAGGGCACAATAAATGGTGTAAAAAGCTAGAAACAACTACAGATACTACATGTGACGGCTGGTATTATTTCCTTGCAAATCACACTGCAAAAGCAGTAGTGCAGTCCTTTACTGGAAAACACAAAACTGAAATCTGTAAAACTTCTTTGCAAGAAACACTACCTTGGGACCTATTCCCCATGTAAAATATAGATGCATCCATTATAAAAAACTACTTGTTGTATTTCTTGTATTGATTGTAAAACTACTTGATGTATTTCCTTTATAGAACCAAGGCCCAAAGAAGTGGGCCAAAGAAGATCTTGGCAATGTAAAAGACATACTCAGTTCAGATGTATTTCAGTGCAAAGAGCACATGCTGTACGTTTTGTGAGGTTGGCCACGTTGGCCAGTGATGGCACTTCTAAAATTGATATGCTTTTACTTAAAAAGTACGACTGGCTATTCAAATATTGATGTGACATTACAATTTTACTGCTCTTAAAAGCACTTCTTGATGAATTCAAACATTGTCTGTAAACCCAACTCAAAACAAGGATGGTGCCTATCACTTCAGCACCCTGGCTTTCACTGCTGAAACTGCTACTTTACTGTGATTTTAAAGTTTCCTTAATGTTTTTGTTATCACAACAGCAGATGATGAATTGAAAGACACATTCTTATCTTTACATCTCAGAAAGCTGATAGGATATGTGAAGCATCAAGGCATATAAAGCTCCATGGTTGCTGAAATGCTGCAAGAAGATGTAATGTTAGTATTACTTCTTAGCTGTAAACAATGTAGTTATTTTCATGTTTCTTTTCAGCTCCTTCCCCTCTGCTGCTTCTACTTCTAGTCTGTGAATCCATCTACTTAGGTAAATGCATACTGGGGCTTCTGATTGTCTTTCAGTTGGACCACCTGCTTTTCTGTTTTCCAGTTAAAGTTGCGCTGCTAAGGAATTATATGGTTCTGGGAATGGTAACCATGTACAGAGCCCTTCAGCCTCAGGCCTATGATTTAAATCCAGGTCAGAATTGATCAATAGCTGTTTCTGTTTTATGGATGTTTCGTTCATCTGTGTGAAATGAATTCCAGAGTCACAGAATAGTTTCTTATTAACATGTCCACTTTGCTTCTTCTAAAACTATCTGAAATTCTGATGTTGCAGACACTTCTGAACATTCTTAACATGCATGATTCCACTGATTCTTTTAGACGTAAAATTGTTTTTTAGCCATTTATTATTATCATGTGTACTTTGTGCTCTATACTCCTTCCTAGGCAACTGCTTTTGTCCACTGTCAGGATATCAGGCTAGAGAGCCCGGTGGCCTGATCCCGTGTGCTTGCTCTTACACTCATACACATGAAAGTGGTTGCAAACTCCTGGCCTCAGATAGTTTGGAGTGGAAACTTGAGGTAAATGTCAGTCCTGTAATTGCAACTAGCATTTAATTCCACTACATTTCCCAGTATTCCAATGTCTTTGTGAAAGCCTTCTGTAATATTAGATCAAAGATTTCACTCTCTTACAAAGTTCTCTGCTTTACAAAACCCTCCATTGCCTACTTCAACAATTTTGCAAGCTTTCCTTGCAGCATAGGAATCATGTCCCTGTGACTAGCTTAGCACTATATATATCATATCTAGACTTTAAATATTCTCTGACAAAGACTCCTGTTATCAGTAGAACAATTTGTCTGTATTCAAAGGCAAAGATTAATTGGAAAGAGAAGGTGGCGTTTAGCATAATTAAAATTCTAAGTAAGGCTCATCTCGCTGTTTAAGTGGAAATTTCCATGGGTATTCTTTAAGAGGAACTGAGCTAGTGTAAGACACTTTCTAGAACACTTTTCTGTCGTGTGTCTTAGGCAGTTTTCTTCATTGTACTCCTGGGAAATGCATCCTGCCATCATTTAGGCCAACAAATCATCATCCTGACAGATCTAAAGTAATTGCAGCTCCCCATTAACTTGCGACCAGGCAGTCTGGTATAACATTTTTTCAGCTGCCCTTGCCTTCCACATCATGATCTGCAACTCACCGGCTTTTCCCATGCAGAGAAGCATACACCAGTGGGAGAACTGTCACGGACCAGCACTTATATGTGTGCAAGCATCACATAGATGCTGCATAGGCTCTTTAAAAATTGGTGATGAGAAAAGGAAAAGGAAGATAGAAAAGTTTTTCATCTATGTGTACCTGAATAGCAAGATCTTTGATTTTGCTTTATGTGAGGAGTCAGGATGGGAAGGAACGACAATTTCGCTGTACATTTCGCAAGAACATTAACTTTGGGCTAACACTGAAATAAGCTGTTTTAATTGTTCAGGTTTAATAAAAGCCAAAGAAATTTGACAGTATACTTTAAACTGTGAGATGCAACTTAAACTTACTAGGCTATCATTTTAAGAAGCTAGAATAAGTCTATTTCTAAACTGAAATTAATGTTGACAGCATTCCTTAAAGTGAAATCAACTGTGCTGCCAGGTCCTATGAACCATTTTAGCAGCACATTTAAACATCTCTACAGCTGCAGTAAATCTACAAAGAAAAAAAAAAAAAGAGCCCAAACAGGCTATTCACTGCATTTTAATAAGATTCGTGTTGTAGATTAGAGCAAAATGTTGCATTCTTGCTGTGCAGTTGTTGCTTTGAAATCGGAGGACCAGACCCTTGGACAGGAGCCATAATGTAAATAGCATGAAAAAGGCTGCGTAAAAACAGTATTTAAAGCTCACTTTTGCCTTCTCCTGCTGCTCTGTGCAAGCTGCTTCCCTGGCTGTTTTAGAACAGCTTGAAGTCATTCTGAAATTATGCTGGGTTGAGACGGGCACAAGTGACTGAGGGAGGATGGGGGTCATACAAAAGCAACACATTTTTATTTAATGCTACTCAGTTTGCCCTATGTTCTGTAAGTAAGCTTAAGCGCATTTTATAAGAAGCTGGAGCCACAAAGGGCTCTGTGTCACATCAGGATAATGTTTGTAGCAGCTAACACATTATGGACAATGCACTCACCTTTTACATGTGAAATGATGACACCAAGCAAAACAGCATTCCTGGAGGATTTAGCTCTTTATTTACCTTGTTATTTCGTTGTCAACTAAGAAAAATCAGTTAGTTACTAGGAAAAAACCTTTTGTGAAAGCCTTCTGTAATATTAGATCAAAGATTTCACTCTCTTACAACGTTCTCTGTTTACAAAACCCTCCATTGCCTACCTCAACAATTTTGCAAGCTTTCCTTGCAGCATAGAAATCATGTCCCTGTGACTAGCTTAGCACTATATGTATCGTAGCTGGACTTTAAATATTCTCTGACAAAGACTCCTGTTATCAGTAGAACGATTTGTCAGTATTCAAAGGCAAAGATTAATTGGAAAGATTTGATTTTGCTTCATGTGAAGAGTCAGGATGGGAAGGAACGACAATTTTGCTGTGATAGGGGTCTGAAGCAAGAACATTAACCTTGGGCTAACACTGAAAATCAAATAAGCTGTTTTAATTTTTCAGGTTCAATAAAATCCAAAGAAATCTGACAGTATACTTTAAACTGTTTGTTTTTTTTTTTTTCCAGTAGGGAAGCTTCTTTTGTCACTTTTCTTTCTTTTCAGTGTAGTTGAAGGCTAATCTCCTTCAATCTTTTCTGAATAAATATATTGTTCTTCTGTAATCATCTAGGTGTTTTCTGGTTTAACCCAGATTTGTGTATTACTAACTGCTCATAAACAAGTTCTTTCCACAGTTTTTACCTGCTATGACTTTATTTATTTATTAATTGCAGCTTGAGAGATACAGAAAATTTTGCCTCAATGAATTCAGTCAACAGCTCAGATGGAAGTTGTTGATGGTGTAGTTTAGTCAACTTGTTCATTCTAAAGTTAGGACAGCGAGAATGATACTTGGTGGACATTTTTGCCCCATACAGATTGGATACTATTGAATTTGATTTATTTGGAAATAAAGCCAACCCTGCAGAAAGGAATATGAAGTAACTTCATATAGGGGTTTCAGGTTTTCCTTTCTGGATGGTTTGGTCTGTCATGCTGGCTAACAAGGCCTATATTTGTTCAGCTTAATGAATCATTCTAGGATGAGCTGAGCTAAAAAAAGCCTGGAAGTGTAATATTTTATAATTCTATATTCACCTATAATTAGGACTTGTATTTTCTGCAGTGTCCTGAAAATTTCCAGGACTGCTTATTTCTGACTTATTTCTATCTTATTTCTCAATACAAATAAGAGTCTTTAAATGTATGAACATAAGGAATGAAGGAAATTTCCTGGAGAAGATGGAGTTTAGTAATGAAAAGAAGGGTGGGTAAGGAACTAATGACAAGGTGTCTTGAAAGGAGAGGACATCAGACTTAGAATGCATTGTGGGAAGGTGTTAGGACTCAAATAATTAGTAAACTTAATACATAGTCAGCATATGCTAATGAAACTTGTTAATGATGGGAAGTTGGGAAGTGTTACCAGTATAGAAGAGGATCAGTATATCATACAGAAAAAAATAGCGACTTTCAAGTGTCAAGTAACAGAAACGAAATTTAGTGTAACAGTACAAAATTGGGCACTTTGGGAACAACAGTAAGAAATTATTTTAGAAACTAGAAGTTATTCAGTTAGGAACCACTGAAGAAAGGTACAATCTGAGTATACGAAAAAGAAAAGATTCCTACCAACCACCCAATGAACAACAGTTAATATGGCTCTTGCACATACCTGGTTAAGCCTATCCAGAGGAAAATACTTCCTTATTTATATTCGTTCGATTATTCCATTATCTACTACACTGGACATACTTCATACATGCAGTGGAAATGAATGCTTGTATGATACTTTGAATATGGCAGTGGTCTTATTTATTCAGGTATTTGTCTTGCTTCATGTCCGTGGGCCACCATCCTTCTTCCTGTTCTTATTTAGGTGAAATTCCTTTTACAAAGTCTATCCATGCAGGTGCTAAGAATGCTTTTTTCACAGAACTCTTCTTCAGGCAGTTTAATGAAATGAGGGGGTTAGAATAGTGTCATTAGCTGGCTGCATCCCATAAGATATAGCTGGTGGCAGGCAGGGAGAGTAATAACAGAAGCGTGACTTACGGGTGATAAACAGGAAATCAATTTGGTCATTGGATATGATGAATCCAGTAGACAAAGAAACTCACTAAATAGCAACTGAGTGTGAACTTCTCTGTTTGCCATGTTGCGGGGAGTACAGAATCAAGGCAGAAAGGCATTAAAAAAATCATATGATAGCAAAGGAGGTTATAGTTGCTTTGTCTGGGCAATGGAAAGGCTTAGAAAACCAGTATTGTGCTAATTGAAGGGGAAGAGAGAAAAAAATATTTGATTGAAGCATATATGAGGAGTCCTGTGAAAATGAATGTCACACCTGAAGCAAGACAGTAATTAACAGCCTGAAGGATAAAAAGACCTTACAGAAAAGTCAGATCGTCCAGGAGAAATGCCTCTGCACTGAGAACAATGAATGCTGTTATGACTGTACAGGAGCAGGAGTCTTAAAAGCTAAATGGAAAAAACATTGACAGAAGATGACATTTGTATATAGCACCCTTAATTGGACATCAGCTCTGGGGATTAAACCCGTATATATTTAGAGCTAAAATCATGAGCACTTCTTGCTTTATTTGAAAGGCTAAAACTGCCTACAGGAATGTCCTGTTGTAAACCGGTTATTATAAGGGCTCGTCTATATAAGAGAAATAAGCCTGCAACTTTAAAGGGATAGAAAGAAGAAAACGTGGAATCTCTTGATACATTTCGTCAGTCCCATACAGTTAGATAAGAAATGGAAGTCCTTGCTAAAGGGCACTGGACATGCTAAAGTTTACATGAGTTAAGAGGAATCTGGACAAATTCGTGTAAGAGATACTCACTGAGGGCATTTGCAGACATAGAAACTACTTCTAGCTCAGGAAATCACAGAGCTACATGTGCTTGTAGATTAAGGGGATGTTAAAAAGAGCTATCATCTACGTCTACCTTGCTGTTACAATTTTCCCATAGCAGAGGATACCAACTTTTGATCTGACCCAGCAAGACTGGTTGTACGTAGATGTTTATTTACTGTAAAACAGATCAGTTCTTTGCCTTGTTCCAGCAAAAGCTTTCCAGCTTTTTATGAAACTATATTTCCTATCTAGAAAAGTGCAAGAAAATTCTTTTACAGCCATTTTAATACTCAGGCCTCCGTAATGTACAAATGAGCCTTAATACTTTGAAAATAACAGGATCCAGGGATATAGATATTTTACCTGCCTGTGTCTTACAACAAGATTTTCTGAAAGCTGTCATGTGGCAGTGCACAAGTAATCACAGAAGAGGTTGGAGGTGAAGCATGGCAGGACTGCAGTCTTCTTGTTTCATCATGGTGAAGGATGTAGGGTCGGGAACTGTGTATATTCCAGCAAATTTTATAGTAATACTTGTGCTTTGATTCCTATTTTTAAAGGATTGCAAAGAGGCTGAAGTTGGTGTAATTCTCTTGTAGTTCCTGGTAGATCACATACTAGCTTTCTTTTGCTAAATTATAATATTTCTTTACTTCTTTTTAAGCCTCAGATACCACAGTCTATTTCCTTTTGAATTCTTCTAGAAACACTAGGCCCCAGTGCAGCGGTTCTTAGCCATCCATATTTGGGCCCATGGCATCCTCTAGGACAGCCAGACATGGTCTGTGAAATGACTGTAGGTTAAAAAATAAAATACATACTCACACATATAAGCAACAAAGCAAAATGAATGAAAATTTGTAGTTTACATTACTAGCCCAACTTGTATTGGTCTAGAAATAAAAACCTGTGGGGCATGTCTGAAAAATAAGTTCATAGAATCATAGAATCATTAGGTTGGCAGGGACCTTAAAGGTCATCTAGTTCCTGCTCCCTTGCCATAGGCAGGGACACCTTCCACTAGACCAGGTTGCTCAAAGCCCCATCCAGGCTGGTCTTGAACACTTCCACGGATGGGGAATCCACAGCTTCTCTGGGCAACCTGTTCCACTGCCTCACCACCCTCAGAGTGAAAATTTCTTCCTGATATCTAATCTAAATCTATCCTCCTTCAGTTTTAAACCATTACCCCTTGTCCAATCACTACATACCCTTGTAAAAAGTCCCTCTCCAGTTTTCTTGTAGTCCTCCTACACATACTGGAAGGCCACTACAAGGTCTCCCCAGAGCCCTCTCTTCTTGAGGCTGAAAAGCCCCAACTCTCTCAACCTGTCCTCAAAGGAGAGGTGCTCCAGCCTTCTGTTTATCTTCATGGACCCATTCCATGGTCCCTCTGCTGGACCCATTCCAACAGGTCCATGTTCCTTCTTATGTTGGGAGCTCCAGAGCTGGACACAGTACTCCAGGTGGGGTCTCACCAGAGCAGAGTAGAGGGGCAGAATCACCTCCCTTGACCTGCTGGCCGTGCTTCTTTTGATGCAGCCCAGGATGCAGTTGGCTTTCTGGGCTGCAAGTGTGCATTGCCAGCTCATGTTGAGCTTCTCATCCACTAACACCTCCAAGTCCTTCAGGTGCTGCTCTCAATCCATTCTCCACTGAACCTGTATTTGTGCCTGGGATTGCCATGACCCAGGTGCAGGACCTTGCACATGGCCTTGTTGAACTTCATGAGGTTCACAGAGGCCCACCTCTTAAGTCTGTCCAGGTCTCTCTGGATGGCATCTCTTCCCTCCAGCATGTCAACTGCTCCACACAGCTTGATGTCGTTGCCAAACTTGCTGAGGGTGCACTCAATCCCGCTGTCCATGTCACCAACAAAGACGTTAAAAAGTACTGGTCCCAGTACCAGCCCCAGAGGAACATCACTTGTCACTGGTCTCCACTTGGACGTTGAACCGTTGACTACAACTCTTTGAGTGTGACCATCCAGCCAATTCCTTATCTAGAGAGTGGTCCATCCATCAAATCCATGTCTCTCCATCCTTAGAGATAAGGATGTCATGCAGCACAGTGTCAAATGCTTTGCACAAGTCCAGGTTGATGACATCTGTTGCTCTTCCTTTATCCACCAATGCTGTAATGCCATCATAGAAGCCACCAAATTTGGCAGGCACGATTTGCCCTTAGTGAAGTCATGTTGGTTGTCACTGATCACCTCCTTATTTTCCACGTGCCTTAGCAGAGATTCCAGGAGGATCTGCTCCATGATCTTGCTGGTCACAGAGGTGAGACTGGCTGGCCTGTAGTTCCCTGGATCTTCTTTTCTTCCCTTTTTGAAAAATGGGCATTTTGTTTCCCCTTTTCCAGTCAGCAGGAATGTCACCGGACTGCCATGACTTCTCAAATATGATGGATAGCAGTTTAGCAACTTCATCCACCAGTTCCCTTAGGACCCAGAGATGTCATCAGGTCCCACAGATTTGTGCACCTTCAGGTTCCTCAGCTGGTCTTGAACCTGGTCTTCTCCTGTGGTGGGCAGTACCTCATTCTCCCAGTCTCTCCTTTGCCTTCTGCAACTTGGGCAGTGTGGGTAGAGCCCTAACCAGTGCAGACTGAGGTAAAAAAGTCATTGAGTACCTCAGCCTTCTTCGGGTCCTGGGTGACCAGGTCTCCAGTTGAGTAACCTTGACTTGGAAAGTCCTATATTCCCTCTGTAAACATAGGAATGCTGCTATCTCCTATCTGATTTGCAGTAGCCATTCTCTCTTGAGCTCTTAGTTTCTTTTTTATTCTTCCTTTGTATAAACTATGGAGTTCACTATGACCACACAACAGTCTTTGGGACTTAATTCTTTGATATTTTCCATTTTGTGTTGCTGGGTAGGAAGTGAAATAGAATTGCATGACTTACTTTCTCTTTGCATATAAAAGAATAAGTACGTCTTTATAAGAGTGGGAGAAGATTTTCAGGGAAGACTGGCCTAGGTTTGCATGAGGAGATTGTTGTATTTTGAACATGTTCTGGAAAGGTACTGGGGGCTGTCTCTGTTGACAATGATGGACACACGTTCATCTAATCCATCTTTTGTCTTAGTGCAATCACTGTGCAAAGCAAAGTTTCTAGCATGGAAAGGGTCTCAAACACAAAGCAATGACACGGGAGCACAGCATGGCAGCCCTCACATAGCAAAATGTTTTTCTAAACCTTTCTATGTTTGGGGGCTTTTTTCTTTTTCCTTTTGCTTTTTTACCTGATTTACTTCCATGTAGTACAATGAGAACATAAAGAGTATCCAGTGCGTTTGCCTAATTTACAGCCCAACTCCAGATGAACTCTGCTGACTGAAAAGGTAAATTTGGGCATTATTCCCTGTGTACAGAAGTTCTTAGGAAATAAGATCATTCTGCAGGCCAGGACAATTCACTTCGCACAGGTGTTTCTATATTGATTATACAGATTCTGTGTTAATGGTTTGCCCAAATATAACTTCCAACAGACCAAAATGAGCGTATGTCTTTTGTGAGAACTTGAGTTTTCAAGAGTGGCACTCATCTTTTACTATGGCTGTTTCTTTTGGAAACATATAGTTAAATCCACAGGTAGTCCAGTGACAGAAGGATATCTTGTTTAGTGTCTATATAGAGTGAATCTTAAATGCTGGGAGTTTCTTTTCTTTTAGCAATTTAAAAAAAAACTGGGTAGTGTCACCTACATTAAATGTCCATTAGTATATCTTCCATTGATTTGTCTCATTAAATAAAATTCCAAACCTAAGTAACATAGTATTTTTTTTCTGACTGCGTTGTGGATTTTGTTAGTGGTGTATGAACAAGGGTTCTAAATGTGGTTGACTGTTTCATAGTTTTTTATCACATATAACTTATAATAATAGAACAAATCCTCCTCTATGGCAAATCACTTCCAAGTCTGAAAGAACCAATGTTGTATTACTGTGATTCATCCTCTTGGTAACCCAAATTGTATCTCCAGGGCTGCCAGACTTCTAGCATTTTGGAGATTAATATGCTCTGTTTTCTGTTTCTGGAAGGGATTTGTAGTCTGATTTTGAACAGGCTAGGAAGGAAAGGAATAAGTTTAACAACTTTTATGTCCTGAAGGTCTTAATTGAACTGATTGACAGTCCTTCATCCATAACCGAATCACTTACAAATCTAATTTAGCAATTACCCTATAATTTGCATCTCTTGTATACACAAATCTAGCCAAACTCCTTAAAATGAAGTAAGGATTTAGGAAAGATTTAACTTCATTACAGCAAGGAAACAGGTGAATTTGACAACATTATATTAAGTTCAGGATCAAACAGTTTCATCGAGTACTGTGACTGTTGTGACAGAGTCAGCAGCTATGTTGTAGGTAAGCCAACCTCTGATTATTACGTCAGAAGAGTTTCTATTACACAGCAAAATTGGGTGATGTTTTCTGGACCTATCCTGATGACATTTCCACTCAGATATCTAAATCTGATAAGCTTGTGGACAGAATTTCCAAACCTGGTGATTGCTCCTGAGTAGTTCAACAAAGAAAGCCTTCAGAAAAGTATACAATAGCAACTTCTCATTTTATCTATTCTGGAATCGTAAGTAACTGTTACACTTAGGGACACATTGTCAGTTGATATACATTAGTGTTCCACCAAAGTGAAAAGAGACAAGTTAACAAGCTTGCTAAGGCAGAGATCCAGGTTGTATATTGGAAAATGGGGGCAGGAGAGGCAACATAGAAGTGGAATCAGAAACTTAAGGTCTTAATCAGCTGAGATTTATATATCTGCTCTAATGGCTCTGTAACTGATGGTCAGAAATACCTGTATTCATAAGGTGATTTATTCTGTGCTAAAATATGTCTCTAAAATAAATACTCCCCATAAAAATTTCCTTTGTGGAAATGTATGTTCTGTTAAACTGAGAAAGAAGTAGGCCTAAAATATAGTAAAACAGGTGCTTATATGGCTGAGTCCCACCCTTAGCAGCTGGAAAACAAAGGAATACCTTTGACAACAAGAAGAGTTAAGTCGTGGCTTTTCATATTTTTGCAAAATTCTGTACTATGTAAATTAATAACCACTAGAGCACTTCGGGCACGTTACGAGTAGTACAGATGATATTAAGGAGACACTAACCGATGAATCAGTGTTATGTATACAGAAGACTCCTTTAGCTAGATGGCATAGCTGAGATGACGCCAGTGGTTAATAATATTATGGCATTTTTTGTTTATTAGAATGGGGTACCTGTGTTCTCATTCTGAATTTCATTGACTGGTGAAGAAAAGGATTTTGCAGAAGGAAAATTAAGATGGGTACTAGTAATTACTAGTCAAGAAAGTTTAGAGCTCAAAGACAGCTTTGTTAAATTTTTGAGAAAGGGAGTGGAAAAGAGTAGCCATCAAGGCAGAATTTTTAAGCAAAACAATAAAACTTTCTATTCCCACTGTGTATGGACAGATGCTTGCTACATGATTTTGTCTGATGTCTCTATGGAGACCAAATGATTGTCTGAGTTTTATTGTAATCATGGGTCTATCCTGAAAAAGCTTTTTGATAGAGTCTAGAATATTCTAGAAAGTCCCTGTACTTTTTGGTCCAGAATTTTCCTGATGCTATATTTTTACAAGAAGGTGGAGAACTGAGAATAGAACTCATATAATTTGTTTTGGACTGAGGCTGTATTTTCCAGTCCTTCAAAGATAGGTCATAATACCTGTTGCAAGCTGATAGATTTCAGATCCTCTGTACACTCCTGATTGTTTGTAGAGGTGATGTTTGTGATGAATGCTTCCCATGGAAAAAGAGCCTGCACTTCCTTAAATTTGCTATTTTATCAAGCATTTTTGGCATGGATGTGTAGACGTGGTGCGTAGGGACATGGGTTAGTGGTGGACTTGGCTTAGGTTAATGATTGGACTCTAAATGATTCTATAATTTTTCATAAGGAAAACCTACTTTTGTTACAGTTAGTGGCATAGTGTCTATTTAAAGAACTTGCTAAGGAGGTTGTATGATTTCTTAAGCCTTTTAAAATTTGTGAATGGTCATTTTTAAAATTGCTTCTAAGAGTTGTCTTCTTTCCCCAAAATCTTCTACAAATAGCTGTGTTTTCCTGTTTGGAAAAGGATCACATATATTTTTCCCATGGGACATGGGCAAGGCAGCCAAGGGACTCCTGGAGCAGTAACTGAGATCAAGAAAGAGCTTTAAAATGACCTGGCAAGAATGTCCCTGTTTTTTCCTGTTATCTGTGGGAGTGAACAGGAATCTATGTTTCATAACCATAACTTAGGAAACAGATACGTAATTAATTCTCTCAGTGGTGAGTTCTGCTCACCAATCCATTTTCTGATTTGTTTATATTTGTCAGAGAACGCTGTGTAATGCCTGCTGCCGTTCTTCTTACTGTTAATTATCTAGACTGTAATTTAATTGCCCCTTATATTGTTCTGCATCAGAAATTTTAAATAGTATTTTTTCCTAAAAGCCAGACATTTCCCTTGAATGCAAGCCAAGATTTTGCAGCATATGTCTTAAGTAAATGAGCTGCATGCGATACTGATCGTTTTGGGTTTCTCTTTTTCAGTCTGTAATAGGCTTTGGCACAAATCTGTACTTTCCTGTGTCTTTTCAAAATTATTTCTGGGGCTCTTCAAAGGGGAGAGTTAAAACTCATTTTTGTGATTTGGTCTCCACGCCAGTAAGCTGTTCACTTGCATTAAAATAACATGCTTGTTTCTACAGTCCATGAGTACGTGTTCAAGAGAACTCTGTTCTTTGTCTTCATACTCCCTCCTGCTGTCAGGAGCTTCCAGAATTGAAATTACTTGCAAGTGAAAATCCTAACTGTCAGTCTTAGATCTCAGTTCTGCACCTTCTGTGTGAGTGATTGCCAGTTACATGAATTAGACTATTGCAAATACAGAGGTTACTCAGGCAAATAAAGACTGAAAGACCAGGTCCATATTACCTACACCTTAGACGTCTGCATCTGCAATCAGACAGCTTCAAATTTTACCATCAACTTATCTCATTTGAGTCCTGGCTAAATATATTTCTACCTAGTAACAATTAATACCTGGTAGCAGCTGCCTCTTCTCAAATCACATTCTGCACCCATATGCCTGCAACATTTGTAGTTAATTATGACAGGGGGTCTGGAAATGTTATTAGAGTCTAACCACTTAGAGATCCTCATTAATTGCATACAGGACTACCTGTGATCGGTTACATTGTCCACTTAGTATCATCTGTGCAGTACTGAGTCTGCATAGAGAAAAATCATAAGAATTAACATGGAGAAAGACACCATCTACTTCCTACTCTGTGAAGAATGCCTAGGGATCTTCAGAAAGAGAAGAAAAATTCATATTGATATCTTGTATTTCTGGAATGTCTGATTTCGGATGGAATGTCTGAAATATTGATGTTAGATGGTTGTATATATTCCTTTCTTCTTGTTACTTGTCATAAAAAATTACTATGTTTTGTGAGGTATGTTAATGTTCCTTGGATTCCCTATGGAGTTTTTGAGAAAGGAAGGATGGGTGCACTTAACAGACGCAAGAAACCTACTGCTTTTCACAGAAGACTAT
This sequence comes from Larus michahellis, assembly GCF_964199755.1. Taxonomy (NCBI): domain Eukaryota; kingdom Metazoa; phylum Chordata; class Aves; order Charadriiformes; family Laridae; genus Larus; species Larus michahellis. Next base: position 21,179,615 of record NC_133930.1, read on the forward strand.
CACATCTTCAGGACATGTTCTTCTTGTTTGTACACACAAGACCTGTTTGTGTAGAGTAGGGCTAGGGTGGTACTTTTTTTTTTTTTTTCTCCTCAGAAAAAGAGGTAGAGAAAGTCAGAATAGGGGATAGGAAGGGTGAAATAAGAGAGAACAAACTATATTTAGGGGCAGAAGGATGCTATGGCATTTTTTCCACCTCTTAAAATATTCTCAAATGTTAAAGTTTCTCCTCTCTCATTACTATTTCTTTCTGTGATTTGCTCATGTTACACTGGTTAAGGAGAGGGGTTTTTTAGCACTTAGCAGATATGAAATGTGCAATCAGCATGGCTTTTCCACTCTTACAACAAATATCATTGAACTTTTTGGAATATTCTTGTAGTTGCTGGGAACGGGCGTTTGGCAGTAGGGTAAGTAATGGTGTCTTCCCCACAACACTGACAAATCAACTGAGGCAAAGAAGAAACAATTTGCCCAGGATTACAGAGTAAAGCTGTCATTCCTCAGCTTTCTTCTTGCCCTTTGATGTTGTTTCCACCCATTGCCATTAATTTCTCAGAACATCTGTGAAGTAATCAGCATATGGCCTTCCTATGTGATTGCTAATGAGTTTATTAAAAGCTACAGCACAAAATTACAGTTGCATGTGATTTTTGCCTTACTTTATACTGAGCTTTTAATTACCTGCAAGCATTTTATGAAATACTGTGACTTAATAACTTTGCAGTGTTATTCTGTAATGTTATTTGAAAATAGGGAACTCAGGGAGTACTTAGCTTGGCAGAGAAGTTTGATAACTTTTACTTAAAGTGACATTTCTCCCCAGGCCTTTGCTATAGAGAACATGCTAGATGACAATCTTAACAATAAAACAATGGATTCTGTAGACATTAGGTGTACCTAAACAGTGTGTAAATCTTGTGGTAGCTCTTTTTATAGGGATAAATATCAGTCTTAATCCTAAGATGAGAGACTGATATCAGAAGGATATGGGACTATTTAGAGAGTGAAGAATTTCTAGCTAAATTCATAAAGATTTTCCATAGAATAGGAAAAGTCACTGAACTGTTTTCATGCTAAAATTAAAAACAAATTTTCATGTCTACCAGTACTTGAGAAAAAGGGCAACTAGGAAACTGAAAAATATTGTTCTTACTTTGGAAAACAATAATTCTGCATTCATGTGTTTTGCTTTGTTTTCATGTGTTTCTTTCCCTGCTGCCTTTCAAGACTTCATAGGGAGTGATTTGGTTTAGTTTAGCATGTTCATTGTAAGCTAAAAATTCTGTTTGTTCATCGCGTTTTTTCTTCTTAAAGGTCAAACTCCACAATGGTAGGAATTTAGTGGAATGAACAGCACTAATTGTTCCCCTTGGATGGATTCTGGGACTAGCTGATTTAGCCTACTCCATTTTCAGTAATAGCTCATTAGGTTCCTCCCCCTGTCATTGTTCTGATCTTTATCGAATCTCTGTGTTTGCAGTGATTCAATATTAAATAGAGAACCTAGCACAAGTAAAATGTCACAACTGTTCATTTTAAAATTATCTCAGTTTTTAAGCACAGCTTTTTTTGGTTTTATTATAGAGCCTCTCTGTTATTGGGATATGGAGTGATGGTTTGTGTGAACTATGAATGACACAGGTACATTTTTGTGTGCATTGTCTTCAAGGAGGCAGCAACTGGAACAGGCGTAGTGTGCAGATGCTTCAGTGGAATCAGTGCCTCAGGACATCTTTATGATGCTCTTGAGCTTGGGACAGCAATGTGCAGAGATTACTGCAAAGCTGCTGACAGCTGGGAAAGAGTTGGTTTTATCACCTTATATAACCAAATATCCCTTCTGTGTGAGGTAGATAAGAAAAGTCCCCATGGCATCACAGATCCCTGACAAACTTTCAGGATAGTCAGTGTGGCATGAGTATTGCTGCTTATTCTGTCAAAGCAATTTAAGCTTCTTCTGTCAGAGGAATATTATATGTTCCTTGGGGAAAAAAAAAAAAAAAAGGTATTAGCGACATTCCTGCCAAAACAAATCAATCTGGACAAGTAGATTCATTATCCACACAGAACTGTAAATAGTTTGGGGTTACTACTCAGTTGTTATAAAACCTGTCCAGCCTTGCTCTTTCTAGACTTTTTCAAGGCATTTTAGTTACAGCTTCATAATAGAAACTTTTTCTTGTCGCTTCCAGATTCTTTCACCACTTGTCCAAGTGTGAGGCAGATTAGGACTTTTTTTTTTTTTTTTTTTACTTTATGCAACACAGTTTTACAGTAGTACTCTAAATGACAAGCTGAAGTAAGTCTTTGTTATTTCTTTGGCTTTTGTGGAGCCATCCTGACCTACATGAGCATAGGAACTAGTCCAGTACCAATTAACATATCCGCTAATATGCTTGAAAACGATCTTCCTTATTCCTTATTGCCTCTGAGTAATTCCCCAAACTGTGAACATTAAAGTTGATAATTCTCTCTAATGGAGCAATGTGCATTATTTACCCAGGTAGCAGCTTCAGATTCAGACGGACTTTCTGAAGGGCCGATTTCTTTTAAACGTAATTATTAGACTTGAGAAAAAGCCATACAATTTTCATGAAAAGAATTAATTGCTCACCAGTTCAAATTACATTAACAAAACAAGGGCAAGGTAAATTTGTATTATTAATAATCTACTGAAAGATCTTACGTCTTGTGTATATTTAAATCACTGTACTTCATGGGGCAGTGGAGCACTTGTTTCTGCCTTCACTGGTCAGGTTAAGTGTGACTGACAAACCTTGCGGTGTCAGATTCTGTGTGCTGCCAACCGTGAAGCTACAAGAATGACAGTTGTCAACAGGATTACTGATGTGTTTGTTGTGGTGATCAGGTATATGTTACTATGGACAACAAGTTCTTTTCCACTGTAACACAGGTGCTCAAGAGTAGGCTACTATTGAAAGCAAAGAGGGTTTGTGCCTTGTCCATGTCCTGACACTACTTATAGAGCCTGATTTGTTGAAATTTGCTCCTTTGAGACTGTTGTAGGCAAACCTAAGAGTCTTTGCTCAGTCATTTGCTAGAACCTGAGTGACTGACTCAAAACTGTATATTTTGTTTCCATGTTAAATGTGTAGTGAAACATTCGGACTTCAGTTTTGCCTTTTACCACAGGGATGGAGTTCTTTTGATCAATGAGAGGTGTACCCATGTAATAACAAAGGACAACCACTCCTAATAATAGCAAATCTCTAAGGACTAATATTTCTATTTTTTTTCTTGTTTTCTTTCTTGGCTTGTTTCTTCAAGGTCTCATTGTCTCATAAACCCAAATAAATTTTGATATTTAAACCCATTATATTATTGTGTTTTTAACTCTGGAGAATAAGTTCTATAATTTGAACTATAGCTGGTCTCAACAGAACATCATTTAAACTCTAGGAATCATGACATCTCTCCCTGTTCTTTTTCTCTTCTAATTAGAAGTATTCTCAATTTCTGAAATCCTGCAAAACCTTGGCTTTCTGCATCAAAGCCTGAGAGTGGACAGATGTATTAGCTGTAGTGCAAATGACAGGGATTCAGGGCAAAAAGTAGTTACTAAAGAGCATTTGCTGGTAATTCTGTGTTGTTTTGTTGAAACTAAAATTTTCGGATCAAATTTCTGCTGAGGAGGGTTTCTGAGGTTCTGCATAGAATTTCTGTCAGTAATCAAGAAGTGGTAGAGTCCAAAGCAGGCTGTAGGTAACTGTGTCTGTCACATCCCAACTGAGTTCTCACTGCTGTTGATATAGTGACTGTTCTAGGGTGAGTCTGTTTCTCTCTCCTGTTGTGGGTTTGGTTTTTGTTCTTGTTTCCTGTTTTGTTTTGTTTTGTTTTGTTTTTTCATGAAAAACTTTTAAGGATTTTTGGTTTTATCTGGATATGACCAGGGAGCATTATAAGAAATCCCTCTGATGAAATGGAAAAAAATATTTCCAATTCACGTATTCGGTCTATGCAAGAGAGCAAGATTACAGGAACAGAGAAGAAAAACTGTTCTGTTTAGGTTTTTGATTTTTTTTTCTCTCATGGTTTCCCTTTTAAATTTGCTGATTTCCTGGAAAAATTTGCTGATACATACAGGGAGTAAAATTTGAGTCAAATTGCAGATTCAGCTCTCCTTGCAAACTGGGCTACTCTAATTGTGTTGGCTTGTGCTTGTGTTGGCTACCTTGACTGGGTCTGGCTGAGCTTCAGCGAGACATTTAAATAATGTATATTATTTGTATATGTTTTCATGTATTGCATTGTGAAATTAGAGGTTACTTTGGCAACATGAATTACTGGTATGGTTTGGAGATTTCTTAAGAGTAATTAGTTCTTAGAAGATATTTTATTTTTCTAGATTCTTTTGTATTATGTGAATCTACTAGGAGATTAATTAGGTTTTTTTAGGGTTTTTTTTTGGTTTTGGTTGTTTTTTTTTTTTTGTCTGGTAATTAAGAATCACTAGAGTTACTAAATTGTTAAACACCTCTGATGATACCTCTTAAAGTCCAACATTGTCAGTCTAGGGAAAAGAAATTATGGGCCTGGAAATTCTTCAGAGAACATCCTTCCTTCAAACAAATGGTCAACTATTAGGCTTCCTATCTAAAAAGGATGAGGGAGGATAAATGTCATGAATTGAGACGGATTGAACTTCTAATGAGAAGGCAGCCTGGCCAGATCAGCCAAGTTGGAGTAAGTCCAAGAAAAATTAATGTGGAGGTGAGAATAAAAGTGAAACCAATCTACCAGCTAGAGAAGAGGACAACTGTGGGTGTTTGTGTCAGTATCCTGATGGATGAACCTCATCCAGTATGGGTTGCCTTTTAGCAGCCAAGAAAGTCATTGGCTGTTCAAGTGGAACTGGGTTCCTTAGCTATCTTCAAGTTATTGTGTCTTTTAACAGCTAAAAATAATTTAACCTGTTGGTTAACTCAAATTACTGTATACATTTTGCATGTCTATACATACATGTTCTGTGGCCTTTAATAATATACATACTACATAAAGATTCATACTGAATTTCTGAACTGCCTAATCAATCAGTCTGCCGTCGTGATTTACTGCAATAGTTGCTGCAGTGGAATTTACATTCTTATGGTGCTTAGAATTTTGTAATAAATTTGTGTAAAACTGGAAGTGCAATTATGCTCTAGTATCTTCTTTTCACTTGACTATAAATTATAATTTTTTTCTGCTGTACTTCTGTTGGCTGAGGATGGAAGTAATTATTTATTATGCTCTCAGCTAACATCAATATCCCAGCAGTACCCTTGTCTTGGATATAGCTGTGCTATATAGAGAGTACCCCTTTGGATAAGGTATAAGTATGCCAGCAGATAGGCCCTTTGGTTTCTTGTACGCATGTAAAGGAGCTCTGCCATAGTATTTTCCTGCTCTAGGGTGCTAATACTCCTATGGTGCAGTGAGGAAAAGTGACTAATGATATGCCTATAGAGTCAGGTTAAGAGACAGGATGTATTTGCTCAGGTATAGCATTGTAGAACTGTCTCAGTTCTGTGTCAATCCCTGTAGATATGCTCCACAAATCAGACTGAAGTTGGTACGTGAAGAGGGGTGAACCCTGTTTCTTTTACTGTCTGATGGGTCTGGTTAAGTTTGCACCAACATGGCACACAAAAAAGATGAAATTTTGCTCTCTGGGACTATATAGCATATAGTCCTGACATCTGTGGAATGGGAACACTGGAAATCACCCTTCTGAATCCTATTGGGATGTGTAAGTGAGAAGTACTAAACCTCAGCCAACTGTTACAGTAAAGTAAAATTAGTATTATCAACATAAGCTTTTTCAGTTGATTTACACTGCATTAAAATGCTGATTTTCCAATATATAAAATAAAATCAAGACAATAAAGTTAATAAAATAAAATCTATGAAGTAAAATCAATATTATCAATGTAAGGTCCATCAGTTGATTTACACTAGAGCAAAACTGTAGTACCATTTCCATTTCCTGGCTTGATGGCTTGCGTGCATCACAAAGGAAGAAACATCTCTTATTTGCAGCTGTTGTGGTTATTTGGGCAAGGAACAAAGTGTGCATCTTTATGTTAACAACAAAAGTGTGTTCAGATAAGTGTGGGAGGGGAATGTGCTCTGAAAATAGCAAATTTAGCAGATCAAGAACTCAAATTTGGCTGTAACAGTACAGAGTTAATAGCTACTGTGACTTAATAGTATTTCAGGAGTCCTTCCACCTACCCACTACTATCTGAGGTTCCTAAGTGGTGGATTTATAGTTTTGTTGCCAAGCTGCTCACTGAACCATGATGCATGTCCCATATGCAGGGACATACAGCATCCAAGGATTCAGTCTACTCAGTTACAAGTTGTCCTGAGGAAGCCTCTGCCGTGTGCTGGAGCACTGAAGAGGTGGACACTAACACTCAATCGTTCTTGTCTCAGTCCTCTCCTTTTCCCTACAAGAAGAAAGCAGGACCCAGAAGCACTTGCAGTGTTTTAAGGCGATGGAAGAACAGCCTCTGAGTGGGGAAGCATGTGGCAGGCTGCTAGCAGACAGAAGGAAGGGAAAACGGCATGTGATAGGAAAACAGATAAAGCAGAAGAGTGGAAAGAGTTGTGGAAGCCAAAATTTATTGCCCAAATTGGTAAGGTTCATAGGTATGTTCTTGTATGTCACACAGAGGCACTCAACTCCTTTTAGCCACCAACTCTATTTAATACCTTATTTTATTAAAGATTTATCTAATTCCATTCTCAGACTACCATCTTATTCATGCTGACCCACTTGGATTTCATTATATTAGTAAAATCAACGTAATCTAAGCAATATCAGAATAAAGTGATAGAAAAGACTGTTGGTTTAAGCACAAAGAGCAGTAAGATAAGGCTTGAAAGCTTACCAGTCAGGAAGCCTGACTTGTGTGTCCAGCTTTGTCACTCCCTCTTGAGAAGCAGCTGTCCTCCTGCTCATTTCCCCTGTATATAAGGACACTTTATTTTGGAAGGATCTTCAAGCTCTCTGCTTGATGCAGTGGGTGGGTCTTTTAACCAAACTTTTTGAGTTGAATTCTCCTTGCAGAAGATCTTTCCAGAAGGATATTTTTTGTTGTATTTTAATTAATCATATTTGGATTTGGGGTTTAATATTTCTAGAGAAAATCTAAGCTGGGGAGAGCAACAGTTCATTCTGTAGTCAAAGTGAGATATGGATGATATTTTGTAATTGTCTTGATGCCCTTCTGTCCAGGAGATAAAGAATAAAGAAAAAAATTCAGCTGGGGGACATTTTGGTCCATTTCAGCAAAATTTGAAGTCAAAGGTTTTTTTGGTTTCACTTGGTCTCTCTTTGTATTTTCTTTTCTGAATTGAACATTTCTATAATGTGAGACAAAACAGTTTTCTAACATGTTTGGCAAATACTTGCGTATTTAATCATGTGCTATATATAGCATTTATATTGCATATAGTGCAGACAGTGGCAGCTTTACAGAATCTATGGGAACACTCTCCCTTGCATCCCCTCCAATAATTGTCTCGGTATTGCTTCTTCCATCACCTGACATGAGCATGAGAACTGTAAAAATTTTTTCTCTTCTCATCTTTATTTAAATTTAGAAGTTACGTGCATTTCACACATTTCAGAAACATTTTGGGAAGGTGCTCGTGCAGCAAGAACATTCACGAGTTTTATTTTAAGACTAATCCCTGTTTACACTATATCCATTGGTTATGTGCTTAAAAAGCAAAGAAGGGAGGGGGGAGTGGCGAGAGGAACAACAGAAGACCCAAACACTCCAAAGTCTGGCATTCAGCAGCTATGCAAGTTTTATAAGTGTGCGGGCAGTAACAGGGAACGATTAAGCCACCTGCCCAATGTCTATGGTTGCCAAAGGCCTACTTCTCTGCTAAGACTCCATTTACTTTTCTTTTTTTCCTCCTTATTTTACATGGGTTATCTGAGGATTTATTTCAGGGTGGGTTTTTTTAATGCCTTTTAAAGGCATTCGTGTTGCCTGCGGTACTGGCTTGTGTAGATGAAAATACCATTTTTAAGCTTTACAACTAAAAATATTCTTGCGTGTAAAATATTTTCCAAGCCAGTCCCTATGTGTCAGCAAACTGTTCTGAGGCAGTATGTGCAGAGCAAGCAGCAATCAGTGCAATCAGTCAAAATTATATTCTAAATCTCTGATTGCATCACTGTCTCAGAAGTGAAGAGCATTTTAATTCTTGAAAAAATAACCATTATAATTAAAAGGCCTTTTTTGTATTGATGCTACCTGGATGATTCTCTTCCCATTTTTACCACTGTACAAGGGATTCTTTGAATTAAAATATTTAGCTTCATTACCTCATTCTTTTTTACTCTATGTTTAACTTTTTTTTCTGTGTTATCATTATTTCAGTGGATATCTGTTAGTTTTCCCCTTTATGAAACTTTTAAAATATATCTCTTTTGCTAGTAAATGCAAAAAGTGCTTTTAATCGAGGCAACGTTGTTCGTCCTTGTTCATCTATGCTAGTCAATGTTGATTCATAGGCATTTCTTGCTGATAACTCTGCAAAAACAGGTTATCTGGGGACAGAAGACCAATAACCAGTATGATTTCATTGCTTCAGATACTGAGTGTTTCCCAGGACACTAACAATGCAGACCAGTGACATCCTTCAAAAGGTACACTTTGTATCTGTTTTTATGACCCAGAAATATATTCTGCACAAGCCCCATTCATAAATAAGTGGAAAGCATTCTGGATGCTTAGTGAAATTAATGTTTAATTCCCTATGAGCAGAAACATGCTGTAGGCTGCATTAAATCTCATTTCTTGACTGATGCTGTCCACTTTTCAAACAGCTTAGGTATATTCTCAGTGACCTCCACTCTCTGTTTGGCAAATATCATCCCATGAGACGTCACTCCCAAAAAGTCAACTGCAAAATGGATTTGAATTCTTAAATAACTGTTCTTGTGGTTCTGGCCCCTGCGCATAGCATCAGGGAATCATAGAATCATGGAATCATTTAGGTTGGAAAAGACCCTTAAAGTCATAAAGTCCAACCACAAACCTGACACTGCTAATCCATGTCCCTAAGCCCCACATCTACACGTCTTTTTAATACTTCCAGGGATGGTGGTGACTCAGCCGCTTCCCTGAGTAGCCTGTTCCAATGCTTGACAACCCTTTTGGTGAAGACATTTTTCCTGCTATCCAAACTAAACCTCCCCAGGTGCAACTTGAGGCCATTTCCTCTTGTCCTATTGCCTGTTACGTGGGAGAAGAGACCGACCCCCCCTGGCTACAACCTCCTTTCAGGGAGTTGTAGACAGCGACAAGGTCTCCTCTCAGCCTCCTTTTCTCCAGGCTGAACATACCCATTTCCCCCAGCTGCTCTTCATAAGACTTGTGCTCCAGACCCCTCACCAGCTTTGTTCCTTTTTTTTTTACCCACTCCAGCACCTCAGTGTCTTTCTTGTGAGGGGCCCAAAACTGAACACAGTATTCGAGGTGGGGCCTCACCAGTGCCAAGTACAGGGGGATTATCACTTCCCTAGTCCTGCTGGCCACACTATTCCTGATACAAGCCAGGGTGCTATTGGCCTTCTTGCCACCTGGGCACACTGCTGGCTCATATTCATCCAGCTGTCGACCAACACCCCCAGGTCCTTTTGTGCTGGGCAGCTTTCCAGCCACTCTTCCCCAGGCCTGTAGCGCTGCATGGGGTTGTTGTGACCCAAGTGCAGGACCCGGCACTTGGCCTTGTTGAACCTCATACCATTGGCCTTGGCCCATCAATCCAGCCTGCCCAGATCAATGCTTGAAGTTAATAGATCTTTGTGCATCTTCTCACCCTTATCTTACCCTTCTTTTTTGGTAGGTTTTCGGGTTTGTTTTGTTTTGTTTTGTTTTTATTTCAGAGGTGCTGGTAAAGTTCTGCCTTTCCCAAATAATTATTTTGTAATGAGGACGTGCCTGAAGATAGAGAGCTAGCTGAGCAAGCAGTGACATAGTTCATATATGACTGTGCTTTCCTCACACATATTCATATGGTACTGCATTGTTCTTACAGCAATAACATTTCTTTCCCAAGAAAAAATAGTTTGAGGACATTTGTGGAAGAGACATTAAAAGGAGAACAGAAGCAATTGCATTCCAATTGGATTCAATTTAACTTATTTGTGAATAACTATTTTCACTATTGTTCCAGATCTGGTCCTCAGTAATTAAAAACTGAGGAAATCCTAAACTTTTAATTAATATATGGATACATTACAGAGTTGAATACTAGCTCTGCATTTGCAGATGGCCATCTCCACTGTGAACTGTTATGCTTTAGTTTCAATGGAAAAACACAGAATAACTCTACTGGAATATAAATGTCTCTGTGGACAATGAAGTTACAGAAAATAGTTCCCTGTTGTGGCAGAAAGGAAGGTAAAACTAATTATTCATGTCCTGTGAGTGGCTGAGATGAATGTGAAGCAGCAGATCCTAAAACTTCTCCTGGTACCTAAGAATGAAGGTCTCAGAGATCAATTGATGTTTCTGTTAGACTTAGTTTGCAAACCCACAAAACTGACAAGAGCTGGGGTTTGGATTTCCTAACACTGACAAGGTGTAGACCCCAATGTTTTTCATCCTCTTGACTTTTCTTGATGAGGACTTTCTGCTTACCACTTTCCTTTGCTACATGACAGGAAATTGTTGAACGGAAAGAGCTGGCAATCTTACTTCCACTGAAATGAGTAGTGGGTTTGGCTCTGCCGCCATCAGTGCCAAGATCTTTCTGGGCAGCAGAGGGAAGGAAAAGTTTTCTCTCACAGTAATGGCTTCCTGCAGGATGCAGTAAGAAAAGAAGTAAGGAGGCAGTAAAATAAGAATCACAAATCAGCTGGATTATAGCTAGGAGATTAAGGAGGAAAGTATTTTGGAGAAAATAACATCACTGCTCTGCTGAAATAGCAAATCTTATTCAAACCACAGAGAAACTACTAGATTTAATAAATCATACATTCCTATCTACATAATCCTATCAGAATTTCCATATTCTGTTTTCGGCGGTCCTGTGCTCCCCTGAGACCCATGAGGCATATACTTTGCCTTACTAAAGAACCATCCAGTAGATTCTTTCATCCTATGTCTATGTTGACTTTAGGTTTCTTTTCTATAGAGCTTATAAAGGGATGACTTAAATCAGTTCAAAAAGCCTACACTTTAGCAATGCAGTATTAATTAGAAGAAAATATTTGGGGTCCACTATTCATTTTTGTATAAATAACTGATTTATTTGTGCAGCATGAGAAGTGAGCAGATATTTTTCTAAAAAAATTGTTTTTAAATTGTGTACAAGATTATCTGCAGGTCTTCTGGAACCTAGTTAATTGATCAAACTGACTGTAGATTATACTAACGATATGGCTTCAACACCTTGATCAGTGGTTGTATTCACCACAATGTTTGGCTTCTTACCGTCCTACAGGACAGGAACAATGAGAATCAAGTGTTATTAAAAGTGTTATGAAACACTTTTTATCTCTGTACTTCTGTAATTTCAGAATTTTAATGTTCCAGCCCCTAAGTGGTACAGGAAACAACAGGATCATAAAGACAAGTACATAATTCTCACAATTAACTGTATTTAATAGCTGATGCTTGAGAGCAAATAACAGACTTTTCTAGCTGGGCGGAATTACATGAGAGTCATGTCAGTTTTTCCTTGCTTTTCCTAATGAACTCTTTAGTAAGTTGGCCATTTTCCGTATCATGGACTAAAGTATTACTTTGCCTATGCTACCTCCTGATGGACTAAAGTATTACTTTGCCTATGCTACCACCCTGATGGGTGCACACAATTTAATCTAATCTACTGTGCACCCATCATTTACATCCATCTGTACTACTGCTTGAATTTCAGGAAGGTCTAGCATGGCTCTGTGGAGCAAAGTTATTCACATTAAGTATTTATACCTGATTAAATATATACAGAAAAAGAAATCATAGCCTTGCAATGTTTTAGGGCTCAATCCATCCTATATATGTAACATTAGAAGGAGAGATGCACACAGTTGTTGTTCAATCCAACAGTAGAAGCTAATACTATCTGAACATTTTCTGTCCACCCATTTTTCAATAACATCATGGCATGTGCAACTCTTGCCACATAGCTGAGTTTACCTCCAAGGCATATGCTTACACTTTAAAGGCAGTGGAAACCTTGCCCTTATTTCTATGAAGCTAGAATTTCTCTGCAGAGTTCCTGCTGCCAGCTGTGACAAGGAAGCAGGGGCTTCCTTTCCCTTAACCTCTTGCATGGGACTGTCCAGTGCTCCTTTTGAATGAGTAGTTAATGTCGGGCATTCGTTTCCCATAAGGAAGTCAATGTATGGATGAAACAGCATCATTCTCTGAAGTGAATTTAATAGTGGGACCTGCTGTTCTGTTTGTAAAGCGTCTTTGTTTTATTATAGTAATAAAAAGAAGCTCTTAGAAAAATAATTCTGCAACACTCTGTGGAACATGAAAGCTGTGTGCCATTTAAAGAGTGTCTCCATCGGACTCTAACTCTGCTATCAGCCTTTCAGCTAGCTTCAGTTAGCACCCTTAGCAGCTGACAGCCTAGCAAATCCCTAACAGGTGAGGACTGGCCTACACACCTGACTAATGTATAAGGGAATCTCAGTTGTTTCCCATTGTTATTCAGCCAGTTTCTGGATTATATTTTCTTCAGCTTTTATTTTATTGACCCTGTCTTTGGCTCTATCCTGATCTGTACATCAGTATCTGCACCACATTCACCCAACTCACCTAGTTCTTACCTTCATGCTTGTTCCTGATCTTATTTTCTGTCACACTGATCCTGATACCTCTTTCTGACCACGTTTCTTAGCCTTTCTTTTGTCACGCCTGCTTCTAGCTGTGGACCCTGCATTTCTTTTTTGTTGGAGCTCCTCACCTTTTTTATCACCTTTTAGTGGCCTTCAACCTGTATCTGGCCTTGCAGCACATGTACACCTCTGCTTGTGCACCTTAGTCAGACCTCTCATTACTCTTTGCTTGACCTTTTAGCTTTTCTTTCTGATTTGGCTGCACTTCGGCTTCTGCTTCTGCTTCTTCTCTAGGTCCTATATTCAAGTTGGAGCACACTGACACTTGGAAGTTGCGTGTCCGCAAGTGCTAGCTTAATTTGTGGTGTCAGCTAGCCTTCAAGTCCTAACTCCAACAGTAACTGAGGATGAAACTTGGAGGATGTCAGTGTTTAAAAGATAAGAAGGAAGTTGAGCAAATTTGTGTGGAGAAGGACTGTTTATATGCCTATATCTATGAATTGACTAGATATTCTCCAGGTCTTCTTCCGTCTTTTTCTATTTTCATAACGGCAAACCTGTAAGTGTTCACAATATTTCTTCTACAAATTTATTTTTCAGGCCCAGCACGACCTGTACCAGTGAGCCTTTTAATGTGGATGACCTCTCAGGCATTTTCTGTCCACTTCAGAGCATATTTTAGACCAACATTAAGTGCAAAATCTAATTCTGCTGAAGTGGGGAAATGCTCCAGGCTAAGAGATGATAAAATTATCAAATTCCACTCTTTTCTCAGGGTAGACTGTGGTTTTCTGACAAAACAATGGAGCACTGAGTATTGAATCACAGTTGCTATATAGAAAGCACTGATCTTCATATAAACTCCTTTGCTGGATCAAATTTGTTTAATAAATATTTGCAATCCCTTTGCATGAGACAACTTTATATCATATTTACCTGAGTCACTCTAATGTTACATTAAACCAATAAAGTCTGTCATTGTGCAAATTATCTACAACCATGATGTCAAATTAATTTCTATACGAGTGCATTCTGGGTAATTCAGTAAAAATGTGCCCAGCTGCTTGTTCTGGATCTGAATCAAATTTATACTGCAGTGTGTCCCCATATACTCGTGGAAACATAAATGTCATGAGCAAATAATTCAGAAGGTCATAAAATATAGCTGAAAAAGACAACATTTCTGGAAGAATCCAGTTGCTGTGATATCTGCATGTGTGTTCCAAAAGTCTTGATAAAACAGACGTTACATAAACATCAAGCTATAATACACCAGAATATCTTTGTAGTCTTAAGATCACTGAGAAAAGCAATGGAAATGCATTCATTTGGTACTATCCTTGGGCCATGGCCAGATGCAGAGAAGATGGATATTTTCCATATTGAAGTGTAATGCAAATTGCTTATCACCTTCAGGGGTTTTCTTTAAAAAAAAAAGAAAAGAAGGGCTGCAAGTGCATATTGTCTTAATATTCCTTAGATATAGGTTTCATTCATAGATGGAAATATGGAACTTGAGTATTTTGGTGGAGTAGCTTTAATATTTAAGCTAAGAATTATGTGAATATGTTTTTCAGGAAATTGAAACAGCTTTTAGATTTTTACAGAGAGCTTTTGTGGAGGTGAACTGGAATAAATCACTCACGTTTAATGGAGACTGTCTAAAACATTTCCTCTCCTGTAGTAGGAAGCTATGTGTAGGTATGTTGCAGCATAAAGAAATCAATCCTTTGCCCTGCTCACCCTGAAAAATTATTAGTACCAATCCAGGAATACCTCTGTCTTTAAAAAATGATTGTTTTAAACTAAACTGCCTCATAGTAAGAAAATTCTGCAGCACAGATGGTACCATTTCTGTGTGATTTCAGAATGCAGAGATTTTATTCTCTTCCTGCAAAGGTGCTTTATTTTTTTCTTGTCAGATATTTTCTTATCAATATATATAATGTGTGGATGTTGGTAAAAATGTTTTTAATTTTTCTGACATCTGGCCTACCCTAGCTAGTCTAAAGGACATGAAAAGCTGTTTCTTTAAATGTCTGGTGTCAAGAAGATTTCTATAGTGATTTACACAACAGACAGTAAATAAAGGATACTCTTGTTAAATTAAAATAGGTAGTTGAGCCTTAGTAATGCAAATGCTGTTACAGAGCTCTCCCTTTAAAAAATTTCATTAGGAAAGTAGAAGTCCTTCATAGGCAAATGTTAGTTGTATGTTTTAAATCCCAACATTTTCACTTTTTGACTAAATGGGAAATAAATCTCTTGAGATAATGTTAGGAGAACTACACAGAACACAAATGAAATAGTCAATGTGAGTGGTGAAAATCATCACATTAAGAATACAGAATTCAGCTTGAAGCATCATGAACAAGGCCAAGAAATAAACTAATGTTAGGTGTTTAGTTCAGTTCAGAAACATTTACTCATTCTGTGGGTTTGAAATGCAATTATTTCCTATACAAAGTTTGGAAGAAAAAATAATAAATAAATGAAATAGGCTACTGTGTTTGCTTTTCATACAGTTCTCTTCCTAAATACACAGTGTGGAAAAATACCCATTTGTACTAATTTAGAAAGAAAGTTTGTTACAGCTGTGAACAGTATTAAAATAGAGCACTTAGCTCTATCTTTTAAATTCAGAGTCCACTTTTTTTGTCCAATACTCCACTAAAATTCGAAAATCCAAAAATATTAGAAATCCAGATTACTCATGGAGACTGCTGTGGGTGTTACAGAATAACTACAAGTTCAAGCTCCTTAATTCTGTTGTTCCCAGTTTTTAAATAACTGTCTTGTTAAGATAGTGAATTACACTTAGGAGGAAGCTGCAAGTACTGTGTGGAAAGCTGTTCCCAGTAACAAGGGAGGCACGCTCTGTGAATGTCCCTCAGTCTGAAAAATGCTGTTTCTCCGGCATGGTATTTAATTTGTTTGCACACAGTAATACAAAGCTAATACTTGAATAAGACTGGAAGGGCTGATTTAGCAACTAATGGCCCTGAGAGCCAGTCTTTCCTGACCTCGCAGTGTAAATTGCAGATCTGCCAAAGGCCTGTGAAAAGGAATGGGGGATTGTGATGGATATCAGAGTTCTGTGCAAAGCCTGTCCTAGTAAGAGTAGTTGCATTTCCTGTAACCGTGGCTGGGTTTTTCATGTGGGAATAATGTATATGTGCATCTCTGTATTATCTAAATCTGTACTTCATTTTCTTCTTTGTTTCTTGATATTTAAAGTGCTTTAAAGAATGTTTTCTGAATAGCATTTTTTTTTTCCTTTTTTTCCTTTAAGTAAGACAGTAATTTTTGGCAAAGGTTTAGCAGCAGGAATGCTTGGATTATTGCTCACTTTGATCACTATTGATACAAATCAAATAGGTATTTTATGAGCTATTGGTATTTCCCTAATTTGCAGTGAATGCTGAAGTCAGTCTATATAAAGAGTAAACTGACTTTCAGTGCTTGTCCACAATTGGCTGCTCAAATGTTTGGTTGAAAAATAGAAGTTCCAGGCCTGGTAATTCATGTCTTAGTAAATAATTAAAATCTTGGTCTCCTTTTAAATTGTTTTTTTTGTTGTTGTTTTTCTAAGTCAGTATCACTGTCAAAAATTCGACCTCTAGTCTGCTTTTTTCCTGAATAAATTAGGGATTACTTCATTCAGCTTTTATTCAAAATTTAAATAACCATGGTACAATAGTACATGTCAAACGTGGGGAAAATGTTACGAATTTTGTATAGTGATTATGGAAGAAGTCTGTCCACAGCTCAGTGGCTGTCTTCCACCAAGATGGCGTGTGCTACGGGGTTTTACAGCAGAGAGGTTTTCTCATTACACTATTTACTGTTTGTGTTCATATGAATTTATTACATGCTCTTTTTTTTAATGTTTCTTTATAACACAGATTGGCAGCCTATGCAGTTTGGGGGTTTTACTCTGTCATTTTCCTAGTCATTATGACACAAATCCATAAAGTGATTTAGATGTGCCAAGACCTTTTCTAGAGGCCTGGTTCCCTGAGTAGAAATCATATACCTAGATTAGACAACTGCATTTCCTAGTGTGTACAGGCAGCTGAACGCATAGGACCAGAACTTAAAACAGCCAGGTGGTGCCTGATTTGAAGGAATGGTATTTGTAGGAATCATGGGAAATGGTAGGTCTGAAATTTTGTGATCCTGAACTTGTTATATTCATGATACCAGGATTCACAGCATGAACCCATCTGATGAATTTAAGTGGCTTCTGTGTTCTCTCTCTGTAGTTTATACCTAATCTGTTGGAGGTGGTGGTGCTTAAAGAATTTAGCCAGGGTGGGAGAATCCAGTGCTCACTGCTGCCACTGTCTTCATCTTCATGGAGAAAGTCCGACCAGCAGGCTCTGGAGATAAGTCTTCTCCTTTGATGTCTGCCCGTAGAAGACAGAAGTCTTTGCCTTCGATGTCCATCTGCTTCACTGCAGGAGCAATGTGAATTCCTAAGACCAGAGACAAGAGAGGCCATTCACTAGGTGAGGGGAGTCAATAGATAAGAACACTTTCCCGAGAAATGGAAGTCTTCAGCCCTGGGACTGAGCAGGGCATTGAGCTGCTTTTGTGCTTTCTGGATAGGAGCTATATCTATGGGCTTGCTTACTGTATAAAAATGGTCACTGACACCGTAGCCGCTACAGAACTCTGGTTGTCATTAGAAAAGAGAAGTGGCAGTAGCTGTGGTGTTTCGTCCTGAACTCAATACTGTAAGCATGTGTCAAGAGCTGCTTTTGAGGGAAGCTGGTTGGGGTTTTAAGTACATGGGTTCCTAGTTTGTGGTTTCCAAATATATTTATATATAAAAAAAGGGACCTTTAACCTAGGTAGGAGGGGGAAGTTTTACACATGTACAATGACAATAGGCATGTTAATGGACTATTACAAATGCTAAATTGAGCACATACAGCCTAAAACAGGCAGGAAAGCTGTGGATTGGCACCTGAATTCTCCTTCAGACACAAATGTTTCACAAAGGCTACTGAGGGTAGCCTCCCAGTACAGAAAGACTAATCAATCTTTCTGCCTTAAGGACTTAATTCAAAGTTTGTCTCCTTGGTCAAAGTTCTTAAACTGAGTCATTTCAGGGTCAGAAGGATTCTAATCTCAGTCAGTCTTTTGAACCAGTCCTGCAATCCAGGATAAGAATTATTAATGCTGTTTTGAGAAAAGTAAACTACTTCATCCCAGTCTTTTCTGACATTTTTTCAATTGCCAAATGATTCTAGGAGTCAAAATTTCGTATAGAAGAGATGACTCCAACCGAGCCATTATAATTCATTTTAGACAAGAGTAATGAAGCTGGGGCTTATTTTGCCTTTCAGCATCTGAATAATTCTACTAACAGAGGACTCTCTAAACACTGTGTTAAAGATTGTGTGTATGTGTTTTGCTGGATCAAATGTTCCACACCACACAGGACTGGAACACCTTCTACAAAAACTGGATAATAGCAAATACCATAAGTATTAACAAGTAAATTACCACAAATCATGCGAAAATATCTTTTAATATCCAAATAGGTATTAGCTATACCCACAGCTCATATTAAATGTGGGGAATGGAAAATTTGGGCTAAGCTGAATTATCTTCTTCAAATAAGGCCATCTCATCTGTGTTCAACTACATATGACTGTGTAGTCCCAATGGCCTTACTTATGTTAATGTAATTTATGGATTGCCTTCTGAGAGCATTCGGCAGGTGTTGGGAACAGTATGCAATTCACAATTACATTAGTTTCAGAGCACCATTTCATATTACCCATGATACACACCTTTGCATAGAAAACACCTGAATCATAGTTTTATTATTGCTCTTTATTTGCAGCAGTGCCCACAGTGTTCTTCCTGTTTTCCAGAGGCTTGCCCAGCTCTTGCTCTGAGCAGCTCACTGTAGTAGTGACCAGAGGCGTAACAGGGGGCAATTTGTAATAGTTGATTACAAGAGGTCAGTGGCTCACTGTAAGCAGTGTGGCAGAGAACTTCAGTGGAAAAGGGCTAAAGGTCTTGGGGCTGAGCTATGCGACCTGCCCCATGCACAGTGGAAGCAGACGCAGGAGAGAATCAGATGGAAATATAGTAGTGTGGATGAACGAATGGATGAACTACCATACCTGGTAAGCAGAAGTTGGTCACACTCTGATGTGCACTCCATAGCTTTTCCCGCTTGGGGCAGTGACATATGGTATACAATCAGAGCTGCAGTATCCAACTGCTGGTACCCAAACGGACAACTACTGGGTTGTCATATGTGAGTGGTGGCTGCCAGCTTGGACAACAGATACTGAGACTGAACAGGGAAGCTTCCTCCAGAGCTGAAAGCCTAAGATGCTGCACTGGAGCTGAACAGGGAAGCCTCAGCAGCAAGATGTGTAACAGATTCCTCTTCTGCTGATAGCAGAATTATCCTATATAACTTATGCTATATAAAAATAGAATTACAATTTTATGTTTGAACCGGTATGCTTGCTTTTGTTGTTTTTTTTTTTTTGAAGGAGGGACTTATTTTGATAATTCCAAAAAAATGAAAATATTATGGTCTAAAAAAAATAGATTTGTTCCTATACACTTTTCTGCTAAACATTATTGGAATAGATAACAAATTATTCTCAGCAGTTTTTCCAAAGACTTGTTAATTCACAGCATGTTCTGAGAAAATACAGGGTGACTCTGACATTCCAGTTTTTCTATTTTAGATAAGCATATGGTAAATCTAATAAAAGATCTGAGAGCAGAGAATCATTTTCGTGGTTAGTAATTTTGCTCCAATTTCAGTTAAATTGTGCTGTGAGATTAAGATCATGCTTGGGTATATGAAGTGACTAAATTGAGTGTTTTGTGCTTAAATTTGTCATATAAAAGTATTAACTAGTTATTGATTGAATCTACCATTTCCCTATATTACATTGTCAAGTACATGTCATACTTCATTATGAATCATCCACACTGGAACCACTTGAACTTGTACTGTATAGTATTTGGTGATGAGTCAACAGTTTGTGTAATTTTTTCTAGTAAATACTTGAGTTGGTTTTGCTCCTGGTATATCTGCTTTGGGAAAGGTCTCACACTGAAATAGACACTTCAAAAAAAAACAACCAAAACCCACATAATTTTTCTTCAGGAAGTACTTGGAAGTTAATATTATTAAAACACAGAAACACCTAAATACAACACTGCATTATATAAAATGGTTAGTGTTATGGTGAATCCAATGTCAGTAGGAATAAATGACTCACAATTTTAATTCTTTCATTTGGGAAGTTAGATCTTCAGTTTGGTTTGCATCACTCTGGATTTTGTTGAGCTATATATGCTTGTTTAATTATTTTGTGTAACTAAGTATGGAATTGGGCCTCCTTCCTTTTAGATTTCAAATCCTAATAATCATTGCTATTTCTTCGGTGTCAATTACTTCCTCAGCCTTGTTGAACACCTAATGCTGTCCTCTGGAGCTGTCATCATTCACAGTTTTGAAGTCTGAGTGCCTCAAGTACTCAGAAACTCCGCTATAGGCACAGAAGAGAAATTTGATTTTTGTAAGTTCGGAGAACATGTAAGTTCCTGCAGTGTCGGTAACATTGATGGTACTTGGCATCAACAAAAATGTAGTACAAAACAAAGGATTGCAGTACATCCATTTTAGCCAAAATTGTGTGTCATACAGATCACGTTTTCATCATACTGAAAATTAAAAGGGAAAAAATGGCAGAAAAATCATATGTTTCCCACAGTCATTTGTTGCCTCTGCTCATCAGTAAAGGTGACTTTGAAGCCCAAAGTACACGTCAATGCTTCTAGAACTGAGTATAATTTCCAGGTTTAAGTAATGAGTTCTGTAATCTTCTAAAATTCCTGTTTGTGGTGGGAGATGTTTGGAAAGGGCTTTTCCCTCTCCCTCCCCACCCTGTTAGCATCACTTAGATTTAGGAAAATCAACAACTTCTCTTTGAGCTGTGTGCTGTGGGATGAAACACAAACCCCTGGGAGCCTACATGGAGATGACTAGTAAACAACTCTGGAAGATCATCCTTCTCTTTCTTACTTCCTCGAAGCAGCAGTCTTTGAGCTTGCTTATATATGAAATGACCAGAATTCAGTCCCCCATCCCCCCCCCCCCAGTATATTAGAAACTATATTAGAAAAAACTCCTTTCTGGGGTTAGTTCCCACTTTGATCTTTCTTTATTCAAGTCTCCTCTTTGGCTGTCACTCTGTCTTGTCAGTCACAGTAGCATTTTGTCAGCTGATGGATGATAATTCAGTTATGTCTGCATAATGAGAGAATATGTCCCACAACTTAATCAAATCAGGGTAGAAATAATCTTCAATTTTTATCTTGGATCAAAGAACACATGGTTGAGTGTCTAGTAATGCAATTTCCAGTTAATATGCTGGTCAATGTTACATTCAGTGAAAAGATTACTGAGGTTTCTGTTCAGGTTGCAGCAGCCACGGGCGAAGATTGCATGCAGGAAAAATACACATCCACCCAAAAAGGTGTCGTTTGCAGAGAAAGAGGCCTGGAGAGGCACAGTTAAGGAAAGTGAATTATGTTAACTCTGCTGTATACTTAACAGCTGCTCTATTAAGGGGTTTCTTAACTTGGCTTATGAAATTAATTTAGTCTAATCTGTAATTAAAAATATTCATTTGATTGACTATCATTTACATTTAAGTTTATATTTTATTTTCTTTTGTAAATAATATATGAATCTGAAATAATTAAAGTATCTTAGTACGCTTTCATTTCTGATTCATACTACTGCTTTTAACTCTTCTGTAAAGTAACTCTTTTTTTTATAATTAATGAAATGTAAATGTATATGGGAACAATTATGAATGGGTATATTTTCTTCTTGTGCTTTGATGAGGTCAGTCAGAATTCTCAGACAAATTTTCAATGTGAAAAATTTGCGTTCTTCATCCGTGACATAAAGACATAATACTTAGGGCAAGTTTAAAAACAATCTTTATATCACAATAGGAATAGTGGAATATATGTGTTTTACTTATGTTATATACATATATATTATGTACATATATATATTAAATTTATATATATTTATAAATTTGTGTATACACACAGAAACATGCACCTATGTGACTATCTTGTTTACAAATTAATGAACCCTACTACTACTATAAAACCACTGTTATGTGACAGTTAGAAGACTGGGATAGAGATGTAGTACAATATGGTGCCTTCAAGGAAGCTGCGTCTTAATTTTACTGAATTCTTAAATTAGAGAAGAAATAGCACAGTGTATAAATTAAAGCAGAATTGTTGTCACCAAACATCTACTGCATCAATGTAGTCAGTGCTGCACTGTAGGCAGTGAAGCCCTTTGAAAGTAGTTTACACTCAATTTGGTTTTAGACTGTTCTTTGACTGTGTGTAAGCCCAGTGTCTGGTTTTGTAGTAGCTAGTGCTTTAATGTATCTCTGATTATAATTACGTTGCTGCAGATTTCACAGCTGGTCATTTTTCTGCTTCCATTAGACTGTAATTTCCTATTCCTTTATGATGCATTAAGACAGAATAACTCTGATTACTGGAAAAATACCTGTAGTTTGAAAATCACAGATGAAGAATAACACTAACTATAGCACAACGTATGTGATCTAAATCCTACCTTTAGAATTATTTATAACAGCGTGTTTTATTTTATTGAAATATTTGCATTCAAAACTTTTCAAATAACCTATGGCAATCATTCTGCCTGGTAATACATATAAGAAATACAGAATGTTTTCGGAAAGAAAGGTCCATTTCAATCAGGCCTCCTACCTTAACAGGTCAAAATCTTTTCATTCCATTTTTCTTTGGTTCTTGCTTTGGCCCAGGACTGATACTTGGTCAACATAAATGGTTTGGGATCTTCCTAAAAAGTTAATTAATTTACTAAATATGTGATCTAGGTTTTCTGTCTTTAAACATATATTTTGTTACTTAAAAGAAAAACAAGCATGAATATAATTACAGAATCACAGAATGGTCTGGGTTGGAAGGGACCTCTGGAGATCATCTAGTCCAACCCCCCTCCAGGGCAGGGTCACCCAGAGCAGGTTGCACAGGAACGCGTCCAGGTGGGTTTTGAATGTCTCCAGAGACAGAGACTGCACCACCTCTCTGGGCAGCCTGTTCCTGTGCTCTGTTACCCTCAAAGTAAATAATTTTTTCCTTGTGTTGAGATAATGTAACTATTACAACTACAGAACCAAGAAGACTTTATCCTCTAACTGTAGTCTGCTTGAAAATTTCATGTTACGTGATCCCATAATCCACTGTTTCACTTGCTTAAAAAGTAAGTCAAAGGAAAATAAAACCAGCACTGTAAAATCAGAAAGTCTGTGAGTTCCTCAGAAAACTGGGAAATCTATCTGCTTAGATTCTAAAAGGCCCTGTTTTGTTTGGGTAATGTAATTCAAGTGTCTAGTTTGGAGACAAGGAGGCTGAGGGGCAACCATGTTGTTCTCTCCAGCTTCCTGAGCAGGGGATGTGGAGAGGGAGCTGCTGAGCTCTTCTCCCTGGGATACAGTGACAGGACACATGGGAATGGTTCAAAGCTGTGGCAGGGAAGGTTTAGACTGGAAATTGGGAAGCATTGCTTTACTGAGAGAGTGTGCAAACCCTGGAACAGGCTTCCTAGAGAGGTGGTTAATGCCCTGAGCCTGTCAGTGTTTAAGAGGCATTTGAACATTGCCCTCTATAATATCCTTTAACTTTTGGTCAGCCCTGGAGTGGTCAGGCAGTTGGACTAGATGATCACTGTAGGCTCCTTCCAACTGAAATACTTCTATTCTATTCTATTCTACTCCATCCCGTTCCGTCCCATTCCGTCCCGTTCCATCTGGCAATTATGCTTTCTGGTGAGACTGTTTTTCTCAAAAGTTTGAGTTTAAAATTACAATGAAGTCATTAGAATTGCTAAATATGATTATGCATATGCTAATCACATAGCTCTCAACCAGTCTGAGCTAAAAGAGACGAGACCAGGGGCCAATCTAAACATCAATTTAGCTAAAATCTAATTTAATTATCCACTTTATGCCAGAGCTCCCCAAGAAGAGAAGGCAAGGATAAGGGTACTGTACTTGAAATAATGTAAGGTTCATAGATTAATCACACCTGACATATTTAACTTGTTTTTACAACTCTAATAATATGGTCTTAAACTGGAACAACATAAAGGTCATGATTGGTTGATGTGCATTAAACTATGTCAGCTGCTGAGACATTTTCAGGGTAAATAAATATTCCTTGCAGAATAACCTGTGCTCCCTTAAATTACATTTCTCTCATCAACGACCAGGACATTGAAGTGTTCTTGGTATATCCTTTTGATATGAAGCCATAGTGCAGAGGTGTTTAGTGACAAGCAAGAGAAACACCTTTAGTTTAAATAATATATTTTCCAGATGAAAACCCACTCCAAATTATATAGTAGATTATATTCTTGTTTCAATTTGGCATCTTTAACCTTTCTTTCCTTTGTGAAGAGATTGTATCAGTGCTGTCGGTGTTATGTAAGAATTACATCTTTTTTTCTTGGTCTCTTCAATACAGTTTAAAGACAAATTAATAGACAAATCCTATCTAGGTGTAGATAATTCCAGCAGCGTATTGATGACAAAGGTATCTTTTTGTTATAGAGGGCGTGTCCTCTTAATTTTTCCAAAAGGAAACTAAAATGATTAAAAGCCAGAAAAATAGATTTTCCAGGGTCTTGTATGAGTTGTTAAATAAAGATCAGCTTTGCAAGAACTAGAGAAGTCATGCAAAGTCTAAAACTCTTGGAGCCAAATTCTTGGTCTTTCACAAATCACCTTTGTGTCACAAGCTGTCTGGGTGCAGCGGTGGACTCCCATGCTGTAAAAAAACCTTCCAGCACCTGATGGCTGACATAATCTGTCCTGTGCCACCTGTCCTCCCTCCATCTTTCCCTTTAACAAAGAAACATTTTGATCAGGTTCATCTGAACGTGTTGAAGATGACAGAAGAACTGACCTGGAACAATGTTGTTCTTTAGTGATTCTGGCCAGCAGACCACACTGCTGGGTAAAATACCCATCATTGTAAAGCTAAATTACTAATCACTGTGATCAGGCCCAAAAAAAATTAAAAACTAAGATGATGGGGAAATCAAAGATCTCACACACAGTCACATATTAAGGGAGTGTTTGATAATGACAGACTGTTAGAGGGCAAAGGAGTTAAAAGTGGAAGAAAGCAGAGTTTGATGGAAACTGTCCTGCAAAAACAGCTCTCAGTAATTCTGCGTCAGGGAAGGGAATGACTCCCTGAAAGGCATGAAGGGTCTGCATTGCTAGTGGAGAAAAGATGGTGGCATTCTGTGCTTTTGATACATCACTGGTGAAGTTTTCCAGAAAGGACCAGGGCTTTTTCAACTAAGCCTTAGAATCTTAAAATACCTGCCTAAGGTATGGTATACAACGAGCTACTAGAATTTCATTAGGTATCTTTAATATCTGCCCTAGAAGACAGTGTCTACCACAGTCGTAGAAAGAGGAGACAGAAGTTACCTACAGATACTGCACAAGGAATCTTCCAGACAGCTCTAAAGAAGCATTATGTTGACAAGGCAGGAGGAAACTGTTTTAGCACAGACCACACTGCAGTCCAATACTTTTATTCTGCAGGTTTTCTAAAGCACTAAGCTGTGCCTTTTACCGGCCCTCATGAAGTTCTGAATCAGATTGAACTTCAGCCATGGCTGAACTCTTCCAGAAATATTGCATTTATAGTTACTTGCTTAAAATATGTAAAATGTGGCTTGTTCCATGTTGCAGATTGTCACTTTTCCTTTTTACAGGTAATTGAGATTTAAAACATTTTTATGTAAAAAGCATAAGTTGATAGTTATTCTAATGAGCCTTTAAACGTGTTTTGTAAACTTAATATTCTGCACAGAAATACATTCTTTTACTCCTGGGAAAGAGTTATTTAATAGGAACATTCCTGTAATTTGTTCCAAATGAGAGAAACTTCCCTGCAGATTTAAACACAAGGAAACACAAGGAAAAGCATAAGTGGAGAGAGAGTTTCTGGCAAGAGTGCTTGGTTTATGGCTTTAAAAGGTCCTTTGTAACACTAATTTGTTTTTCTCCTAGACCGGGAGAGTTACAAAACTGTGCATCTAAAAAAGGCCCAGAACAAAAATGTGCTAAGCTCGGTGTTGTCATGAGGAAAGAATTATGTTCATAGCTCTCAATAGCTAAGTGGTACTGTTAGCTAATCAGTGGACAAGGATTTGCATCGTATTGTAATATGATGATAGTATTATGCAAATTTGTTCAGAGCAATGAGCCACTAACATAGCAGTATTATCAAAATGGCTGGTCAAACTTTTCTCTACCCATGGATCCCAATTCATCCTGAGTAATAAGGGCAAGTTAATTAAATATGAGTGATGAATATTAATAGAGAAAGCTGTCTTCAAGATGCAGAATAGGACAGAATGACAGGGGAGAGAGAAAGCTGAAAGCTTATTATTCGTTTTTGATGAATAACAAGTTCTAGAGAGAAGTAGTTAATCCAAAAGATTTATAAGTATATAATCAAAGTACAGAAATGGGAAGAGGGAGAAGGTACTCTGGCATTCCAATATACTTCACCATTGTTCTCTGTTTTTGTGATAATAGTTGGCTTGACTCTTAAGTCCCTGAACTTATAGCTCAGTGGTTTTTTCTCTCTCTGCTAAATGAAAGGCAAATGCCTTTAAAAATGGTAGAAGATCAGACAAAATTGTAAAAACTTTAGTATAGTTGTAAAAAAAACCCACCAAAAATGAAACCTAAACAAAACAAAAATCCAACACCCCACACATCAAAAAAGCCTCAACAAAACAAAAACACCCCAAATTTATCACAGGGCAAGAAAACAACTATTTTTAGGATAACAAGTGCTTTGTGGATGGAAGAGACAGTTTGAAATAATGGCAAGTTGCAAATACCTGTAGCAGTCACCAAAGCCAAGTGAGACAAGGACTGAAGGACTGTTTAGTGCCTGCTTCAACTATGGGTGAAACAGCTCTGCTTCTTATTTTCCTAATAGCCATAAGTCTCACAGCATTAGGATTGACTCTGTTGCAACCTGTCGCCATCCCACGGTAAGTATAATGGGCACTGTTTGTTTAGCGTCTACGTTACCAAGTACACTCCTGGAGCTTAAGAAGACTTTCGGTCAAGTCTGAATATTGTCCATGGTGTCAGGTTTCTAAGATTACCATTCCTTGTAACGTTATAGATCTAATATTCCTTTGTGTGCCGTTCACTCAAAAGGTTGTACCGATTCTCTCAAGCTTTCCCAGAATTCAGTGCCAGATGTCAGCATTCCAAAATTATTTTAGTTTTAGTAAAAATTTTGTTCTTAATACAGCAGTTTGAGTCCATATGAAATGCCTTTTGTTTTTTCATTATGCATTGGGACACATTTTTGGTCTCTGACTACAAAGATTTAAACAAGATTAAAAAAAAATTGCTGTTCTTGTACAATCACAGGACTCTGGGAGCGGGAGCTTTAAAAACAAAATAACTGCTGCTACCTGTATGATAACAGCTGCCTGTAGAACAAACGTCCTTATCTTTTTTTTTTATGTATATACCTATTTTTTCAGAATGGCTCTCTGTTTGCTTCATTTTTTTTCTGAAAAGTATGAGGAAATTTTTACAGTCTGATTTACTAGTATTTAAAAATAATACAAATAGAGAGTTATTCACCTGATTTTTCCCTAACTGTAGCTGCCGGCTGGGCTGCAACATTCATTTGCCTTTTATTTTTACTCATTAAAAAATACTTGCATTATTACATGAAGTGAAATTAGATTTTGTAAATGTATTATTTCCATTATAGCTTTTTGGCAACTGTACTTAGTGTTTGATTCTGCAACACTTTTCATAAAATAAGAAAAAAAAAAGATCTTGAAAGCAAAACCTGAGCGTTTCCAGAAATATAAATTCTTAATACCTAAGATGAAGCTTAGTTAAAATGTAAAGTGGTACTTCAATTAATCTGGTTTACTTCTGAAGAGAATGCCAGGTCCTACTGATCTGACAGGTGGTTTATAAAGTATGTCTAAAGATGGGGAGGAAGGACAAGAGGAATTGATCCTCACCTCAGTAACCAAAGTGAAGACAGGAGGAGGAGGGAAAGCTGCAGCTCGTGGCAGAGGGAGGCATGCACTGAAACGGCAGTGGGCTCAAAACTTGTGTCCGGAGCCTATGGCAGCTGAGGTCAAACTAGGCTGGGCTTGAAAGGAGGCAGTGATACTACTGAACTGCAGAGAATGAACTTTTTGTACAAATCTCAAAATAAAGGAGGAGAGACAAGAAAGAACAGGAAAGAGGAAAACCAGAAGATTCAAACGGAAACGAACTTCAGGCACAGTCACCAGCTGCATGGATGGACTGAGATAAAGCAAATCTGGAAGTAAAGTACTTTTGCAACCCCAACTTGGACTTTCTAGGAGCCAAATTATCTCTCTAATGCAAGCTCTGCCCCACTTTCTGCCTGCCAGGACAACCCTCCCAGGCCGTTTTTTACTAGCTGCATTTGGAATAATGTTGCTCCCCACCGCTCTGGCCCCAACTATTTCCAGCTGGTCCTGCCATGCTCCCACATCCCTCCCATATGATGAATGAACTGTCAGCTGTGATTTTGGGGTGACTTCTAGGGACTAGTATATAGGTCTAGCAGATGGGTACTGGCAAGCTGAGTAGCTGGCTTTGCTGTGCTCCAAATGTTTTTTTGGTATACATATATGTATGTATATTTCTAGAAACACATGCACACACGCACATATATGTGTACACACATATGTATATAAAAGAAAAGAATTCCAGGGAAATCAAAGCCATGAGAAGACTGAAAAAAGATAGGTATGTAAGCAAAGATTGAGTTGGCAATATGCAGTATTACATCTTTTGTGCATACATTAGCTAAAGAAACTGTTTTGAACTGTGTTTTCCATTCCTAGTTGTAAATGTTCATATGTCTGTGTTTCTGTGTGCCTAACACTTTCTGTTGGAAGTGCTGTTTGTTGAGAAACGGTGCTGCCAGAATAGTCAGCTCCTCCTGTTCTAGCAGCTTTTCTTCCTGTCCTCTTTCTTTGTGCCCTGCCCAGTGGCTCTGCTGTGGGTGCTCTTCCTGGGTGGTTAGCAGTAAGCTTCAAGTGGGTTTATGCCTGTTTGCCTCCCATTTCAAGAGAATTTTTGCAGAGGTTGTCCCTTGACCCTCCCTGAACAGCTAGCTCTCTTAGTGGGTTGGGTTTTTTTGTTTCTCATACCTCTGGTTTTATCCTTTCTTCCCCTAGACCCCAGGGATCCCTGTGGAAAGATCAGGGACATCTTTTGTGCTGCTCTGAAAAGAGCCAGTTTAGATTTTCATTCACTTATTGCCTCCAGTCCTTTTATGTATCAATAGGAGAAATTGGAGACATAGAGAGTCACTTTGATGGAGTATATAAATAACCTTTGTGAAGCAACAGCAGGAAAGAAACACGAAACTCATCAAGCAGTTCCTGATTGCTGTGCCAATTTTGTTTACCTTAACAGAAAATTTTGACCTGCAGAGTGAGAATTCACCCAATTCATATTTCTGATTTTAGCTTTCTGTTTGCCTTATCTTCAAATGCTGTGGACCTGCAGCAGAGATATAGACACCATCCAAGAAATCCTCCTCTGCTGCTGCCAGTTTTGTGGCACATGATACAAGATGTATTGTGATATGAGTAAAACTCGTAATGTGGGGAAGTGGATCTAAAAAGATATTTGTATGTTTAGCATACAGGACAGAAATGCAGAGGCACAGAGTCACTCAAGTGTGCTACAAAAGAAGTTTGTGTTTGCAGACTGAATTCCTTCTTGACAGACTCATTAGAAGTTCTTGCTGCCAAATGCTGTTTGCTTTCACCTTCAAAACTGTCTGCATTAATAATGAGCAACTCCACTTGGAAGTTATTTACATAAAATAATGTTCCTGTCAGTAGGGGAGTGCTAAGCAAGAGTGGGAGGGACAGCACACACTCAGCAAATGAATTCAAAGGCCTGATTTAACATATTGCTCAAAACAATTGGTATAGTCTAAACTGGTGTGGCACATTCTGGATGAAGTCTAGCTTAGCAGGTACTTGACAGTAAGGGGGATTTACTTCTGCTAAGTTAACTCAGCTAACTGTACTTTGCAAACCTAAATAGTTACTATTTTCAAGACTCCTATGAGAACCTTGGTTGCTCTGTTTTGTGTTTTGAGACTTTCCAGCCCCATAAACTCTTAACTTCATGTGGAATACAGGTTCTTCTAGAGTCAGCTAGCTTGCTGTTCCTGTTTCTACTTGCACAGATGGCTATTACTTTATATCTGTCTGTTCCTCTCGGATCATTGTTGTCAGCAGCTGGAGCATTCCCCATACACTAAGGCCTTCAGTGTTGTGGCAGTTACACAGTAATAATGAGAATCTGTAGGAAATTTCCCATAACATTATTATTAAAGGGTGGTTTCAAGGGAGAAGCACAGGACAAAAGCTTGTTCATGTGATTACTGTAAAAACAACATCTCTTCACTTTTAGCTTTATCGTACTATCAAATTCACAACTTTAACTCAAACGAACAGCCAAGGTAATCTAGAATTATCTATCTCCATACCATTTGCTACAGATATGATAAAAGAGAGTTGGCCAAATATATACCACATTGCCATCTTCACCCTGACCCAGAAACAGATATTTTGCACTCAATCTATACCTCTGCCATTCCTCTTTCACTGCCTATAGGTATACATGCCCTATTCAAGATCTTTACTAATGGAAAAGCTTTACTGATCCTTTCAGCTAATAAATTTCTGGCAAAAAGCAATGAGTTTTTGTACGATGAACTTTTACATATCAGAATCTGGAGCATAAAAATGTTTGCAAAGATCTAATTTCAATTATAGGTGAAAAAAATAATTAAGAAAAAATGCTCATGGCCATGGGCTATTAGCCAGCATGCTGTATGCAGTGCTTAGAAACTGGATCATTTCTAAAGGACTGTGTCCAGTAAACCTTATCATGCTGTGATTTCATATCTAAAATCTGGTGCCTATTAAAAAAGATTCACTTAGATAAGATCACCTAACCAGAAGCTAATGGAATTGTGGGAACTTTATTAAATCCAGAATTTATTAAAGTTAATATAATATTTGAAAATATTTCTTGCATCTGCTGAGACCCTTTTTGTTTTGTTTTGACTAAGATTTGTAAAATACCTCTTTATGTCTTCTCTGCATGGAACTTTTCTTAGAGCATTCTCTCACTGTCATTCATTCCCTTCTGCTTTTCCACTCTATTTCTTTAATGAACAGTCAGTTGTCCTTAGCCAACATTACTTACATGAATGAAAACGCCCCCAAGACGATCTGTGTGTCTTGTTTTCTGCCCGTCAAAGATGGAAATGAACTACCTTGGTTAAAATGCCAGTCAATAATAGGTCAAATTTTATTCTTCCTGAGGCTTATTTTATTTAGTTTCTTTAGAAATAAACATCAGTCAGTGCAAAATACAGATGTTACATCCCAGAATTTAAACCTAAAAAGATGCTAATCAGAGTAATTCCATGGTCTTGTAAAAAAGACTAAGATAACATAGCAGCAGCCAGTAATAATACCTGAATTGGAAAAGGTTTTCTTCAAGTACAAGTACAAAACAGTACCTGAGGATAAAATTATAGTGATTTACAGATATAAATATGATGAAATATGGAAATTAGTTCTTTTTGCTCGGTTCTTCCATAAGAATAAAAGCTAATAAACAGAGAGAAAGGTCACTTACATTGTTGCATTATCTGTTTCAAATAAATTAAATCATTAGAATAAAATATAATATTTAATATTAAAGTATTTGATGTTTCTAATCTGCTATTTCTCCTGATAAAAGGTATTTGAGTTCCATAACAGGTGTACGAAAGGAGTTGTCTTTAGGACATTTATGAATATATTCTAGTCAGAATAAAATAGAGATGCTTGTGAAGGTGTAGAATACAATTTTGACAACATTGCTTACAGATATTTGGATTCATTTCTTACATGATCATGAACACTCTACTGCATAATTTGTACATCAGGGCAATTAAAATTTTAGTTGCTTCATATAGCAAGTGAATAGCAAATAATACTAACAGGAATGTGATTATTGATGTTTGAAACTAAGAAACACCACTTTATTCATGGTCATCCGTGTATACCATGTGCTGAAATACCACGTTAGAAGATCTTCTTTTTTATCATCACATTAACATAGCATTATCTACAAGCACATATTAGATGCCTGTATTGAGAGCAACCCTGGTTCCTTCCCAGATTGACCCAAACCAAATGCTTAGGTCCAGAAGAGCATCTCCTATCACAAAATTAGTGTTTGGATCTTCATCTGCAGCTTCATTTCTCTTTATGTAAAATTATTTAAGAACTTTTATCTTGATTTGTCTTCCTTTACACACACTTTTTGTTCCCTGTAATCAACAGTGCCTAAGCCCACACTAGCTATCTTCAACACTGCTCAGAAAATAGTTGGTGTCTTGGATAGGAAGCCTCACTGGCTTATGGTTTTATTCCTAGGGCTGTCCACTCTTATCTGCAGACAGGCTTCAGTGGAAATCACCCACAGCAGAATAAGATTTGCTTCGGTAGCAGTGGACTCCTACTTGTCATGCCGTCATATTTCCAACCATGCATGTCTCTGACTGACAAACAAGCAGATAGGCACTGACAAAACTTGTTTGAAAATTGTATCTCTTCTGTACAGAAAGGCTGTGTGTTTGCTATAGGCCATATTTTCCTTCTGTCCCTCCCAGGTCTTTTCTCTAATATCGAATCAAATAAATGAGGCCAGCAAAACATGTGAGAGTAAATCTTATTCCATTAAAGAAATAGAAATAAATGGTTTTAAATAATGACAAATAATTTTCTTCTGCTAATAAATTATTTTACTCAATATTTCGATGATACTTTCATCTTATTGACAGACTATCTGAGTATCAGAATATGCACAGGTTTAGCGCAAGAGTCTTAATCCCTTAATATTCGGTAATATCACCAGAAAATTTGGGAGCAGTTCTGTTAATGCAGCTATCCAGCCTCCAGACCACAGTTGGTATAGGCTTAGCCAGCTCAGAGTATAAGCACAAAAAGTTAAGGTCTGTCTGGCCTTTCTCACAAAGACATAACCTAACTTCCTGAGAGACCTGTTAGAGTCTAACTTCTACATTAGCTTTCCGTTTTGGGTCACTGGAACTACATCAAAGCAGTAGCAGCTGTAATCCAGAATTATCAGAATCCATATATTTTACCTAAGACCTCGTTTGGTTTCAGTAATTGTCTTGGTTATGTTTTTTATTCTGTAAGTGGTTTCTGATGTATGTAGAACCTCTTTTTTTTACTTTATTAGTTTAGGAGATGAATGATATATCTGTACAGAAGGAGGTTCACTTAATCTACATTTCTGTTGTTCACAAAGCAGTACTACTAGCCCAGGAACCATTTCAGAAAATACACCAAATAAAACTTTGTTTATCACCGGTTATTCTTGTCTCTGTAGGAAGGCAGATTAAATAAATGTGTCTATATTGTAAACTAAACTATTTCTTATCCATGCAAAAAATCTGAAATAATGCAATTAAGTTTCAAAGTTTGTTAAAATTTAGTATGCGCAGATGATCTGTTAGGCAGTAACATGGTTGCACTGAAATGTTATGTATGTCTCATCTAAAGCTTTTAATGTTTAAGATACTAAATAGGTATGCTGGAATGGGAGATAGTTATGTATTTGCTGTATTTTAGCTATTGCTGTTGTCTCACAATCTTAGTACAGTCCAGGGTGGTTATGCTAGACATTGCATATAAATGTAGTAGCACGTAGTCCATGCCCTGAAAAATTTTTAATGGAAATAATTAAGGCAAGCAGGAGGAGAAAGGAAGACTTACATTTCTTACTTTAAAAGCAATTGAATGAGATACAGAGAATGAGGGAGAAAACTGGTTTGAGGTAAGGACCTGATAGCAAACTTTTTTTTTTAATCAGAAATAGTCCTTATTTTAAAAGTACTGCCCTCCAGCTTTTGTCAGCACAGATCTGTATTGGTTCTAAAGTTGACATGAACACCAATGGCTTAAACTCACAAGAACAGAAGCATTAGACGTTGCCTTTTTGGTCAGGATGTTTCTGGACTTCAGGAACCATCTTGATCTTATAATGAAGATCTTCAGGATGCTGTTTTGTCCCAGCATTTTATGCAGGATATCTCTCTGTCAAACTGGGGAGGAGCAGGAGACAAGGTTTTTACCCAACTCTCAGATTGAATGACATGAGTCAGTGAATGCCTTGTGATATATGACCTGGCAGAGGGCCATGCCTTTCTGCGTCTCTCCATTCTCCCCTCATGACAGAATGGATGTGCCTGTCCCATTACGATCCAGTGCAGATTTCTCCTTTTTCCAGTTGTTATCCATTTTTTCCCCCCTTGATTAGTTTTATGAGTAGGATTGCAGGGTTGTACAATAACTGTTGTCAGAGTTGTCTTCTTATTAAAAAAAAAAAATTATCATTTTTCAATTTATTTGCAACATGTAAATTTTTTTTTGTTATTGTTTCAGGACACAGCAGGTCAGGAGAGATACAGAACAATTACTACAGCTTACTACCGGGGTGCAATGGGCTTCATTTTAATGTATGACATCACAAATGAGGAATCTTTCAATGCTGTGCAGGACTGGTAAGTAAAACTTGCAACTGATATTTAAATAGCACAGAGAATATTTTATATCATTCACCTGCTGTGACAGCGTAAATTATTTTGGCAAACGTATTTCCAAATACAGTGCCCAAGCATTCACATACCCAAATACACAGTGAGTGGGGTTTTTTTTGGAAATAAAATTAATACTTTAAAATGTATTGCATATAATTCACTGTAACCATTGTGTTTTCTGTGATTTTGGTGAATGTGTGTTATTCATACTACTAAAATCAGCAATGTGGCAGTGTGGAGAGTAATTGTTAAGATACCAGAAAATCTTTCTGTATTTCATAGAAAAAAATGAGATAACATGTGTAGGGGCTCTCTTCCAATTTAATTTTTTATCATGTTGCTTGTAACTATAGCTGGTTATACATTATGCTGTCATTCTTGTCCCTCAAGAGTAAAAACAATGAGCAAACTTCATTTGAATAGCAGAACCAAAAAACGGCTTGTACTCATATTATCTTGTATTACGCGAATGTCAAGATGTGTCCATAAAAGTGTATCATTTCAATCAGCTATGGGTCAGTCAGGATCCAAACAATCTAAGGCTTTTTTACGTAAAGCTGACCTAAAAGGAAAGCTAGAGTTAATCTCAGTGATCTCTTCCTTTACAAGTTATTTTAATATCGGAGAGCCTCCTAGCAGTGCTCTCAGTGATATGAATAGCATTTGTCTTGTATGCTCCACATGCTCTCTTCCATGCTGTTCCCATGGTAGAACTGTGTATGAGAGAGGATTTTTTTCAGAGTTTGTGTGATTTGTTCAGTATATTCCTTTGCCTTTTTTTTTTTTTTAATATTTATTTTAAGTTACGCACTACTGTGTACTTCTTTCAGGACAGGCAAGGTCAGAAACATGTTTCACACTTGAAGTAAAAGGCAATGATGCTGTGATGCCTGTTTCTAATGGGAATTGTTGCCCAGCCTCAGAATCCCTGAGAAAGAAAAACTTTTTCACACTCTTCTACTTATTATTGTGGTAGTAAGTGTCACTGAACCCATGGACCACCTTCCCTGTATACACCTGGAGTTTTTCTTGGACTGTGTATGCTGAGCCTGATCATTCACAACTCTGAAAATAAGAACTGAGAACCTTAGGTTGATTCTGCTCTACAACAAATGGGGTCTTGTGTTGCCTAACATTTCCTGTGTAAATGCTAGGGAGGTAGTCACTCACACTCCTCCAGGGGAAAGGGACAACTCCAGAATGGGTCCCACCTTATCCTCTCTGTCAGTTATCTATATGACTCCACACTGAATTGCTCTTATGAGCACCTTTTGTCATTTACTAGAGAATTGGTAAGATTACATGAGTAGTATAGACCAGACAACTAGCTTTTGGACAATTGAACGTATCTGAGGGGAGTCTCTGCTTGATACTCAAAGAGGAAGACACCTTTGCTCACCGTGACTTGTTACGCCAAAGGGATGTTCTGCCCATTCTATACAGCATGGTGCTGGAGGCATCGTGCTGAGTGCTTGGTGTTACACATTTGTGAGTACTGCTCAGTTCAACAGCGTGAGACACAATCTCCTACCTAACAGGAGGTAGCTGAAAGTGTTATTCATAGATGCTGCAGCAGAAATAGGGAATCAAGGAGTACACGCAGCCTTCCAACTGAACCTGCAGCTGTGGCTGCCAACACCACTGCTTCCTGTGCATGCCAGCTGAAGCACTTTTCTTGCTTTGCCTCAGCTGCTGTTGGGCTGAGCAACAATCAGCTGTCCATGGGCTGATTCTATTCAAGCACTGGGTTAACTGGGTGATAATAGCTGTCCAGGAGCAGCTGTATTCTGCAGATCTCAGTGCCCCATCTCTGGGCAAACCAGATGGCATGCCGTGTATTATCTAGCTTCCTCCAACACAAAGGTTTCTTTATAGCAAGTGCAAATATGAGTACTTATTATTAATTTTCCCACCTGTTTGTTTTCCAGCCTCCTAGATCTAATATGGTTGGCGCTCTTTGTCTCCTGGTGAAAAGTAACTTGGCTACATACCAATTAAAAAAAAAGGCTCTGTAAAGTGAAACAAGAAAATGTGTAAAAGCTATGGAGTTCTTAAATAGGTTTTTGAAATATTTTTTCCCTCATTTTTATCTAGAAGCTGTACAAGCAGTTGGTAGCTACTACAGAAATTTGGTGGACAGGAGGGATTGTGATATTACGTGCCGAGAGCTACTGAGCAGTCATCTGCATGATGAAAGGGCTGGCAGAGAGGCAGAGTGCCTCACTTGTGAGGATAAGACATAGATTTGCTTGTTATTTTTATTTTTAATTTTGTAAGCCCAGTTGCTGCCCTGCTGCTCTTCCTCTGTTTTATTCAGATAATAATTGATTTTTATTAGTCCATGCTCCAATTTTGATTGTAATTACAAAACTACAGCTTGCTCCTGAACGTGAGAGTAGTTAAAGAAAACTTGCAATTACCAATACTGCGAAAAAGCACGTATGGCTATGTGCGTGTGTCTGTGCATTTGTGAAAGATATGGGGGGAGGAAGCAGGAGCTTTTAAGCCTTTGTGGGGTTTAAAATGCTTTTCTCTGTGATAAATATGCCTCTGAAGGCAGCGGTGTCATTTTGTATATGTGCACAATATGCCAAATCCAAGCTCAAATCACATCGGCTTCAAGGCTTGATCTAGAAACTGCACTGCAGTCAGGACAATGAATCTACAGGTGCCTTTTAGATTTGGATAAAGGAGTTTGGTTTAAAATGTGTTGGGATGATTCTTTAAAAGCAGTTAGTTTGAAGCAGTTGTGCTCATATTGAAAGGTATTTTTTTCAGTCTAAGGTCTGGCTGACATTTCTCCTTTACGGCAACCGATGGATAGTCATATTTCTAGGTGCCATGCCTGGGTCACCATGAATCTATTCAGCTGTGAGAAATTCTATATCTAATTTGACTGTTAACATTTTACATTAAAAAAAAAATCAATATCTGTAATTTTATCTAAACCTATTTGCATCAATATATGTAACAGTTTAGTAGACAAGCATTTGTCCACCACTCTGTGAGACTGAGAAAGGGTTTTCTCTAAAAGCTTAGCTAAATCACTTGAAGGTCCAATAAATTTCAACCATATTGCAGACACTTCAGGAAACGTTCATATCTTACCTTCCTTAATTAAAATAAAAAAAGGTAACAATTGCAAATGACACCAAAAACAAAACTTGTATCCTAAATAGAGTGGGGTTTTTGAGATTCAAAAACTTTTGGCATGAGAAGTCTTGAATTGTGACTTCTGATAGTTCTGCTGTATGTACACCCAGTGATGTATTTATGTTCAGTCTCATCCAGAGGGTGAAGCTGAGAATACACTACCAGTGCTCAAGTCCTAAAACTGTTCACTCACTTCAGAATTGCTGCCTTCAAGGGTATGTTGAACTAACCTGCGTTCTCTGTGTTCTCTGTGTTTCACACATACTTCAACAGATGCTGCTTAAATGACCCTAGCTTGGCAGACGGTTCACACTGACCTACAAAATTGACAAGTCCTTAATAGTTTTTTACCATTTGGTCATTTTTTGTATCATCTATCGTCTATCAACTTTATCAGCAGTTAGTGTAAATGTTTAAAAACCTTGATAAAATAATTGAAGAGTATTTCGCTTCAATTTCAGGTCAGTCTCTGAATGTGTTTCCTCTGAAGTGTCAGGAGTCACAGCACTGAACAGTATTCTCCTTTGCAGATACAGATTTTCAGGAGTTCACAAGGACTAACAGTTTCTGGTTTTATTCAGGGAGAATGGATGTGTGCTGAAAATCTGGCTGCTAGCAGAAACAGCAAATCAAACATGCTTTGACTCAGCATATCTCCTATGGAGCTCTGCCCAGATTTTGAAGCTGCCCTTTCCAGGAGGCTTTTTTCTTCAGGAGAGCAGCTAATGCTGCAAGTGCGAAGCGTGTATCTTACGGTAGCTGGGTGCATGTTGGTCAGTGGCTGCATTATTCCTCTCTTATACTACCACCTGTGGCATTTAAGTTTGTTAGCCTTCTCCATCATTATGTTTCTCTAGAAGCTGTTACGCCCCCTTTCCTCTTAGTGGTTTAGTCCGCATAAGTTGTTAGCTTTGTGGCAGTGGTACCTTATGGTAGAAAGGAGAGGGTGAAGGGTTTGTAATATCTTTCCAAGTGCCTTCAACTCAGTATGTTGAGTTCTATAGAAGTGACAGGAAAATAAATGCCTCTGAGTTGAAGTTAAACCTGTTTTTATAAATACAACCTTTCTAAACTTATGATGACTGCATTGGAGTCAAAGAGTTATTTATACTCAGGATATTTCTAATGCAGTGTCTCCAGCTAGGTCAGAAACAGCAGGAACTTAAACCATGATCTAAAAGCCTGAAGTTTTATATTCTAGGTTAAAACCCTAGACTTGAAAGTTTGCTAAGTCTGAAGACTAGGCAGAGAGAACGTTGTGTATAGTTGTTTACACTCACTTTAAGTTGCACCTCTGCACCTGAAAACACTGTTCCAACTTCAAGTGTTTATCTGGAAATATCTTTATCTTTGTCTGGTGACTGCTGAAGGCACTGCTGTAGAGGGCTTTCTTGTGCGGGAATTCAAAATTTGAGAATTCCACATTGCTGAAGTCTCAGATTCAGGGATGCTTCCTGAGGAGGTACAGAAGACTGAAGGAACAGCTTTGAATTATTTAAGTTTTCAGACTATCTGTGTTTTGTAAGCCTGTCAAGGCCTACAGAATCAGTTCTTCCTGCATTTTTGGCTGAGGCCTATGGGAGCAGGGAGGACAGCATCCTAGTAACTTTGATTGCCCTCACTCTTTAAAAAATAAAGTATTTCTCAAAAATAGTAAGATGTATATTTTTTAGTGTCCCCATTGGAAAGGACTATGGTTACACATCTTCTTAAGAACGAAAGATGCTTCTCTTTCCTCTTTTTCTCTTGCTTTTTTTCTCTGGTGTCATTTAAACAGCTCCCACTCATCAGTCTGCTCAAGCTGATCATCACCTTTGAGAAGGAATCATGTGGCAGAAGGTACATAAGCTGCCTATTTTATGAAGGAAACAGAGGCTTAGGGCACAGAAGACAATTTGTGATTTTAAGAACTCTATTGTGCTGTGTTTACTCCTGGATTTCCATAGGAACTATTTTAAGAATTTACAACTAATCAATATGGTTGTAATGGCGTGAAAATTAAGTTAATTTCAAATTAAAGCCAACAGGATGAAATACTGATTATGTGTCCTTCGTCTGTGCCCGTAACACATGGGAGATGGTTATCGGGAATTGTGTCTGTGAAAAGACAATAGAAATGAAACAGTAGCCATCAGGTAAGACCAGAGCAGATACTGAGATGTGCAACATGAGTTCATCCATTAAATGAAATGTGGGTTTTTTCCTATAGTATACATGGCTTGAATTAAATTCTTCAAAGTATCAGTTGAGATTGTTTTGAAGCAGAACCTTAAAGAGTGACTATGCTACCATCAATTCAAGATAACACTCAGAATTAAGGCTTTGAAAATATAAGCATTCACTACAACATGGCATTTGGCAACTGGACTTACTCGATATGCCAGTACCAGTTGTCATTCTGGACAGCATTGTGGAAAAAATTGTTCCATTTCTTTAAGCTATTAGCTTTTTCTTTCCTTTTAGCACCTCAAGTGAACTAAGTTAGCAGCTATGGCTACAATGCACTAGAAATTGTTTTTTCTGTGTTCTGTCATGTCTCTTTTGTAATAAGAGACATGATGGCATTTTCTGAATTGTCATTAAGAGAAAAAATAAAATTGGAAAATACATTAGCATCTTAATGGGCAAATATAAGAAATCCTCAAAGCAAATTAAGCCCATTAAGTTAATGTCAGCGCTGCCTCACGCACTTCTAAAGGGCATATGTTC
This sequence comes from Larus michahellis, assembly GCF_964199755.1. Taxonomy (NCBI): domain Eukaryota; kingdom Metazoa; phylum Chordata; class Aves; order Charadriiformes; family Laridae; genus Larus; species Larus michahellis. The sequence continues at coordinate 21,220,131 of NC_133930.1, forward strand.
TAAAGGGTACCTTCTTTTGCTTCCACCTCTAAAATTTCAGTCTAATGTTCATGCTCACCACATGCTTGATTTACAGGCAGTCTATTTTAATTTTACCTCTCAATATTGAACTTAGTTCTATCATTTAAGAAAAATCCATTATTTGCTGCATATCAGGGAACAAACGTGGAAAGTGCTTCTAGGCAAATTTAGCCTCCATCTGTCTTTGCCAAAACATATGACGTGACATGCAGCACAATTTGTGGGCTCCTGCTGCCGAGCACGAGGGCAAGCTACGTGTGCCATTCCCCGCGCCTGTCCTCAGGAGCGACGTCCTGTGAAGCTCTGTCCAGACGCGAGCTGCATCGTGTCCACTGGTGATCCGCACACAAACTCAGAGTCTGCCATGCAGCTGACAGCAACCTCCACACACCAATGCGTCTTAGAACCGTCTGGAAAAATATTCAGATGGAGCATGCTGATATTAAATGTATTAACTTGGGCTTGATGTGGACAGAGATTAAACAGATGCCTGTTTTTTTGACATAGTTACGGTTTTCAGCCAAGCAGGTGCAAGAAGTTGCACATTGGTGGGTGGTTTCGTGTCCTTCTCCTATTTAAAATGAAAGAATGAAATGATAATATTGTACAAATTTTATTCTGTGAAAAGAAGAGGGTGAAATTTAAGATGAATATTTTGAAGGAATCACAGTTTGGTATTTTTTTTCATCTATGTCTAAGTCTTTCTTCTGCACAATGGATGAACATAAGGGGAAAGGAAACAGGTATTCTTTACAGACTTAAATATAGGAAGCAAAAACATGTTTTACAATTTGAAATATTGTTAGTGGTTGTAATCACATTAAATTTACAGTTTCCCCTTTTACTCTTCACTATTGGAAACAGACTTTTGTTAAGCACAAAATGACACTAAAATTCTTTTCACTTTTTTTCACTTTTTATTCCTGTAAGAACTAAGGCCAGTGGCAAATTAGGTATTTTTTCTAAAAAAAAATATTTTTTCTCACTCAAAATAGTATCAAGACATTTATCAAAAAGTTATTATTGGTTGAATAAATATGTTTTAAAGTATTTAAACAAAACTCTGTATTCCGGGTCAGTTTATTTAACCATTTTTCACCCATTGTTTGGTATGGAATTCCTGATGTAGTAAATTGCATATGGAAAACTTAATTCTCTGAGATGACATCTTTTCCCTGAAAAGTCTGTCATCAAACTTTGTCTCACAAATGCTAAACTGGTGCAAGCTCGAACCACCTACATGCTTTCCAGTTTCACAGACACACTCCAAAGTCTTCCACAATGTTTCTCCCAGGATACCTAAAAAAAAAAAAAGAGTATCCTTGTATTTCAAACTCAAGGGTGGGGCATATCTGTAGAGATTTGAGGAGGAAAAAAAACAAGTTTGGTTTATGCTTTTAATTACAGGTTTTAATAATTTTCAGCAGATCATTCTTAACGCTCATGACAGACCAAGAAAAAATATTAAATGTCCTCAAAATGATTCATTTCTTGCTTGAAGTTTTGCCAGAAACTAATGTATTAGCCTCTCTTGTCACCGACATTGCCAAATACATAGCTTTAGGTTTGCCTGGAAAACTCTCAGTGACAAAAAAAGAACATATCCCTGTTTTGTTTTTTGTTTGTTTGTTTTTTTAAAGGCTCTTCCTGATAACATATCTTATGTTAGGCTTACGCAGCACAGTAGCCCAGACAGCATTGCTTTGATGAAGATATTTTCTTAACTTCTTCTTTCTACTAAAACCTGATATGCATATTACACATGGAAATTTATGCAAATCCTTATCTGAGTGTTTTTTGTCTTAAAAATAGTAAACCTTTTATTTAAAAGTTCAGACTTCATCATAAAATGTTCTCAGTAGGTTTACTGCCAAAAAATAAACGATTCAGGCATTGTAGCTGTTAATCAGGAAAGACAGCTGTTAAGTTTTCATGACATTTTTCATTCTTTCCTATTTTTATGCCCTTAAACCATAGAAAAAACACACTTGTGGAACTGAAGATATCCTGTGGTTCTTGGTCCTATTGACCCTTCCTTTCTTTCATTTTCCTGTGGGACTAAGCACTTCTGCAGAAGGTCCTGCACCCCACTTGAACCTCCTTCACTATAGATTTGCCATCTTCTTAGGTACTAGGCAGACACTTTGTATCAGGGTGTTCATCCAACTGTCCTCAGCTGCATCAAACCACATTAATGCTGCCAAGTGGGGGGTATAATAAGAAAAGGGAATAAATACTGCCTGGATAGAATTCTCTTAGGTTGCTCCATGTCTTTCTTTTCCCTCAAATCTGACATCAAGCAGCACAGACGTGAAGTCGTTGATAGCAATCACTCACACCAGTCTTGCTCACTGGTGGCTGAGTGGAGCTCCCCAGTGGAGCTGATCTCAGTAACATGCTTCAGGAATTCACCGGCAGGATAGACACCCTTGACTTCCACTGGACCTAACTGGCCCAGTGAGTGGCTTAAATAACTGCCCTTTTTTATTTTTTTCTTTCAGCTCACATGGTAGTTGATTAGGACTGCTGTTGGCCATAACTAGACGTGACTTATTGCAGGATCATGGATTGCAGCCTTTCTGTTAACACCAGTTGCAAACTGGTAACTACATCATGAGCGTGACTGCACCTCTTCTACAGACCCCACTCCTACAGATAAGGGCTGCGGATAATTAATCTGGGGATTAATTTCTTCTCTTCTTGCCACAACTGGGCAGTGGTAAGGAAGGCTGTATCACTCCTTTTCTAGGCCCATTTTCCTCACTCATAAAAATGTGTCAGTCCAGTCTTACATGAAACCACTAAAGTCTTTCATTTGGGAAAACATGACAAACCAGCAAATTGTGCCTGGCTACTATCTACATCTGGCAAGAAGAGAGGTATGGCTTAACTCTCCCTATACTTCAGTTCTAATTCCCAGGAGTGTATGTGACACAATTATCCCCTAGTTTGTGAGTTTCTGCCCATTGCTTTTTATGATCACACAGCAATAAACGGAACATACATACCTATTTTGCAGTCGGCTATCTCTCGGCTAGGAACTGAGCTGAACATCAATAATTAATAGCAATAGTACAGATGTGGCAGTGTGAACATAAACTCACTTTGTTGGACTAGAAATTTCACAGTGGAGTTTCATGGCACGGCTGATGAGGCAATATAGATAGTCAGCCATTCAGAGAATGCTTGTTATCTAATGCAGTGTCTTCTGTTCTGTACCAGATCCTGCCCTTCAGATATGGTCACTGAGAGTTACACTGAGGTAGACGAAAGAAAACCAGATGATCAGATTAACATCTAAATGCTGCCGTGCTGAACAGCTATCCATTAATTAGACTATGCTAAGATACTCTTAATTAGATTGTCAGTTTTGTCTGCTTTTTCCTGGACTGTATGATAACGCTTTTATTTTTCAATAAGTTAAAGTGGAAAATGGCTCTTAGAGATCAGTGGTGAGCTGCTGGAGCTTATTAGGAAGATAAACAAACTTAAGCATGGTAATATAACCATATGCTAAAGGAGGTATATGAAAGACTGATTCCAATATTTAGTCTAGTCTGTCTCTATTTTATAGAGAGACACAGACAGTAGCAAAATAAACAAAACCTGTCATGTTATCATCAGCTCACAATATTTATTTTTGTTAGTAATAAATGTCATAAAATCTTGTGGCAATGATAGTTTTTATTGGCTGAACCATAACTAATATACTCTTTGTCTTCCTGTAACCGTGAATGTTGACAAAGTTACATTATTGCTTAGCATTCCCAAATGAAAGCTCTGCTTCCAGCCAGCAACACGTGAGTCTTATCAGTGACTCAGTAATGTCCCTAAACAGTTCCCACTCCCAGCTCAAGTTGCAGAAGGTGTACTTTTCTCCATACTCTAATACTCTAAATCTCTTATTCTTAACTTCAGAGGAATATCATGACCCCTGCACCAAACTGAAACCTTGAGATTTGCTGAAGGAGCCGTTCCTTTGGGGGATTTCAGATTTGCAGTTATCTTCTGTGGATTGGGATATATGTCAGTAGCGCTAAAGGCTCTATTTTCATTCAGGCAGCCTGGAGGATATTCCTTCAAAAAGTCAACAAAACCAAGACCACCTGAGTCGGCAGCAAAGCAGTGTACAGCCTTGTGGGCAGTCTGAAGAAGTTTAACTGAGTTCCCTCTCTCTCATTACCTTCCTCACCTCTGCTCCCGTCATCCGCTTCCTTTATCCTGCTAGGAGATTCACGCTTTTGATTCCTCCTTTCTGATTTCAACATGGCTTGTTTAGAATGTCAAGCATTGACAGTTTTAAAAGGATGATAGGTATGTGAGATACAGGCTGTACGTGTGTGAATACAACAAGTTTTAGTGGAATTCAGCCCTCTGATCAAGCAGGAAAACTGCTGTCAGCGTCCTTAGATTGAAACTCAAACTGCAAAGTGACATGGCAATTTGACCCAGTGGTAGCGGTTATTTTCAAAGTATAACTTAATGCTATTTAGGTCTGGCCTAATGAAGTAACCTTTAGGGTGTCTTTCATCAGAATATTGCAAGGCCTTGACCATTAAAAAAAGTGAATGCTTAATAACACGTTTTAAATCTTAAAAAAAAAAAAAAAAAGTCTAGTTTTGTCTGTCCCATTTGTTGTTTGACCTACTGCCAAGAAGTTGTGGATGCCCCCTCCCTGGAAGTGTTCAAGGCCAGGCTGGATGGGGCTTTGAGCAGCCTGGTCTAGTGGGAGGTGTCCCTGCCCATGGCAGGGGGGTTGGAACTAGATGATCTTTAAGGTCCCTTTCAACACAAACCATTCTGTGATTTTAAATCCACACAAGGAACATCAGGGCATGAACAATGTAACTTTTGAAAATTTCAGTTTCAGGGAAGTCATGAACAGTGACTTAAAACAGATCTTAAAACTATTATGTTGGTAGATTCCTGCTGGCCTCCAGAGCAAATTGCATGGTACTTGAAGATCTGCGTATTTCAGCTTCTTAGGAAGCTCAGGACACAAATATTTTCTGAACAGAACCTATCAGGCTGTAAAAGCATTACAAACTAGCTCTGATTGTTACAAAAAATCTGAAGCTACAGCCTTAAGAAGGAATTTACATCAGGAAATCTATTTTTATCATATGCAGGTGTGACCAACACGCCCTGCTCACAGCCCCTGGTAATATGGTTAGCATAACTAATGCCATTTTGTAAGGCAAAGGCCATTCTCTGTGACCGAGCTGGTCACATCTTTGTTCCCTTTCCCCTAATTATCATGCTGTGATACCAAGAAGACAAACCACACGGATTTCTTCTTCCACTTTCTACTGACCTCAAGGTCCCTGAGTGCCAGGCCAGTTACTTCCTTCCTCACCAGCCTTGAAAGTCCCAGGCACCTGCCAACCAGGTGATGATGACCCTGTCACAGGACAGGGAAGCATAACAGCACCCAGAGCACTGTCTATAAAATTAAGCGCTTAAAAATCCTAAGTGGGGAACCTGGAAAGGAGCTGCTGCTGGACAGTGAGACACGGGACCCCCAATGGCCAGGGACCCCGCCACCACCATCTGCGTCCTCCAAGGGCTGAATGAGTGGCTTATTCTCTTTTATATGATTCTTGTGTCTAGATTATGATTGCTATATTGATACAGCAAACCATCTCTTAAGATCTGAACAAGTCTGCAGAGGGTTTAAGTGATTAGAAATCATAAGTTAAGGTCTAAGTGATTAGAAATCATACATTAAATTAAGTTAAGGTCTAAGGGATTAGAAATCATAAGTTGTAATATAAATTCTGTATTACGGTACTCAGATTTTACTACATTGATTCTGCATGTGGAAATCCTGTGCCATTCTAATCACAAATTCTGTGCTATACTAATCATAAAATTCTGTTAAGAAAATAAAGCTTTGATTGTAACTATGGTTTAGTGCTGTCACCATTCTGCCAAGGACCCCTAAAAGAACCCGTCTGTCCCCTTAGTGTCAGGTGACAGCACGTTAAAGACAAATAGACGTTTCGGAATTTCTAGCTTTATGAATATACAGTTATTGTAAAATAAGGTAAAAGAAGGCAAAATACAAGCTGGGGGATGAAGGGATTGAGAGCAGCCCTGCCAAGGAGTTGGGGGTGTTAGTGGATGAAAAGCTGGACATGAGCCAACAATGTGTGCTGCAGCCCAGAAAGCCAACTGCATCCTGGGCTGCATCAAAAGAAGCATGACCAGCAGGTCAAGGGAGGTGATTCTGCCCTTCTATTCTGCTCTGGTGAGACCCCACCTGGAGTACTGCATCCAGCTCTGGGGCACCCAACATAAGAAGGATATGGACTTGCTCGAGCGAATCCAGAGAGCCACAAAAATGATCGGAGGGGGACAGAGCACCTCCCCTATGAAGACAGGCTGAGAGAGTTGGGGTTGTTCAGCCTGGAGAAGAGAAGGCTCCAGGGAGACCTTATTGCAGCCTTCCAGTACTTAACGGGGGCTTATAAGAAAGACGGCGACAAACATTTTTGCAGGGCCTGTAGCAATAGGAAAAGGGGTAATGGATCTAAACTAAAAGAAGGTAGATTTAGACTAGATATAAGGAAGAATTTTTGTACTCTGAGGGTGGTGAAACGCTGGCACAGGTTGCCCGGAGATGTGGTAGATGCCCCATCCCCAGAAACATTCAAGGTCGGGTTGGCTGGGGCTCTGAGCAATCTGATGTAGTTGAAGATGTCCCTGTTCATTGCAGGGGTTGGACTAGATGACCTTTAAAGGTCCCTTCCAACCCACACTATTCTGTGATTCTATGAAAATATATTATTAATCCAAGTTAGACGTTCTACTTCTACCCAGTGCTCTCTCATGTTTCCCACAATACAAGCGGCATTAGGACCCTTCTCTTTCTGAAGTATAAGTAGGACAGGAAAGCCTGTCTTCTATTTGGGCCAAGGTTTTGTGTGTTAAATAGGCTTTAATGGAAAACATACCTCAGTAGCACCTAATTTCCCCGGACATTGTGTGATACCTTTGCAGGTCTAGCAGTGAAAACAGTGAGCCTTGGAGGCCACAAGCAGCTTATAAAATTCTGCAGAGGGACCAGAAAAGGGACTGTCTTTCTGCTTTAATCCTCCTCTGTGCTGGCCACCAAACAACTGAGGACCATCTCAGTGTCTGAATATGTTGCGGTTGCCTTTGCTGTATAATGCAATGCTGTCCAGAAAGATGGAAGCTGGCTGTGATGCCCCAGCAAGATTCTGAGATAACACTGTTTCCAATACTTACGATAATTTGCTCCACCCAAACTTGGATATCACTATGCAGTGCTTAATTCATGCAGTATAGACTTTAAATACAAATTATTCCTGCAAAGCCATTGCAGTTCTCCCCGTGACACAACCCAGCATACATAGTCTCAGCAATTTGTGGATGTTCATTGTAAGGGGTCAGACAGTGACAGCTCAATGTTCACGTTGACAAGCATTTCATCTATACGTCAGCACTTCAGCAGAAGATTGTGAACTATGGTTACAGTGGAGTTGGGAAGAGGAGATTGGAAGGCACTGGGTTTGTGCGTAACTCCTGGGAACACTGAGCAAAGTGTGGATAAGCAGATGCTGCTACATATCAGGTCAGCTCTAACTCTGCCAGGGACAATAGGGACCTCCCTCCATCCTTTCCTCTTTGTTGCTACCATTGGGATTTTAAAAGAGGCAGCTAAAATTTAGTTCACACGTGAAATCATGATAAGACTTGTAGCTGTCCAGTGTTCCCAGCAGGGAAGGCTTTCATAAGCTCTCCGCTCCCCTCTACTTGTAGCAAACATGCTCTGCCATGAGCTCACATCATAAGAGGAAGGGGAAGAATAAACCAACCTATTTTATCTTGAATTGTCTCCTGTCACTTGCACTGTAAATCTCTATTTACAGTGCTTTGTTCACAGCAAGTGAAAAGAAAGTGTTATATCAATTAAAAAACAATTGATAGGGAATGGCTCCCTCGGAAAACCATAATACTGACAAAACTGATTTCAGGCCCAGTTTGACAGAGACAAATCTGCGTGATGCCCCAGTTTTTCCATATCTACATTTTAAACTGTGCCTTTCAGCCGTACACTGAACAGCAAAACTAGCATCTGTCATGTGAGGTGCTTGTTTTTCCTTTTGTTCCTTGAGGGCAAAACTCTGTAGGAAATCCATATTAATTGAACATACGAAATTTGCACTTAGCTACATGTATGCATTAGCAGAGGCAAAGTGTACTAAAGGAAGCAAAAATAAAGAAAAAACACAAAATAAATTCTGTTTCAAAACAGTTCTGAAGAAAGAACAGGACCCCAGCAGTTTGTGCTGTTAGTCAGTGAGAGGAGCCTGTGTATTACAGCTCCCCTGCTACAAACAAGGAGATAACAGAACTGAATGTTACAGCCTCCGGGAGAAAAGAAGAGAACAAAATATGAACAAGACAGAAAGTATGGGGTGCGAACCTTCCTTTGATGTAATATTTAATATCAGTCCTTTCAGTTTTGGTTGCTGGGGAAGGATCGGCAAACACATCATTAAGACCCAGTGACAAGTCACCCACAGGAAACCTGCATCTGCAATTAAAAAAAAAAAAAAAAAGAGAGGAAATAAATTAAAACTACATGTGCATAAGCTGCGGAAAATTTGAGAGAATTAATAAATGCCAATTTTGTATTATATTTTTAGATGCACAAATTGAGATTAGCCATTTTAGCCTCTCTCCTTGTTTAGTACAGCTTTTATAATCTATGTTTTTTCTGAGCTTTAAACCACAAATACTCAACACTTCACATAGCAGTTAAAGTTATATTTCTAAGCAGATTTAAAGACATTTCCTTCATAGAGCAAGGAAAATCAATATTGGTAGTTCATCTTAAATACAAAGGCTTATTCATTTTTTATAATCTTCACGGAGTTTTATTGTCTGTATGTGTATTTATGTGAGTAGATTACTGAAAATACAAAAATAACCAAGAATGATCAGGAAATATTGCCTCTAGCTGAAAATTCATACAATATCTGTTAAGAGAGATTTATATTCTGAAAGTCATGGGAGTTTAAAATGACTTTTCAGTCTCCATGGAGACTCCTCTGGGTTAGTTACTGCAGTCAAAGCTTAGATATATAAACAAAAGCATGGGTATGACGGCTGGAGGGGAAATCTGGGTTTATCTGAGGTTGTTAAAGGGGTTTTCATACTGTCTACCACAGTAAAACAGTCTTCAGGATCGAACATGTTACTAAGAAAAGAAAACCTAACGTTTTCCTCACATTTAAGTTAAGGGTTTAAACTTTAAATATTTATTTACGTGTCTTCATTTTTGTCCTCCCAAAGGAGAGAACTTCCAGGGCTTATAGTTCCATATAAATTGGGATACATTACAAGTTCTTTTATAAGACTATCTAAACTGCAAGCCTTGAGCTAAAGCTTAATTTGTTTTAATTCCAGTTCTATACTTAAGTACTTCTCTTTCCCAATAAAGTCACACAAGGAAAATCCAGTCAGAGCTCAGAAGAGCTGTCCTGCCAGCTTAATGAGGAATGTCCCAAGAGGCAGACAGGAACTGTACAAGGAGGTGACAAAACTGCAGCTCTCTTTAAAGAGACCAAAAGTGCTGTGCCACGCAGCAAACAGGGCAGGAGTGCAGACAGAGCGAGTGAGCGAGCAATCTGAGGCCCTGTCTCCTTTTTGGAGAGGATGGTGAAATGTCAAATGGATGGAAAGGACATTTTTAAAGAAGGGATCTGAAAAAAAAAAAAAATACGTCCACGAAGTCAGCCAAGGAGAAGCAAAGGTGTTTGTCAAGAGTGGTAGTTATGTTGGAAAGTAGATATATTCCTAGTAGAGAAGGGCGGGAAGGCGGTCAGACACCCTTCAGAGCTTTACTCAAGTCATCTTCTGCAGTAGGCGAAGGGCAGCAGCTCTTGCTGAGGGACAGAGTCCTCGTGGCAGGAGCCGGGGTCACGGGGCTGCAGGAGTTATCGCAGGCACCCGCGGGAACCAGAAAATGCCACTAATCAGAGGAAGCTGAGCGAGGGCTGGGCAATGAGGCAGCATGGGTCATCCCCCACAGCTCGAGCACCTGTCTTCAGACTGTGACTGGGATGGCGCAGGAAGGCTCACACACCAGTATCACTGGGGAACTGCTGCTGGAAGCTTGTCTTTATTTGGTATTTCTGCTATTGATCTTTATTTAATTCGTACATCCCCTCATGCTGATTTCTCTCCCTGGTCCCCATTGCAGCTCTTTAAGAATCATTTCTCACTACTCTGTGGCTATCTTCCAGACCCTCTAGCCTATTGACATCTTCATTCTCGTTGGTGTTCTTATTTTTTCACTTGAGTCCAGAACACCAGCATCTTCTTGAGACCCCTCTTCCAAAAATGGGGTTTATCCACTCTTCACATAACAGGTGAAAGGCTTCATGGGAAGGGATAAAGGACGAAGGGAGAAGGCTTTTGCTAGGAATACAGAGAACGCTGCAGACTGAGAGCACTTCATAAAGAAGAAGGGGTTTTGTAAAATATATTTAAACAAGTCTCAGAATGGTTCTCTTTTCACTTACGGTGTGCCCGACCCTACTCGTGGACACATACATATTGCTGGAAAGTCTCTGAAGGAACTGTCTTGAATTTCAGTTTGATTTTATGTAACAAACTGCTGAAGCTGTCTTTCCTGACAGCAAAGATTATCTTGAGAACAGTGCAGCAAAAAAACAAACAAGAATGTTTCGTTATTGATCTGGTAAATTCATAGCATAAAGCTGAAACTGATAATGACAGTCCTTTCTCCACAAAATCACTTCCTGAGCACTAAAGGGTTAGAATGTGCTTTCAAAGCACACTCAGCTTAAAACAGCAGAGAACTGTGCTATCCAAAAAGTAGCGCTGGGGTGGCTCAGAAAAGGTGGTTGTCCCCACTTGTATGGGCAGCACCCTGCCATGAGAACACAGCTCTTCTCCCTGAGCGTGGCTGGTAACCCACACTGCTTTCTGAAGGAAGAATTTCAAGTATGAGAGTTCATCCCACGAGTTACAGAAAGGTGATGAAAATAAAGGCTTACGTTAAATTACTGGGTATATTAAGGCAGTTCATATTTGCATGAGGTGTGCACAGTGAGGACAGCTGGACACTGTCTGACATGCTCCTCTGTCCTGTCATCATATACAGTGGAAGTGCTTAAGTTTGCTTTTGTGGATTCCAGACTAAAGCTGCCTCATGTGCAGCTTATTCCCCAGGCATGGACAGATGTGGCTAGACTCTGTCAGTGCCCAGCCAGTCAGACAGAACTGGGGGAGCATTTTGAAGTATAAAGTTGCACCGTATGTGCGTGTTGGATTAAAATGTTACTGTAGAATCCCACAGATTGCGTGGGTCCCTGTCACAGCTTTGTTATATGCAAGTGGGTTTTGCCTTTGTAAAGGTGAAGGTCTTCTAGTGTGCAGCACTCTGACTGAAATACAGTATATTGAAACCAGTCTCTAGATTTCATTTTCTTTAATAAAGATGTTGGAGGAAATGAATAAAAATTAAGCTTTACAAGTGCAAAACCTGTCAAGGCAAATTATAATGTAGGTTCATTCTTATTTAGTAGAATGCTTGAATCGTTAGCTGTCTTATTCCATGATGTATGTACGCATCTGATTTTTTCTATATTTCCTAGGGTTATTCACCCTGTTAATAGTGCTTTTTTGTAGTAGCGTCAACACTGATTGCTCCTAGACTTGGACTGGCTTGGACTAAAGAACTATTTCAATTTTGAAAAAAAAGGATCTTCTCCTAGTAGTAGAAGTCACAAGGAGGTGAATGGCATCATAAAGTAACTATTATTTTTTATTTTGAATACATTTAAGTTGTTTTTATTAGGGATCACTGATATGACTATTAATTAAAAACTCCAGAAAATGCAGCACTGCTTTCTTATGTGGTAAGATTTGAACAAAAAACCAAACTCAATACATTCTGCATGAGAATTGTAAGGAGGGAAATGCTCATAAACACAAGTGTTTGGATTCACTTTTAAGCATTGCTAAGTCAATCCATCAATACAGATTTCATTACCTTATTTTTATGGTATTGCTTTTTGGAGTTTTTTTGTTTATCCTGAAGCACTGTCATACTTTCCTGGGTATATTTAATTGAAAACTATTGATTCATTACATTGGTTGCTCTCCTTTTTGTTTTTCCCTTTGTCACAGCCATGGCCAATTTCATACACATAAGAACCTGCTGCAGAGAGAACTCAAGTCCTCCACTCTATCTAAAAATGAGATTCTAAATGTCTTTTGCTTTCTTATTTTCAGCTATAGCTAAGGCCATCAAGGATGAAATCAGCAAATCCTTCATAATTATGTGCCTGGGAAATATGAATGCTTGGAGTATTGCTTATTTAATATTCACCAGTTAATTAGCATTTTTAGCATTTCTCTTGATTACCATTTACTCGGTTTTTTGTTGTTTTTTTTTTTTTTAAATGAATTTTGCATTCGTAAAAAGAACCGAGGAAAATAAGGGAGCGGAAAGAGAGAATTTCTGTAAAGAATATATACATATCTTATCATGGAATACATGGGTCCTTCTAAGCCTTGGCAGTGAAGTCCGTTGGGAATGTCTTTCAGTTTTGCTTAGGATTTAGACAGGGGGGAAAGATGCAAAAGGTATGAAGAAAATGAGATGGAATCTTTTCTGTTAAACCAGGGGACTAATTATATTGTTGTGTTTTTCTGCTTGTTCTCTGTGCACATAAGGGTGTAAACTAGAATATTTGGGGAGGATGTAGATTATTTCTGTGGGCTTTTGCTTTTGGAGAGACGACTCTACAATAAAGAAGAAAAAAAGCATGGGTGCAAAATGAAAGGCCCAAAATAAATGGCTATAAGAAAGGGAGAGTTAAGAGTGTGAGTAGCGAGAACCGTGCTTAAGAAGGATTGGAAAATGTTAAGAATCACTTCACTTTTTTGAGGAAAGAGAATTGAAAAATAGAATGATTCTGATGGTCTTTCATCAGGTCAGCAGCATTGGCTGCACTCATTCTGGCCATTTTCCATTTTGGGAAACTCCCCATGTCTTCACTGACAGCTGATGAGTGGTGCACATTTTGTGCTTGCTCACTGTGATGTGAAAGAGCAGCGTTGCTCAGCCTCCGGGCCAAGGGCCATTTAAAGCCAGGGCAAGCTGTTGTATTTAAAAGCCGCAGGAATCTGTCTGCTCAGCCAGGGAACATGCCAGGGCTGTCCAAGCTTCCTGGAGCACAGGCAACCTTGGTGTTGTCAGTAGAGCTTTAGACCTCCATGGGATGGTGTTCAAGAATACCAACCTGTCAAGTTTTAAGCAAATTGCAGACAAATTCTAAGACAAAATGTCATGTTCACAGTAAAAATATGTCAAGATGTATCAGTCCTGACATATACAAAACTGTGGAGATGAAAAATGAAAATAAAATAAACTCGTGCTGAGCTTGTTTCTTCTTCTAGACATTTATTGCTTTGCTCAGTGTGTTAATTTATTGCAGCAGGTAATTCATAATAGCCATTTATTTAAACACAATACCATGTAATGGTGTCTCTGTAATTTAGTGAGTAAGTGGCAAATATAGTATAAACTAGAAACGTAACAAACGCCAGTCTGTTGAGGCCCTGGGTTTTTAAGTATCTAAAAAAACTTCACCCAGTGTGTTGCTTCTCGTGGTGATTAAAAGGACATTCCCACTGTGTTCCTTGAGCAAATTAAGGCTTAAAATAAGTTGTTTATATATCAGCCTTAATATTGTGTAATTATTTTGGCTATACCTCACACAAATTATACATCCAGACTGCTTTATTGTTATTTTCAAATATGTATGACTGTTAAAGGAGAACTTGGGAGGTCTACTAGTAGAATACCATTTTTCAATATTCGGAATTGAAGAAATAGTTGGGTTTCAGCTCTTCAGCTTAAGCAACTGTGCTGTTGATGATCAGACTGTCCAATATCAGTTTTTCCGCATACATTTCAACCTGATTTTTGATGTTGCCGAGCTATGACCAGAAACAGAAAAAAAAGATCTAGGGAAGAATGGAGTCACAAACGTGAAACTATTAATTTATAAAAGATTTCTGCTTTAGGTAAAATGCAATCTGTGATGATACACCATTGACAGATATCCTAGGAAGGAAGGTGTTAATCCTCAACTAGGCAGGGTTAGTTAGAATAATGGAAGGATATGAGAATGAGGTCTGTAAAATATATTACTTGTATGTCAATACATAACAGGAAAAGCAGACAACTGGACATGGGTGGCATTACTAACTGTGAAGAGATTGTAGCCTAATTGTTGACACTTTGTATGAAAGATTTTTATGATGGATTTTTAAACTCTATTGTAAGAGTGTCAATAATTACCTGATCTGAACACAGTATACACTGAAGAAGGACCTAGGAATAAATGCTGTGATAATAATTTTCAGCTATGCTCTGTCAGATACGTGCCTAGCATTTTAAAGACAAGTATGTCCCTGTATACAGGCAGGGAGCGTATTCTATCTGACCTGCAGCTGGCTACATTATTGGGCTGGGCAAGCCCTATTTCTCCAGCCAAAGTATTACAAAATATTTCAGTCAGTCCGAGAATCTTCTCTCTTATCTCCAAAAGAATATTATTACCAAAGTAAGAACTGGGGGAAAGATACCAGAGTGAAGAAAATATTTTGTTTCTCGTAAAACCGGTGAGACTTTGTGGTGAAAGGGACTGTGTGGCTTGCAAAGAACTCCATTTTTGTTTGTTTCCAGAGGTTGGTACCTTTACACCTTTTTTTTTTTTGGTATTTTAAGTGTTTCAGACCTTTACCAAGGACCGTGAGGGCAAATAATTTCCCCCAGAAAAATAGGAGTTTTATGACAAATTTTAAAAGAAATAAAATCTTGCATTTGGAATGCTGCAAACATATTACCTTTAATATATTTCCTTGCAAGAAACATACCCTACCACAAACAAATCCATCTGTTCTCCCTGGAAATGACTAAAAAAATTGGTGACTTCAGAAAATATAATCTATAATAGGACCTTAAGAATGGCTTAAGAATCACATTATCACTTAGGTATAATGATGTGAACTAACTGTACATTAGAAATGCAGCCCAATCCTATTTTCACAGTGTTGCTTTATGCAGTTCCCAATTATTTTATTCCTTCATCAGGTTCAGTTGAATTTCATTTGGTGAGTTTTTGGCTTTCCTTTCTTTCTGCTCATTCCTCAGCTTGGGCTTTCCATGATGCCTAGGAACAGAGTGTAAATTCACCCAAAATAGTTCAGACGAGATGATAATTGGTATATGCACTAGGCAACACTGACTGCTTCTGGGATTTGTTGTCACGTCTCTGTGTGAAGCTGCGTTGCACTGTATCACTTAGGCATCCAGATTACCTAGGAGGATCCCTAAATTAGTAACGCATGGTGCTGAACACATGCTCTCCATCTGTGTTTGTGTGTGTACATCATCCCTACATTAATGATCCTTTCTGTTTTCAGTTTCCTATACCCTTAAGTTTAGTAGGATATGATGAGAAAGGTAGATTGATTTAGTCACAGTTAACCTTCTGTTGTAATGCACTGCATTAAAGGTCTTATCAGAACAGAGTGCCAGTTGCAATGGGCTTCATGCAAAAATGACATGCAAAATGTCAGTTCTGACAAAAACAAAACAAACCTTTGGAAGGCAAAATAATGCTAAATATCTGGTGGAACCTTATCTCAGGTTTGCAGGTTCTATAATAGGATGTGTAGTGGCTTCTTTCCATAAACAATTGTTTGCCTGTATTCATTAAGTAGTTATAGTAAAGATGACAACACGTTGGCCAAAATATTTTTAAGTGTTCACAAGTACTTCAAATACTTGGAAACAAATTCTTGTCAAGGATATTATCACATCCTTCTACACTTTAGTTTTTCTGTGCTCAACTATCTTTCTCACTTCAAAAGCTTAGAAGTCTAGAGGAACAAAGTAATGCATATATGCAGTACTGATACAGCAGTACAAATACTCAGTGTTGATAGGAAGACCTTTTTGTATGAACTCTGCAAAAAATTCCACCTTAAATCCATACACAGCAGTTGGAAATAGGTCAACACTGAGCATCTTGTTGTTTGATGAAAGAATTCAAACCTGTTTCCAAGGTAACCAATCCCATCCTCTATAAATCTCTGCTGTGCTTCCACCTGTTTTGTGAAACTGAATGCTTTTTTCATTTCCTGAGATATAGTTTGAACTTTAACACACACATGTACACACACACCACATGCTGCTTTCTTTCCACTGTGACAAAGGAGACAACAAAAGTAAATAGGAGCTGGTTAATATTTAAACAGTTCATGCAGGTGTCTCAGTAGCACATTTTTAGAGGCATTGTGACTGGTGCCAAGCAGCACTTGAACAAATAGCTCTTACAGGAAAGGCAGATTAATTTTGGATGAATTCCTGGGTACCTGGATGTCAGGTCACAGTAGTCTCCTTTGTTCTCTGCTCTCTGCACAGGCTAGGAAGGATACTGTATTTTATAGAGTAATGAGGATGTGTCAATAGAGGCAAAGGATATTCAATGATACCATTTAATGCATAAATTGCCATCTCCTCTATTGCATCAGGTAACTGCTCCACATGTCTGATAATAGCATGTAAAGGCAGAACACTTACTTTAGAGAGGTTGCTTTGCACATTCGACACGCTTCTACACACATTAAAATATTTTCTGTAAAAAGGTCTGAAAGATCTTTTATTTTTTTTCTTAAAATAATTTTTTCTATTGAGACAGTAAGCCTTTGAGAGGGTTGGAACACAAAATGTATGGCAGGAGAGCACTGAAGAGTACAGAGTGGAGGGAAGTAATGAAAAAAAGCTGTGCAAAAATATCTTCTTTTATCTGGAAAAAAGCATGGACACGTTACTTAATTAATTCTTTATGAATGTTGCTGGTATTTTATGGAAAGCATGTCCAATTATAATTAATTTTGGTTTTGGTTTCTTTAAATATTGACCATACAGACAATTTAGAATTTCCTAAATGGGTCTCAGAGTAAAATAAAGCAATTGCTGCTGGGATGGAAACTGCTCCTGCTCTGATGCAATAGGAGATGTATCAAATCCATAGCTCACTTTTAACAGAGGACTTAATAACAATATAAAACGTGATCTTCTGTATAACAATCCAATAGTAATGTTCTAGATCTGCTAATCTATTAATCATACAATTCACTAGTGTTAATCAAAGAATGTCCAGCTGCCTTTAACTCACTCATAATATACTTCCCTGCAGTCTGATATGCACTTTCTGTTTAGCTTCTAAAAATTTAATTCATTTTCTGAAAAGCGACCAATTGTATCACTCAGATAGATCAGCTTAATAAAAGCTATTACCTGTGGCAGACAGTGTCTCAGATAAATGAAACAGGTGATTGACCAGATAAAATTCTGCCAATGCCTCCTTCTTCACCTATATACGAGTGAATAGAGTGCTGTTCAGATAGCCATGCCTTACATTTAATTTGTAACACCAAGGATCATCTTAAACTTCAGTTTGAGAGAGTGTTGTAATTAGTCTTCTATTGACAGGATTAGAAGAAAGAGGCCACTGTCATGAGTAAAATTCAAGGCCTGTGATTCCTTTGGGTAACTCTAGTGCAGGTGACTTTCAGAAGCATTTACGTCTGTAATGGAAGTTCTGCAGAGTCTCAGTGCAGGGTGCATAGTTCAAGGAGAAGCAGTGAAATGGATTCTTGTTTCTTTTATGAAAGTCGTGAGTGTTTCTCTCACTGCCTGTCCTGGTAAATGTCTTATAACAATCAGCATAAAACACATCATAGGTCATTTCTGCCTACATCATCAGGAAAGCAAAATGCATCCTTAGTGCATGGGCATATTTATTTTTAAAATATTTATTTTACAGTATCCCATAATTCAAGTTGTGGATATAGCAGTATCCTGTTTAGGTCTTGGTTAATAGCCTTTTACATTTTGGTCACAAGAAAAGACCTATTAATTGCGTTATTTTAAAAACTGATTATTATCTTGATCATACAGAAGTCGCTGTACCTGTGCTTCATGTTCAGTAAATACCTACATTGGGAGAGTTTTGGAGCTTGTCAGTAAATGTTTGTCTTGGTAGTTTCTCCGGTCACTGCTGGATTTTTTTTTTTTTACTTTCGATCTCTATATTTCTAGTCCAAAGTTAATTTTCTCTCTTTCTTCATATATCTTTTCTCTACCCCTTCATCTTCAGTCTCTTAAAAGTCTGCTTGCTTTCTTTATGTGTTGCATATCAATCAATGCTCATTTGTCTTTGACCCTTCAGATCTGTGTAAAAAGTTGCAAATGTTGAGTAGAATGAATAATCCTTGTTCTTTATAACACCTCTTAATTCTGCCAAGAGTCAGATTTGTCTTGTCACTGTGCTACCCATACGCAGTTTTTGGTTGATGAAGTCTCAGACTCATTTTCTTTAGAAACACCATCTAGTCAGTTATTTCAAAGCTCATATTTATGCATTTGCTCTCTTCTCCCAGAAGGTAGCACTTTGCACTTGTCTGTATTAAATTTAATCTCATTGATTCCAGATTGCGCCATCAATCTATCAAGACCACTTAGAATTCTGATCCCGTTCTCTGAAGCACTTGCAAATATTTCCCTCCAGCTTGGTGTCTTCAGATTTGATCAGTGTCTTCCTTGTTCTGTCATCCGAGTCATTAATACAGCAGCAAATAGAAATGCGTTGACGAACCATGTTCAGAGTGCCTTTCTAGCTTGGCAGTGAGTCATTCACAAGTAATCTGAGGGCAGATTTTATTTTTGTTCAGTTTCTCTTCCACATATTTCCTTTGCTGCTGTATAGAAAATTTCTGCTACATGTTATCGTTCCTGTTATCTTTCTAAAATCAAGAGGAATCTCCTTGATTTTCTTACCTGTACCTGCCTGGTTAGTTAGCCCGTCAATGAAGGCAACCAAATTGGTGACATTCTTTGTTACTGACATAGCAATGTCAGTAACACATCTATGTCTTATGAACTTTTTGTACCCAAGGACCCAGGAAAATGTTCTGGTGTTAGTTATTTCTAGGCATTAGACAGGCTTATTGGTCTGTAATTCCTCAGCCTCTGCTTTTAACTTTTTTTCTTTTAATGTATTCTAAGCTTTCCTGTATTTAATTTCTTGGGACTTACATCACAAGTACTCAGAGATAATCGCTAAAAGTTTAGAGAAGACTTCAACAGTTCCCTTAATGCCTTAGGAAGCATCAGGCTCTGCTGACATAAATATGTCTAAATTTCCTGAATATTCATTAACATCTTTGCTAGTTTGGCATGCATTTGTCTCCTGTTATTAAACTCGCATTATGCATGAAAACCAATCTTTATTTTAAAAATTGAATAAGGTATTGAGTACAGCCTATCCAACACTTGGACTTTGTTGGGCCATCATAACTCTTCACTTCTCATTCAGCAGGTCTGTATTTCCCCTTATTTCCAGCTTATTTCTAATGCATACATAGAAGTTTTTATTTTAATTTTGTTATCTTTATATCCCCCCTAAATTGTGTGAGACATAACTCTTTCTCCTTCTAAGAATCAGATTCCTACCGAACGAGAAGTATTCAGGTAGGTACTCATACTTTCATTCCATGGAAAACATCTTTCTGCTTATCACCAATTACTTGAAGTCATTTCTGCAAATGCAGTTTCTGTGCGGATATATTCTTGTACTTTTTGGGTACTCTGGAAAACACACTGGAGAGCTAAGCAGTTTTATTAAGCTGCACCAGAGTCCCCATTTTTAGATTCCTCTTCACCTCAGATGAGGAAACTTTCACTCCTTAGTCAAGTCAGATACAATTGAACGCAAATAAAAATCTACTTTTGTTGGACCAAGTAATACAAATGGAATGAAGAGACAAGATTTTAGTTTTTCCTGAAGACTTAAAGGAGGAGATATGTGGCTGAAATCTTTTCTGTTTCCCCAGCTCTGTCACTTGGCCTAATAAAAGATATTACCTTCTTGGGCAGTCTCCCTGTATGCAGATGACATTCTCTAGGTGCCTTCTTGATACAGCCAGTTAGGAATTTTTTTCACGTGGAGTATTCTCTGCCTTACATTTTACTCTTCAGGGACAAAATCGTTTTCTGATGGAAAATGCTAGCTTTTATAACTAAGCTTCTTATGGTCCTTCAGAAAATTCAGACGGATTTAATCTTTCCTTCCAAAACAGATTTACTGCAAACTTATTCAAAGAATGGTCTTAATGCACAACCTAAATTAAGGACAAACGTATGTCTAAAGAGACACAAATGCCAGTTCAGTGGATAAGGAACTGTGAATCAATATGCATTTTTTACTGTAAAATGACCCTATACACTGAATCTTGTGTTTTATGTCAGCAGATATTCATCACAGAAAAACATGGATGGGTTAAAAGGATGAGATAAAACTGAACTTTGACTGAGACTAGACAGAATGGTTGTACTTTGTACCCAAATTCTTGGTGCAATGGTAGAACTTTGAGATGACTGACTTCAAAGCCTCTTGCCAAGGGATATCATAAAATACTGAGTTGTGATGGGTGTGGAGAGGAAAACAATGCCTTGACTAGTGTGTGTTGCTCACACTTCTGAGCAGTCCTCTGTAAGCCTGCATAACTTTCCATCCGTTTCTGATTTAGCAAAGATAATTCACCCAAAATTACTTTTACATACCCATTATGACAGACTTGAAGTTGGTGCCATATCTTTCTTCATCCTACTTAACACTTCTACCTCCCCCAGTTTCTCTATGTAGGAATGCCATAACCTAAACAAAAATAATTTTGGAAAAAGACCATATATGTAACATCAAAATACTAATTTCAAAATATTTTAGTCCTCCTCCAGATCTGTGTTATTTATGCATTTGTCTGTTCCCTAATTCTTTGCATAATTAGTAAAATCACTTATAGTGTCAAAAATGAAAATAAGGGAGGTCTGAGCAAATCCTTCATTTTTATACACAAATCAAAACCCAGAATTTGCAGCATTCACAGAGAATGCTACAAGTGTTAATTGTGATAGTCTAAAGACAGAAGTGGAGAGTCATCAGTATGCAAAGGTGTTAATTTTATTAAGCCACTCAGTGTATTTGAAAATTGCAGAGGCAGTTTTGGATTGCCTTGAATCACTCTAAATTCAAGCCACAGTAAGGCAGGATACAGATAGATACGTTTAAAATGCACAACATTGATACAAATATTTATAAAGGGTTGGCAAGCTAAAAAAAAAAAAAAAAAAAAAAGCATACTTTGTGTCTTACACAAACATTACATCAGAAGGACTTTCTCACACTATGTAACTTATTTGCTGTAAACAGTCCCAAAAGTATTCCAGCACTAAACAAGTCCCTGCAGGAAGGATTTTTTCGTGTTTCTCTCATTCCTATACCTATCTATGTGAGACAGCTGAAGAAGTCACTGATCAACTTCATGCTCTCTGGCTCTTTTATCATGGCAAGTTGTTCAGTCTCTCCTTCCTAACATCTTCAGATCAGGTTTCTTATGTGTATGGACTCAAAGATTTTTAAATAGCCTGTTCTACTAATCTACAATTATTTGCAAACTTCAGTGCTTTGGTTTTTTCATAGGAACTCCTTGGCTATGGGAGGGCAAAAAGCATCCCTATTATCTGTACTTATCAGAAAGCCTTGATTTACTTAGTGATCTACCCCAGCAGGCATTGTGTATGGCAGTGATTATTAGATTTAATGTGCAAAATTAGATGTTGAGCATGAAGAATAGTGTTAATTTCATCTAAAAGGCTGTGGTCTGGAAAACCTATTTTTAAATACTCTTTTTTTGAGGCCTAAATTTTTGTAAGTCTTATATGCTTTTTTCAGATAAAATTATTGTTGTTTGACTTGCATCTGCTACATATTAAATAAAGATTCTTTTTTTGTTATTTCCATCCGTCACTTACAACAATCTGGATGAAGACATGAAATGCACTCTGAGAAGATGCAAGGAGTTCTTTGTGCAGGGATTTCTTTGGGGAATAGACTGTTTCTATGAAGTTTGGGAACTGTGAGAAAAATTACTGTCTCCTATTTAATTTATACTGTGACCCCAGCTTTGAGCACTTTTTTTGTATGTAAGAAAACTGCATCAAAGATGTGTGTGATACTCTCCTACAAAAATGAACAAATAAATAAACCAACAAAAAAAACCCCAAAAGAACCTTGCCTACAAAACCCTAAATTTGGGTAATGACCTTGCACAAGAAGGAGTTTTTTAATATTCTCCTCAATCGTGTTATGCATGCAGCCAACATTTTGCTTGCTTATTTAGCTGTTGCAGCGTATTCAGCACCAGTTTTCATTAAGCAGCTTGCAATAACACTTGAGGTTTTTCCTGAGTGATTGTAGTTAATTTAGACTTCATTAGAGAAGATGAGTAGTACAGATTATCCCTTCTAATGTGCATGTTTTAAATTTATTAACATTAAATTTTAGCAGCCATGACTCTCTCCATTAATTTAGATTCCTTTACTCCTGCAGGAATTTTTCAATCATCTTCCATCCTGACTATCTAACATGGATCTGTCTATGTGTTCTCATTTTACTTTGTTTTTCAGAATGCTATTTTTACCGTTTCACAAAAATTGGAGGCATTGCTGCTGTTTTTTCACCAAATTAATTGTTGGTTTTCTTTCCCTCTTTGACTTGCGCCTCTTAGCCAGCTCCTATTCTATGATGATATTTTAGTTCTTGTACTATACTGAACTACTTGTGTTTACTACACAAACAGTTGCAGTAGCCTGAGATGACGTTTCCCTGCCTCACCTGTCTGTAATCCTCCATATTATTGCTGCTATACACAACTCAGCAGAACTAAACAGGTACCTGCACCTCAGCCAGCACACAGCCCAGAGCTGTAGTTCACCATAGGATAAGCTTATATGTTGCTGTCGATGTAAATATCTGCGAGACGTCACGTTTAGTCTGTTACACTAAAACACCCGCAGGACTGGCGGAGACACAACTGAGATCTCATGTGTCCGAATCCTCGAGCTTCTTAAAAAAGTTTCAAACTTTTTAACAGTCCAAATAAACTATGTCGACTAACTGGATCACAACTAAGAGGAAAACACTTATTGAGCTTTATAAAAAAGATTTTTTCAGAAATCTTGTACTTGATCTGAGTACAATTTTTCCTTCATAGCTTTTGTGCAAAACAAGTGTTATTCTCTTTGTACCTTGTAGAATACACATAAAATCCTTGAAAGAACAATAAACATCAAGAGTTTATATTGCATTGTTATTTTATTACCAAAGTTTCATAATGCTATGAATTGGGGGGGGGGGGGGACAGGGAGAGGTGGGGCGACAGGGAGGAGGATGGGGCAGTATTTCATGGTTCCTGTAAAGCACCCTGCATTGTTCTGTCATTGTAGCAATAATTAGAAGTAACTTTATATATAGATGCATCACTCTTTTAATATAGTTCTTGTTTTTTCCTCACTGCATGCAGTTAGATGATATTCAGTTTTTAGGAGTGCTGTTTCTCTGTGATGGAGAAATTTGCTATATTATTCAGATACATCTTTTTCATTTACAAACACTCATGCAGTGTCCTGTTTCCCTGAACACAGTAGAAGCAAACAGGAGTCAGAGGTCTTCATGTGTATCCTGTCCCTGTCCTTCATCTAGGTCTGGTTTTGGTTTCCTCACTTGGCTCTATTTTGGCCCCAAGAGTGAGACAGCTACAAGCCAATACTATACTGTAATCCCACGTGCTTTGCTCTAGCCTGCTGTTTGGCTTAGTCCTTGGGCTTTTCCTTCAGTGTTTGCAGCTCTCTGTTGTTGTCAAGTCTGAGGGACTATGTGGCATACCACTGTGTTAATCACTGTACGTGAATATAAAAAAATAAAGAATAAAAATCACCAACAAAAAAAGTATGAGTCAAGCATAAGCATAAGAAATAAAGATAATAAGGAAGCACAAGGAAGCATAAGGAATAAAGATACAAGGCAATGCATAGAAAAACAGGATACCAGTGAAACAGTGAGAATTAGTGTATTAACTTCATTCACAGCATCCCAGTTCACTACTCATTAAACAGAGACATCACTACACAAGTTGTTTTTCAGCAGAGATTTAAAGGGAGAGCACATCATGCTGCTTCCTACAAAGGACAGCTTGGGAGAATGTGTGATGATTACTATTGGAATAATGAAACATGTTGACCATCCAGGCTGGAGTTATCAGTAAGGCAGAGATGAGGTTTGGTGGCATCATGAAATACGGGAGACATGAAGGGGTTTGAACAGAAGTATTCCAACCAGAAGCAGTAATCAGGGAGTTCATCAAAAAAACACCAGTTTTCTTTCATTTGTTTTCTTTGGTACTAAAAGAATGAGCCAGATCATGTCAAGATCACCTCAAGATCAAATATGTGGACGTCTGACATTCAAATATCACACACTGTGCTTGAGAACCTCAGGAAGCACTGAAAACAAGAGGCTTACAATTCTGTTCTCATGGCTTGTGGGCAAGCTCAGAAAGAGGGATGTTTTAGTGTTTGCATCCTCCTAGTGTGTCTGTGAGAGGTCAA
Source organism: Larus michahellis (assembly GCF_964199755.1). NCBI lineage: Eukaryota > Metazoa > Chordata > Aves > Charadriiformes > Laridae > Larus > Larus michahellis. The sequence goes on from NC_133930.1 coordinate 21,244,741, forward strand.
GCAGAGCACGGCTCTAACCGTTCTGTGACTATTCTAATTGGCAGTCCAAAAATAGACTCATAAATCCATATGGGTGCAACACCAACCTAGTTTAGTTCAACACCCAAATTCAAAGATCTGGACAGCATTACTCCAAATTTTAGATGTCCTTCCTCTGAAAATTGTTGTCATCAACTTTGAACTCTTACAGCACAAAATAGATTACTAAAAAGCCAAATCAAACCAAACCAAAACCTGCTAGGATGCTACAGTTAGAATCTGGCAGTGATTTATGTACCAATACTTCAGATTAAAAGCAAAAATACTTCTCTTCCTCTTGTTCTCTGTCTGAGAGTTAAAAGTTGTGTGTGTTTGTTTCTCTTTTGTCCTCTCTAATCCTCTCTAATCAAAGGTGCTAGACAGTGAGTCCTCAGGACCATCTCTGCCACCTTACTCCCTACTGTGGATTTATAGTCAGGATTAGAGCCCAGGTACCTGCTGCTTGGACAGGGCAGGCAACACTGACTGTTTTACCACAAATTCCTTAGCTAAAGATCTGCACACAATTAATGAGCATGCAGCATGCCTGAGGTGTAATTTTGGGGAAACCTGTTTGTGGCATCTTTCAGGGGTCAGGACAGAGGGCATTGTCCTCAGCTTCTTTCTGTCGCGCTTTAGTGGAGGGTCTCTCCCTTCCCCCAGCCTTTAGCATTTATACCTGCATTAAAAAGTATTATGTATTCTTTTTAAAGCCCTGAACAAAGGTGAGGGACAGAGGCATATAAAGAGATCAATTTTGCATTACCTACTGTTTCTCTGTGTGCGGGTTTTATAGCAGAACTCATTTATTTGATTGCGAGGTATGCTTAAAGTGGTTGGCCGGAAAGCTTTGAACTTCACTGAAGTACAAAAAGCAAGCTGTTCGTTTAATCAGCACATTTAATTCATCCTGCTTTGCATGCTGCGCCACACTGTCTTCTCTCCATATAAGGATTCTGTGGTATCTTCCTGCAGCACCCCTGCCTCTCTTCTGACAGCAGCCAAAGATGGCTTTGTGCATATTGCTTATATGTGCTATAGGCCCAACTCCTTTTCAGTGTGCAGTGTAGCAGCTACCTCCTTCTCATACGTCTCTTCTCTTCAGGTGAGTTGTTTATATTCAAGGGTTTGGCTTTTTTTCACACTGACTGAGAGCGTGTTCTTAATTTATCTTGCTTTTAAATATTTATCGCTGCTCTGCATGACTAAGTGGGAAGTGAATCAGCAAACTGAGTTTTGGTTATATTAAGGATTTATATCATTTATAGGTGTCTTCTGCCTTTAGGCGTTTCTTTTTGTTTAATACTGGGTATTCATCAGATTTCTCTTTAAGCAGCCATTGTTTAGAATCCAATGAGGGCTTTCTAATGCTATGCAAAAATTTTAGAAAAACCGTCAAGGTAAAATTGAGGAGAGGGAGGAAATATTTTCTAATTTAGTAATTATATTATATTAACAAAAATATAGCATATTTGTTCTGGGCTTTAGTAAGATTAGGGCTGTTTGTTTTTTCTCTCAGACTTGCTCACTCACGCATGATATATAAATATGTAACATGCAATTTACGACATTAATAGGACCTTTTGTGTGACTTCTGGTGGTCTCTCTTTTATCTGATTTACCTTCTTATTCTAAACCATTTAAGAACAGTGTGGTACTTCAGCCTTCAGAGATTATCTGCCACAAACGTTAGAAAGGTACTTGATTATCCCTTAGCATATGTTCATGCGTTCCCCCTTTACGTAACTGGACTGGTTTCAGATAACTCATAATTTCTTTCTCAGTCACATCCTCTCTTACATTTTAAGTCTTTCCCCTGCCAGATGTCCAAAAGGTAGAAGTTAAAATTTGTTTATGAAATTCAGCATTGCTGTGACAAATGGGAATACAGAATATAGATTTAAGCCTTGCTGCCCACATTCTCTTCTCTGCTTCTGTGTGGAAGAGTGAAGGTGTTGATGCTTACCTGGAGGTCATGGGATCACCATGGGAAGAACTAGGTCCATGGGACAAGTCTTTCTCTGGAAGGTCTCTGCACGTTCCCCAGGGGCTCTGTGGCCCTCAGAAAAGAGAGTAGTTCAGTTGCATTGCAGTTCATTCCTCTTCCCCTCCCAAACCTTCCACATCTGTGCTTCAAGTTGGCCTTGGGTTGCATACATTCCTTAGTATGGCCTGTGTGAGAGGTAGTTGTCGTGTGTGTCTTTGAACACAAGCCCTGATGAGACTGAGCAACCTCATTGAAATTTCGTCTGGTTTGGGTATTTTTTTCTGTTAATAGAGTATCATTGACCTTCTGTTTACTACTTGATGGGTCCCACTGGCTGTTACCCAATCTGCAAATCCACAATCCATAGTACAAAAACCTATCTACAGGGGACACCTCTTGTCTGTGAGCAAGCCTATCAGTAAATTCCTGGTGTTAGATAACAATCTGGAGGTAACCTTTTGTCTGTCTTAGGCAAATCTTGAAAAGGAAGATCAACACTCAGACCACAGTAAAACGTGTCAGAGCTGGGAACCAACACTTAAATTCCTTTTGTGACTCTGACCTGCAGATCCCATGCCTATAGGTTTAAATGAGCTCAGAGCAGCGCACATTGCTAAGAAGACAATGAGGGCTAGCTGAAGTTCTGAGGTATGAAGGTTTTACACCTGGAAATTTCTTGCTCTAGTCACATCAGAGGCTGAAAAAGACATGTATAAATGAAGCCAGGTTTGATGTAACCTCCCATTCAGCTGTGAACAGCAGAGACCTCACTTTCAAATGCTGCTATGCAGAATTTAATTTCAGTGCAATCCAGGAATTTTCCTAGATGAAGACAGCCGTGGCCTCTCTTTGTTGTGGGACTTGGTGGTTAATAACATCAGGCTTTTCAGGTACATCGCTCCTCCCTTTTGTCTTTCTTAGCTCTGCTGATAGCATAGGGAAACACATGGTTATGCCCCAAATACATTCACAGTCCAATGTGGCACCATTCACAGACAAATAGTCCAATGACGAATTCTTCTCCCCGTGGACTTTCTAGTAGGCCTTTCTGAGCTACATCCAGCAGCGGTGAGTGAGGCTGTTAGTAGCACTTGGGCTTCTGGTTCCCTGCGTATACAAGCCGTAGCATTGCTTTTGCTTTCTGTTGTCAGGAGTTTTAACAACTAAATTTGAATTTCACCTTTTTGAGAAAATAATGAATGCTGAGATTCTGCATAGCAAATTGAAGCTTCAGAAACAGGGAATAGAGCCACCGCATCTTGAATAGTGCTCACAGACTTGATACAGCGGAACTAAACACAAGGGAAGAAATGAGGTTTGGTAAACTCGGTATGTTCTGTTTCTTTTTCTTATCTTTTGGGTTTTTTTTCCATGAGATCTGTTTTGTGGCAGTTGGGTTAGTTCTTGGGTTTGCAAAAAAAAAGAGAGAGCTCTCCGTCTCTTTGAATACGTGTGATTACATTAGAGTGTGGACATAAATATTTAAATGGTTCATACGGAGCTAATTGCTGCAGCATTTAGGATCCTCACAAGGAATTCTTACTGATTGTGAGTGATCCACAGAATCCCATTTTCCTTAATTAAGTCAGAGTCCCTAACAGCACCTGATCTGTGGAAAATACAGGTCCCTGCACCACTGTCCATCTGTCTCCAGGCTGGGGGTTCTACACGTCTGTAATGATGAGGCAAAGGCAAATCTGAGCTTGCATGTTGGTCCATGGTCAGGATGATATCTGTAGGATTTCTACATCACAGAGGAGTGTCACATTGGCATTTCTTGTCTGCTCAGCCTAGGAAATGTGCCTAGGCACCCTCAGAGTGCTTCATGTCCACCCATCAGGTTTTTTTCCACTTCCCTGGGCATGCTTAGTTGTTTAGACTGAAACCATATGAAGGCATATGAGGAGAATAATGCTCTGTCCACAGCAGAAATGACAGACAAGAGGCTGCCTTCTCCCTCTGAGAAAGAGATCAGATGGTGGAGACTGAAGGAAAGAGGGAGAGGAAGCTGGATGGCAGGAGATGGTGCCATCTTGCCCCAGACTGTAACCCGTCTGCAGTTCTGCAATGCACACAGTGGTGTACTCGGCTGTCCTCATAGCCTGCCGCAAGCCAAGTCCTGTGTTTTTCCTTCTTGAGTTACAGGTAGTGAACATGCCTTAGGGGATCAGCCTTGGCTAGAAATGTTTCATAACAACAAAGCTTTTATAAGTTCATTAGCTAAACTCTCTCCCGGGTGTTAGAGCTCTGCAGAAATCTTTCTCTGGTGTGAGGTAAGTCTGCTTGGATGTTTGCTAGTTTATATCTGTAAAGTGGAGGTATATGGAGAATCTTCACCTGATACTGTTATTCTGTAGGCAGTCTTGTAGTCTGTTAGTGAGTTCTGTAATCCTGGAGACCTTGACGACATTCAAAGCTGTGGGTGAGACTCTTCAGAATCAAGTTAGCTGATATATTGCAGACACCCATATCCAAATTAAACACATGAGGATCCCTTCTAGTCAATGGCAAGAAAAAGACACTTTTCGTTCATTGCTCATCTCATTCTAAAGTAGTTGTCTAGAATAGACCAGATGAATTGCACGCAGAAAGACCTCTGCCAGCCCATCTGTGTCTGAGCTGTGGAGAGTTGTGGCTCTTAACCTGTCTGGCCCTGCCAAGAGAAATCTCTGAGAAGGGATGTGGTTAGAGAGGCAAAAGTTTTACTGCTTTATTTTGATTTGCTATAGGATCAGAGTTGGCGGTGCATGATAGTTTATTACATTCTAGTGCAAAATACAGTTTTGATGATATAGTTACATCCACACTGGAAACACTTTCTGGTAAAGCACAGTCATTTCCTCTACTCCATGGCTTGTAAAGGCCTGCTGTCCAACTGATTCATTCACACTTACTTGTTTGCAATTTTAGGCTTTCATTTCTGGAACACTGCATAGGAAATGTTTTATTCTCTTGATTTTCCAGTACATTACTTCACTATACCACACTGGGGATACAGAACAATTTCACTGATGAACTTCTGATTTTGTGATACTTTCCCTTCTAAGCTTTCCATCCAAAGATTACTGTCTACCCAAACATCTTAATGCACACACTTATGTACTGCAAGAGGGGTCTCTACCTGCTGAAAACAGTGACGAAGTGTCAATAAGACAATATTAAACACTTATTTTTTATTACCGGAGAGAAATTGTAACCTTAAAAATGTGTTAGCTAACATGGTTTAAATAATGTGCTTTAAAGTGCTCATAGGCAGAGTGAGATAAACTTTAATTTATGAAAGTTCAACATAAACCCTAGGAGAGGTTAGGCCGTTTCATATTGGAATGCCACTCTGTTCTGTTTTCAGAAGTGTTAGAAAGTTTTAAATCTAATCTCCAAATTTTTTAATAAAAGTTGTATTCATGCCTGCATATATTGCTGACAGCTTCCACCATACTCAGGATTTCCTTTTAGCTCTGGCTTCTGGGATCAGCGACAAGCACTATAGCTTTGTTTTAAGAATTGTGATGGAGAAGAAAATTCAAACATATAATAGCTAGGGCTTAAAAGGCAAATATATATACTTATATATACATAATTATATATAAACACAGTCTTTTGATTTGTCAATCAGGTAGCAGCACTACTGACATTCTAAATGAATATGCAACCCTTTAATTCTTTTACAATGTTTTTTCTGGCTTTATTTTTAGTCCTAGAAATAAAATATAAAGTCTAATGCCTCCTGTCATCCTCTGTGAGTCAGCAGAAATAAACCCGCAGTTTACTTGCTTGCAGGATGAGTCAGCAAGACAATCCTGCCACCCTGTGCCAGGTAGGATACAGACAGTGAAATGGCTTTTACTGTGTCTTTGGCTCCTGGCAGCCCTCACAAATAGAATTTTGATCAGCAGTACCCCAAAAGCAAAGCGTGACCAGACTAATTCAAAATTTACCTTCAGGGCCTCAAAGAAAAAAAAGGTACATATATATATATATAACTCATACTCATCTGATTAACCAGTATCAGTTAATGGTGGGATTAAGGTAGCTGCCATTTTGCCTGACCAGTAGAAGCTCAAGTGTTAAGTTGAAAACTAGGCCACATGTATTCTTACTCAAAATTTCAGACTTCAAATCTCTTGTGCTTGCAAGTGTGCAGCCACATAGGCAGATTACTTTCAAAGAGGTATTGGTGCAAGGACACAATGGTGGAATCACATTTTTATGCCTAGGGTTCAAGTACAGCTCTGAATATTTCCTTTGGTCTGCTTCTAGAAGATAAACAGATAAGCAACTTCAAAGACCAAATGGTGATAGGATTTATACCAGTTCTGGTATAAAAGGTACTATTACAGAAGTAACACATCCTTGATGTTTTAGTTAAACAAAGCTGTCTATCTTATCAACAAGAAGTAAAATGACTCACGTGATAGCCCTGACACATGGCTTTTAAGCTGGATGAATCCTTAACAAGGATAATCCATGATAATTTATCACAGGTGGCTTCAATGACCTAGTAAGCTTTTTCAATGATTAAAATTAGGTCTGATTGTTTTAACCCCTTCGTTAAAACATGAACACAGGCATTTCAGAACACAATTTATGTGCATATAAGGCTGACTTCTTTACGAGAGTTTGTGCAAATGACAAAAATAACCCAAAATTATCTAACAAGATCATATATAAGAGAAGCAACAGCAGAATTCATTTAAACTTGAAAAATGAAAGCTAAAACAATAGAGGAAATAAAATCCAAACCAGTGAATTTGAGAAGTGAGTGAAACTTGGAAGGCATTCCTGTCAGAACAGGCAGAAAGGGATTAATAGCCACAAATATGCAAAGAACTTCATAAAGAGATATGACAGTAAAAAGTCAGGGTTAATGCAGAGAATTTTTTTAAGAGGAGTTCCATAAAACAGGGAGATCTTGTTGACAGATACTTGCCATATATATTGCAAATATGAATCTGGATTTGCTATTTAAAAGAGAAAAAAGAAAAACAAACAGCTCTGTGTGACCCAGCTAAATTATAGCAACAGAACTATCAATATTGTTACCAACAAAAAGAACTTGACTTTGCCTGTAAAAACTTTGCTACTTCCAAAATGCCATTGCTGTGCAGGTGCTCTGTGGGGCTGAATGCTAGAGGCTAATAGATAACCCCAGAAGTGCAAGAGGGGCTCTTCATCAGAGTAGTATAGTCCAGGGTTAAGGGACCATTGCTCGTGCAGTGAAGAGGGGCATATTAGATACGAGCCTGTAGGACCAAAAGGACTCACTCAGCATCAGTATTGCCTGCTCAACTATCCTTTCTTTTTTTTTTTTTTTTAATTTATCAAAAGCACACCACTGTAAGAAAGAAAAACAACAAATGTGAGGACACTTACATATGTGCCTGTATCTGTTTCCTCATATATATATATATATGAATGCAACATGGCAAGCAAAAAATACATTTTTAAGTGACAGCAAATTGCTCATTTACTTAAAAGTGTAATATACTCAAACAGATGCTGTTGTTACTTTAGTAAATTACTTCAGTACTCCCTTATTTCGCAGCTATGTTTTTCAAATACCAGAGTTAGGATCAGCTGTATTGATTAGGGTCATTACTCAGAGTTCCAGCGACAGTCTGTGCAATCAACATAAATTGGTGATTAATAGGATCATTTATTTGGAAGCATCTGGAACATGAAACCATGGGGACAGTCAACGATGTGCAAGTGCAGACTGTATTTTGCCTATTATTGTTTCTATGAATGTTATTTTCCTGTAAATACTTTTTTCCATCTCCTTTCAAATCCTAATTTTTGATGGTTGTGTGCACTGTGCATGTGTAGCTGTAGCTTTGAAGGATGATAATTTAATGGTGGCTTTCTCAGTGGGGAGAAAATTAAAATATACAGCCTTTTGTCTGTGTGGTGAGTTGCTAAATCACTTCCCACAGTATCACACAGCTTGCAGCATTATACATGACATAAAAACTCTTCATTAACATGTGTTGTTACTGTGTCCCACTGTGAAAAATGTGTTATATTAGTTGGTCTGCTCATAAGTAAACCTTGTTGTAGGAGTGGATTTTTTACTACTGTGAATAAGAATTAAATATTGAAATGTATTTTTTATTGTTTTATCATGACACAAAATGAAAGGAAATAGGTTGGAAGTTCTCTCTGCCGTTAATGTCTAAGACAGTATTTGTTGTCTCTTCTCTACTGTCTGTGTAAACATCTGTTCAACTTTTCTAAACAAAAAGCCTGGAAAAGAAGTATATACTACACATCAGAGAAGGAACGAAATACGGTAGACTTTGACAGGGAATTTACTTTTATTAAGTCTTTTATTAATTCTGCACACCTTCAGCCAAAGTCCACCTTGCCCAGGAGCTTCCATACGGTACTCTGTTGCCTGCCTCCATGACAAAAAAGCCTCCAGGGTGTGCAGTGTCAGGGTGACATACTGTGTGTCGGGACCTTACTCTGCCTAAGGCTGGTCTTAGACTTACTGCCAGCTGTTTAAGTGCCAGCTGCAGTGCGCTGGCTGTGCAGGTGCAGGAAGACGTCTCACCTGGGGGGCTTTTCTTCTCAAGAGATGGCCATCGGAGCTCAGGCATGGGAGGTTCTGGGGAGGGTGGATACAGAGTTACAGTATTAACTTAGAGCACAGTCTTTTTTTTCCTTGGTGGTTTTGTGTGGGTTTTTTTTAATATTTTAAATGTTGTAAGTGCATAATTGGACTCCTGCTACAGTGGTATTGGAAAGTAGTTTCAAGGTGTATTTGACAGCTGGGAAGAAAGCAGGACGCAGACGTTGTGCCAAAGATGCAAAAATTAAGGACATCTGCAGTCTGATTAATACAAATTAAGTATGCCCTGCAGGCTTCTAGTCCTTCATTGTAACTCCAACTGAAGGGGCATACATAAGAATTACAGTTTGAATGTCTTTTGCCTACAATATATTCATTTAATACCACATACCATTATCCAGTGGATTTGCATTTTAGTGTCAGAAAATAATCTTCTGACAACAACAGACATTTGGTACTCTTATTTGAAACAACACTGTACAGAAAAGGCACCAAAGCTAATTCATGGACTATTAAGAAAACTATATTATATTAAAAATGAAATGTAATTCAATAAAGTACTCAGCAGAGGATTCTGGATGGGAAGACACTTCCGTGTGCAAGGTAAGAACAGATAGAAATGGTTGATTAGAAAGAAAGAAAATTCTGATTGATGAATGTCTGTGATGGCTGCCTCCCATTTTAGGTACCATACAGAATTACGTAGTTACCAATGCCATGTCAGTTCTTATTCCATTGTGTTAAATGCAGACCCAGGGCACTCCCAAGAGGGGACATTACTGAGCCAGCATATACTTCCTCATTACAATTATGGTAATAGGTTATCACTAAGATATTTACATAAGAAGTAATGTCATAAACACACAGAGAATATCAGCTCTTACATCTTTAGCTGTTCTCTTCTTTTTTTTTTTCCTTCTTTTTTTTTGCTTACTAAATGTCTTGCAAAATGCTATGCCGTATTTCCTTGCATATTGTTATAAAAATGCATATATTAAAGATTAGCTCAGTTTTACCTTCCAAAATAATTGGATTCATTTTGATTATCTTTATAACCTGTCAAAACTGAAATGTGGCATGTGGCTATCTAAAAAGAAGTTATGGTCTCAGATGCTTGTGGTGGAGTCTTATGTTAAGGTAGCTTCTGTGTTTTGTTCACTGTAAAATTTAAATTTATTTTCCTCAAAGTAGACACAATTCCTACCAGAACCCCGAAAATGTGTGATGCTCTGGGTAGTGTTCATTTTGGCTACCCGCCTGGCTGAAAATGAACCAGAAATTTATTAGTGTCACACCTGTCATGCAGCTTCTGCATCGTCAATTTATCTTCCTCCAAGGGAAGGTTAAACATGTAGCCTTTCATTGCATGGTGTGCACTCTTTGGCTCTGCGCAAGGAAGATAAGGCCTGCCAGAAGGAAGTGGTGGGTCTTTGGTATTCTTCTGGTTTCTTCAATATCAGCTTATTTCACAATCATAAGGCATTTTTCAATTCATTTGCCCTTCAATCCAGACAGAAAACATAATATCATATAAACAATAACTGACACATCAAATACAGTCAGTCCTGGACAATATTAATATATCCCGGTCTGTTGCAAGAGTAAAGGGGTTGGTATATCCCATTTTTGCTATTGCATCCACTTCTCCCCAGATCCTTTTCCCATGCTGCTTTGTGATACTGAGGATGGAAGAAATTTATTTTGTTCATTTTTTACCCTTCCTTGCCCCCCTTCATCCATGTTCAATGCTCCTGTGTTGTGGGACATCTTAGTCTATTCTCTATCATGTTAATAAGCACTTGCAGTGAGCAGGTGCTGGTACCATTACTGAAAATAAGCATCCCAAATTGAGTATATGTCCTCTGTTCTGAATGGAAGTGGAGATGCTAGCACGTCCACTAGATTTAAATCCTTGATGAGAAGGATCAAGGTGCAATTTCCCCATTCCTGTCACAGGTTCATCTACCTCAGCTTTCTATTTTGATAATTATTCCCTTTGTTGATTGCTTTTCTTGGTTTTCACTAATTGCTTCAATAATTATAAAGGGGACCATGAAAGCAAGAGGTAAAAGAATTTGTGTTTGCCATAATCATTGAGCTTTTATGGCCCTAAGTTGGAGCATGACAGAATGATTAAATGAGTAGCAATAGTTTGAGTTTAAAAGTTGCATATATCCAAATCTTCCTTGTCAGTAAGGGAGGAAAGATCCTGAGCTGTTTCTCAAAGCTTGGGGATGTGCATGCCACAGCTGCTCCTCAGTTCAAGTAAAGTCTGATAAACGTCAGGATCTTGTTTTTGTTATTACTAATTGTTTCTAGTATATTCTTATGATGCCAGTAACCATGGCCAAAAAAACCTAGTATTCAAGTATTCCAGGGCTCTTCTGTCTTGTGTTTGCCCCGAGTGCTTCAATTTTTTAACCTCGGCACTGTCTTCAAAATCCCAATCAGAAAGTTGGGTTTTTGATTGGTAAGTTTATACATTTTGGATGGCAGTGGATTGTTTACAGAAGAACTGATGGAAAGCCTGAGGCCACCTCCCTCCCAGCCCTCCATGTGGCAGGGTCTGAGGCCCAAGTGCAGAGCAGCTGGTATAGAGACAGCTTCCAAATGGCCATCAAGATTGAGCACTGCAATCATTTAACACGCTGGATAGAATAATCCTATATAGGCCCCATCTCTATTGTATCCCCAAGATGAGTGGGCTAGAGAGATGAGATGGGAAAACTCCGAGATATAGGGGCATTCCTAAGGACCCTATCAGGATTACTGGTTTAGGGGACATAAAGGAGGGCATAGGGAAAGGAATGGACCATATGGTACACACCGAAGTATAGAAGATACTTGGTAGTGTGAGGAAGACCTCAGAGTCGCTCTGTGGAAAAGATGGCTTGAATGGGGAGAGTGCCAGAGCTCCTGACAGACAAGGAAGGTGGTAAAGGGCTCCTGACACAATCCTGTTGCCTGAAAAGATGGGAATGGCAGTCCCCAGTCTGTGTCAGGGGTTGGAGAGAGCTATGCCATACCTTCCCACATCATAGGATGACGACTAGGGGAAAGGGGGAAAGATACCCTCCATTGACTCAATTACAAAAGGAAAATTATGTCTCCAGAAAATACTGGAAAGCAAGCCTTCCTGGTCAGAGGTAGCCAGGCATTTCTGTTTGGCATGCTCACTTGCAAATAAAGGGAGGAAGTTCAACTGGGGGCATTGGATGCTTTTGGACACAACTCCAAACTCATAGCTGCTTCTCTGACACTCCCTCTCACCAAGTATTTAAATAAACTGAGAAAGTTTTAGAATAGATTACCTGAACTCCACCCCAAATCCCGTCACTACACTGCGACCCCTAATAGTTCAGGTAATGGGTGTTGAAGGCACCATGCTGGAGACAGATGTGGGAGAATTTTAGGGATCAATCAGTGAACTAAACATATCTTCAAAAAATAAGGTTTTGGTAGAGGTTTTGTTAATTTGGTTTTGGTTGGGTTTTGTTTCTTTGGGTTTTTTTAATTTGTTTTCTTGGCAAGATGATGCACTCCAGTTAATTGCATACTCCTTTCTGAAACCAGAACAGCAGAAGTACAACATGTTCCCTGAACTTGCTGGAATAAACACTACACATGGCCCCTCTGGAGCATTTCCATTAGGGTGCTTCTCTGCTGTCAGTGCATGTGACTTACTACATAATTCATCTAAAAAGCCCATAGAAACTAGCCCTCTAGGGTTGGCAGAAATCCTCAGAGGGCTCTAGGTCCAAACAATAGTGAGCAGATTGCGGCTGTGTCTAGAAGTTCATATTCCTGATATATTTACTGTATGGGCATACCTTTATCAAATATATTTCTTTGCTATCCTTGCCGTCTATGGGTGCAAATATACTAGAGACTGTTCCAGGTGAGATTAGTGTTTGTTCGGGACATATATGAGTTAGTAAAGTGATCCTCAGGAGATATATTCAATGCGAACCCTAAGGTATGCCAATCAGTGGGTGCAACCTGAAATGTATTGAGAACAACAAACGGCAAGTGTGGCTTCTGCAGCAGTTTTTCTCCAGGGTGCAACGCAGTGTTACCTAGTCATAGCCAAGTCTGAACACTTAGGGGAAAATATATCACACTGGATGTGACAGCTCGAGAGAGCTCCATGCCCCAGGTCCAACCGGTAGTGAGGCTGAAGATGTATTCCCAGCAGGCAACTGCACACAACACACACATTTAACATATATATATACACATATATACATGGCCAGCCACACAGATCTCAGACAGGCACACGGAACACTCCCACAAAGAGCACCAGCAGCCTCATCCTGCTCCCCTCCCTGGCAGTACAGCATGGAGGTCCACTAGTGAGAATATACATATGTCTGTAGACAGCGTGGGTCCCTCCATCAGCTGGGCTTAGACACTCAGTCTGCCCCCTGATCACAGTCTCCCCAGTTGCTGGCACGTGGGGAGCCTCCTCGAAGCGTTGACCTGCGGTGACAGGTTTCACGCCTGGACAGTGGTGCTGAGACTCTCCTGGGACAGCCCTGGGAGGGGCCTGGATGTGGTGTCCCTTCTACTGAGTCCTTTATTTGGGTTTTCACCTACCTTTGTGTCCCTGTGCTTCTCTGGGTTTGTGGACGTGGGCCTGCAATAGGCCTGAAAGCAGGCAGGGCCAGGATATGATCTGGGCTTTCAGGCCTGCCATCGTCCCCACTCCATCATGCTGTGCAGTACTCCTTGTAAACTGCCCACACGAGCACACAGACACCCCACATTGCTGTCTGGGCAATTATTTGAGGCTCTTGCGTGTTCAGAGGTGCAGGGTCACACTGCTGCACGAAGTTAGTCTCCTGCTTCTTTGAAAGTTTTGTTGTTTCATGGTTGGTTTCAGTCTTCCTGCTAGAACCAAGTTCTTTATAAAGCTGATTCTTTTATGGACCTCAAGCCAAGTCTTACCTGAGGATAGATGTAGCCCTTTAAGCTGGTACCTGGTCTTTTCAGAAAAGATAATGTCCTGCAACATAGACCTTTTACTTACTGCTTCCTCTCTGTCACGAAGGTGCATTTGACTATGCTTGATCACAACCAGAACTGACATTTAATTTTTTTGGCAGGTTTGGAGGGTGGTAGTGTATAATAGTGTCTTTGGTCTTTATAATGGTGCGTTCACCATTTTAAGCATTGTAATATTCTCTTTGAAACCTGTGTGCTCATGAGAGGTGAGGTAACAGTGGATAGCTTTGCCTAGGCAACACTGATTTTATTCTCTCCTTCAGTAAATGACAGTGTTAGAAGTGTCACTAGTACAGAATCTCGTTATACTCTATTGAACTAAAAAGCAATCTTTTCTTAAGAATATTTGGGGAACTAACAAGTATTACAAAGTATTTCCTAGGGGCAGAACTAAGTAGCATGGTAATACTGAAGCAGTGTGCATACGGACATATGCCAGTATGAACTATTTAACTTTGCCTTTCCTTCAGGGTTCATGTCAAACAAAGTAGGATTTTTGTGTTTGAGACACAAAACTGTGTTTTGAACATTTTTTTCACATAGTATTTTATTCCATCAAACAAAGGAAAAAAGCTTCCATATTGTCCTTGACAGGCTTCTGTCATGATAGTCCAAAACTCTTTTGGAGATTTATTGATGTAACTTTACAGTACTTTGAACCAGTATTGGAAAATACAGCACTATTTTAAGATGAGCAGAGAGCATTGCTTTAGTTTGCATTCAGCAAGTGGTGTTTTCTGACAAGGAATATGGCAGAATTGCAGTGCAGGGAGATCAAGTCTTGTGTTGATCACTGAAAGTAATGGATCATTGAGCTACTGCCCCTCTGGTGTCTATACATTATAAAAATTCAAGCATGTTCAGATTGGCTGCCTACGATACAACTAGAATGCGAAAGATTTACAGGGTAAATTACTATTGACGTACACCATGTCACTGAGACTGAAAAAGAATTGCTGTATTCAGCTTACTGCAAACATCAGCTTTGCCTTTTCATGTCTTCAGTCTTCCTGAGGCTAAAGTTCTTTACAAGGACAATGGTTTGAGTTTTGGATTAATCAGAAGCCTCAGTCATTTGAAAGGTCATATATGCAAGGAACAGCAAAATCTCTTTTTTAAATTATCTGTGTGTTGTCTTTCATGGAGAATTGTGGGAAGCAAAATCTATAGAAGCCATTAGTGGAAATGTATGTCTAAAAGAACATAACAGCGATAAGCCTATTATATTCTTTGAATCCAAGCTCCTACTGATGTGGGGTTGGGTGGGGATACATTTGACTGATTTTCACTGTCATTCAGTTGTATTTTTGCAGTACAGAGTCTTTTGCAAAACATACGGAATTGTCATCAAGGACAAGATCATTTCTCTTGTTGCTTAAAAAATTCTGTATAACTGGAAGATGAGATATAAGCAAACCAGATAAAAAAGTCTAAGAATAAAGTAAGTTGCTTTGGTAATGAGAAGCATTTGAATGTACAGGCTCATAGTTCATAGAATGAAAAATCACATCTGCCTGCAGTAATACGAAGGAGGTTATATTTTTAAGCAAAGAAACTCACGTAAGGATCTGAAGCAAAAGTCTGCAAAACAAGGCTGAATGAATTCTCTTTACACTGGTGTGATGATATTTCTCCAGGTTGTACTTCTTCATTCATCAATTTCTTATATTTCATATTTTTACTGTATATTTTGGTTTTGAAACATCTTCAGTTTCCTGCTGCCGTAAGGCGAACAAATTGACCCCCGACTCATAACTGTTCAAAGCTAAGCTCTTTTGGAGTCCTTAATGCACTAACATCCCCTGACGTTTGAACTACTAGTATTTGCAAAGTTGCTATGGTGACCGATGTATTTCTGGTTAAAAAAAATAATATAATATTTCTATTTTGCTTAACCACAAATTCCAGAAGATCTCAGCATGGTTCCAAAAGAATATTTCTGCCAAAATGAATGCACAGTGCCCTTATTTTCTGAGCAATTGTATATTCAGTAAAATGTAAGAGTACAGGGAAGACTGACCTCTGCTTTGGTCACAGTACCTTCTAATCGCCTACTCAAATTACTAAAAACAGATTTAAAATAGCACAGTGTCCATTTCCTGAAGGAAAGATCCAGGCAGGCCCAAGGGAACAATCTGTAGCGTGAAATGCCTGGGGCGTGTTTCAGCTTCCTCTGGGTCATTCTGATGAAGTAAAACAACCCGAAAGGCAGTGTGATCCTTCCCTTTAAATGCCTCTGCCCAGCACTGCAAACCCGTCACACATGGCTTAAAGGTGCTCTGACTCATGCAGGGGAGTCTGGGCCTGTGGGCAATGGCATTGGACCCAGGGTTACAAAGATAGCTGTAGCAGTTTTTGCACATGTCCATCCCTCTGGTCTTGCGATAAGCAAAGCCAGCTGGGGAGATTGGATCCATTTTCTGTCTTCCAATAGATATGGTTGTCAGACTACATCATGATCTTCTTCGTGCATGAACCATTTTGCAGACAGGGATCTGAATATGTAGAGGTAATGGCTGTGATATGAGAAGGGGTCACTAGAGAACTTAGCAGCCACACAAACCAGCTTGCAAAACAATTAGGCAACAGATTTTTGAAGCTATTTCACCTTTTCTCGCAGAGACCTAGGGTCCTGATACACAAGAGGATTCCCTTCCAGGGCACCCTCTCCTAAATGTGTAGTTGAACAGGTTAGTTTCTATTCCAGTGCGGTTTTCCTAAGCTCTACATCTTTTTCTCTGTCCATTGATCACATGGGGACAGAAGAGATATTAATATCCTGCCAAGCACTTGAGTCAGAGCCTAAAGCCAGACACAGTCACAAGTCCAAGGCAAAGGGTAAGTGCTTCGAGTAAGCTTGCTGCACCCTGCGTTACCTTCAAAGGCAGATACTGGTCTCAGTTAGAGAGTGGTAACTATCAGCATCACTCCTGGCTGAGCCTGGAGCTGGGATGTGGAGCTTTCCATCCCACGGAGTAAGTGTAAGTATCACCAGAGTTGCTGGTGGAAGTCAGCAACCGAGAGGCGCTACGAATGTGCTCCCAAGTTGTTCATTACCTGCATCACATTCAAATTGCGGAAGAGAGCTTTGTAGGGTAAGCTGTTTTACCATTAGCACTAAAGGTCCCATGGTGTTTCAAGGCCTCACATACTCCAGTTCAGCTGTAGTCATGGTTAGGGCTTGTATAATTTAAATGGAAGGTAAAGTAAAGTTCACACTCAGCCTCTGTCCGTGGCTTAATGTACAATGTAAATGTTGCTGTCATACCAGTAGGTCAAAGACCTATAGTGGAACATGCTGGACAGAAACAACAGAAGGAAAACAGAATGAGTTTGGACTTTTGCTGATAAATTTAGATACTGATTTTAAAAGGTGAAAGATAAGAAATAAATACGCTGTTGATTTTATTTCAAAGCTCTGGTTTTAGATGATAAGGTTTGCATTAAAAATGTGAAAATAATTTTTTTTAATTGTGTGGGAGAAAGTGTCACCACTTCTTTCTAAAAATACAGGAAGAGTGTTGATGGCAGGAGAAAATATTGAAAGACTGTCTTGTTTTAACAAGCAAAAGTAAAACCTGTGTTGATATTATTCCTGTAATAATAATTCCTGACAGATAATCCTTAGTTTATTTGAAATCCAGAATTAAACAGAATCATGTTACCCTAGATGTCAAAATCAGTATTGTCTTTTTTGTCTTGTTACAATTCTGCTTGAAATTGGTTTAAGGGGAGTTGCTTTGCTTTGACTTCTCTCTCTCTTTCTGTCTCTCTTTTAAGGTCAACTCAAATCAAAACATACTCTTGGGATAATGCCCAGGTTATTTTGGTCGGTAACAAATGTGACATGGAGGATGAACGGGTAATCTTCACTGAGAGAGGCAAACATTTAGCGGAGCAACTTGGTAAGAAAAGAAATGACAAAAGCTTTATGATTGCTTGCGAGAATGCACAAAGTAATGTTATTAATTGCTACAGTACTGGTAATGAAGCATTTGTGATACATTCTCTGTAAAGGAATAGTCATGTCTTTTGTTTCTGCCGGCTGAGGTCTGAACTGTCCTTGTTGATATCGCTAATAGTGTAATATCATTAGAATGGACATGTGTCCAGGGATGACCTTATGCAGAGCTGTGACTTGTCTGCCATCTAAAAGTGTCCACAAGGCCAGTGCTGGCTCAGAGGCTGGCTTAGACTAAAGACATATCCGATAAAACATTCCTTATGCTGCTCCTTAGATAGGAAGTACATCATGGCCTTTGTGATAAGCAACAAGATTAGGCATGTGTCTCTATATATACAATGTTTAGATAGCCATAGCTATAGGCAGATACATCCTAGTCAGGGAAAAATTAAAAAAAACCAACCAACCAAACACACCAACAAACCAACAAAAAACTGAGGAGAGAAGAGAATGAAGAAATAATGTACTCGAAATGTGAACTAGACCTTTTTGCAAGTTGAGAACATTTGGGTTATGATTTCCAGTACCAATAATTCAATACAGAAAGATGCCAATATCCAACTCCCACTGCCAACAGTCCACCTACTGCACATTTACACAGGTGTAAATAACATGAACCTCAGTTTCATAGAGTCTCCCTCTGGGAGGCAAATGTTTTCCAAACAGAAAATTACAGAGCTGTGAACATCTCTGTTCTTTTTGTTTATGCCCAGCAGTGATATCCTTTCATAGCATGAAATGTTTTTGAGGTGACACTGGCCAGACTCTAATGGAAAATCTCCAGAGCATCATCAGAATACGACTACCTGGCCTGTTTTTCAGTTCACATTTGCTGATCTCTGGAGAGCATGCTCAGCAGTGTGCGAATCAAACCCTGATATCATTGGGCATTAATTTCTGTGCTGTACTGGGCATGGGTTTGTTATTATTTTCAAAAGGTAAAGGCTCAGTCTGGTGAATGTGTCTGACTAAGATGTCCTTGTCACTATTCCTATCTAGGTGTTTAGGGCAGACAGTGTTACAAGAGTAACTGCATGGGAAACAGAGGGAGGTGGTGGCAGTTCACAGTATGCCACCTGTGCTGGGTCTAATCTCATGCGGGTGGTTCTTAATTTATGTATCTTCATAGCTCACTGACCTTATTATTTTTAAACAATTTTTCTAGTTGTACAGTTGCTTGTCCTGGTAATTAGTTTAATAAGAATAACACATCATAGAATCATAGAATCTTCATGGTTGGAAAGGACCTTCGAGATCATCGAGTGCAACCCAACAACCTACAGTCTCTGCCACTAGAGCATGCCGTGAAGTGCCACATCTAGACGTTTCTTAAACACCTCTAGGGATGGTGACTCAACCACCTCCCTGGGCAGGCTGTTCCAGTGCCTGACCACTCTTTCAGTAAAGTAATTCTTCCTAATATCTAATCTAAACCTCCCCTGCCACAACTTCAGACTGTTTCCTCTGGTCCTGTCATTATCTGGTCCTGTCATATCTTCCTATCACATTTGTCTAAATAAGCATTACGTATGTGTAAAAGCACAACTCAAAAGTATACATTAAAAATTATCATAAATTAGTCCTTGAAAGGTGACAGGAACAATTTAACACCAGGTTAGGTCCAGAAAAAATGCCAACAGCTGTGAAGAACTGAGTCTCTAAAACTCTTTACAACAAAACCAAAATGGTTATCATTGCACCTGGTTTAACAGAGGGTGTTTTTCTTTGCAGAAATACCTGTCACATTTTTTGTATTCCTCTAGTCTATTCTTCTGTCTGTAAGCATTTCTAATATTTATTCATTTTAATAGGAGCTAGGAATGTGTATTCAGTGGAGAAAGAGATCAAAAAAAATGTAATTGTCTAATTTTACCCCAAATTTAGACCAGGCACTAAAATGCCTGGCAATAAACATAAATTTGCAGCGTTGAGTTTGAAGATTTTTTTTTTAAGTCGCATAACTAATCTGAATTTCTATTCCTCAAACTATTTTCCTGTAGAAAGACTAATGCAGTGAGTTGACAAGGAATCCCCAAGGTCATGAATTTAGCAAGACAAGAAGGAACTTTGCATGTTGTACAGTCAAGAATCCTCAGCTGTAATAACCAATGCTTGCAAAAAAAAAAAAAAAAAAGAGAGATAGATATCAAAACTCATGTTTCAGGCTTTAAAGCAAACTCCTGCTATTTAGAATTCAATCTTTATGGAAGCGGATTATCCTCTGTTCCCATCTTTATCTGCTCTGGGGTTTTCCTTTCTCAGATATATGTCCTGTGGCTATCTCAAGGGCAGATTATTGTATTGGATAAATTGTGGCTCTGATCCAGTATGTCATTTACTGTACCCAGACTGCACACACAAATGTTTATATGTTTTCTGTACAGCTGCAATTATTTCTTAAATCTGCTCAGAGGTTGTGGGAGGTGGTGTCAGGAAAAGCAGAACGAGTTTCCCTGAATTGTAGTAAGTACTCTGGCCATATTGGCCAGTTTGAAGGGCACAAATTGTGTCAAACACTTGGGACTGTCTTTTCTGTCTCTGCCAATGAGTTGATAACATCTCTTGCGGGCAAGTTTTAAAAATAACAATATAGATTTTTGTGTCCAGCAAGACATCTTAAGACTGTGGGCCCTTTGAATGCCATGGTCTGCAACATCAATTAAAGCCACAATTACAAGCAAGCAAAACATATGAGTGCCGTACAAAGAACATGTTGTGAAACACTCTGTTCTCAAGTGTGGTTTTATTCTCAGCCCTGGTTTATTTGAAGTCATTGAGAAAATGACTTCAAATAAACGTACATTTTGGGCCAAGTTTTCAAAAGGTCAAAAAGAGCACTGGGCATGTAAACACCCGGGAAACATGGTGTCCTGTTGAGAACAGTGTTATCGGAAAATTGTGTCTCACTTGTGGCTGCTGACCTCTTTGAAAAGTGTGGCTCTCAGCTTTATTAACAAGGTGTAATCAATCATTTCTTTAAATCTCAGTGCTGGCTTATTTCTCAAGTGTAACTCAATTTTAAGTTCAGATTGACCAGCAATAGGTCTCATTACCTGAGAAGGTCTGGCTAAACTAGTCAAGTATCCTGTGGCAGTTCCAGGTACGTCTCTCATAACACTAACAGAAGTTCACAAAGGAGAGAAGGAATGGTTAAGAAAACCAGATCTGACCTTAAAGGGAAATTAAAAAAATGTTTATGATGACAGGATTTGTCTCATTTCCATTTTAGATTTTTTTTAAGTTTTTTTGTTAGTGACATAGGGCATGACGCTGATGATACTATCCCAGATCATAGGTGCAAGGAGCATACTACCTTACCTATCGTAATGGCCAGAGGTAGGTGCCTTGTGAAAGGTATAAAAGGGCAAACAAACAGTGATGCTTTCCCAGACTGTAGCAAATTATGTTTGTGGGTCTCATGAACCAAAGGCAGTATTTTTATATTTGATAGTCCTTTCATTATTGTTTTGCATGGACTTGTCCAGTGATGTCTTTGAAATCATATAGAATCTTACCATCCACAACATCCTTCAAATACTCACAGTTTATCTGAGTTACCTGCTTCTGATTTGAATTGGATGCTTGCTAGTTTTTTCTGATGTTTCTTCACTGTTATATGCTGAGAAACGGTGAACATCTGTTTGCAGTTACCTGCTCTGCAACACTGTTGGTTTCAGAGACCTCAATCATACCCTTCTTTTTTCTCCAGGCTGAAATTCTCAGACTATTTCACTGATCCAGAAACAAAAACCGTCTCACACCTTAGCCATTCCTTTTCACCCTATTCGGTACTTTTTGTAAGTGGTACATCCTTTATTCAGAAATTAGTTCATGGTTGTTTAACATATTAGCATCATTAAGAGAGCAATGTTAGAATGAAGTAAAACCAGACAGGATTAAATAAATTCAGCTGAGTCACGTAATTTTACCTCACTGAGACACCATACTGAGAAAATATAGTAATGTGACACACCAGCCAGTAGCGAGAACCAATTAACATAATGTTAATATTGACATGGGAATCACAACAAACACATTTAAACACGTTTATTCATTAGTCACTACAAAAAAGGGTGTGGAACATAATGCTTATGCTATTTTGTCTCTTCATGAATGTTTGTTGGTTAAAGCTCTGGGAAACGGAGCTGTTGTATCATAGAAATATTGGCTGGAAGGGACCTCTGGTGATCATCTAGTGTGATATCCTGCTAAAATCTACCTCTGGCTCTATGTTCTGCCCAGCAGTTTTCAGGGCAGTGCCCTTCCCATCAGATTTTTGGTGCCTCCATGTTTCTTACATTCTGACACCCAGGGTCACCTGTGGCTGGGGACATCCAGCACATCTAAGCGCGCTGTGGGTTGCACTCACCTGCTTTCTAAATGTATCCTGGTGCACCGTCTCTCCCAGAAGCCACCAACCAATGTCAGAAAACGGAATGAATCAGGACCTTTCTGGGTGAGCTCTCACAGTCCCTTCTGGAAGGGCCGACAGAAGCCAGCCCTCACGCTGCATTCAGGGCGCCTGCAAAGGGAGCTGAATGCCACATGCTTCAGCATCAGCAGGGCCCAGGGCTTCAGTACACCTCCACAGTCTGTCACTCACAGAGGTAGTCATTTTACTCCTCAGCTTTTAACACATACCTTATTTTGTATGCTTGGGCGTGGTTTTCCCCTCTCCACCCTGTCTCTTCTTATCTCTTCTGGGCCATTTCTTCCTTCAAGTCTTTATTTTCAGCTTTTTCTTTCTTTCCTTCTCTAGATTCCCAGTGCCTTGAAAATAAATTCCACCAAAAACGAGAAGAAAATTTCTCACTTCAAACCAAAATCAGCCTGCCTTGTCTATTTTGTTTTCATTTTGTTCTTGGCTCAGGCACATATGTGCATAATGGTCATGCTGGGGAGGTGCCAGAGAGACAATTCAGGGGTGATTAGATTTCTTCAAATTAAACCCATTTAGCGCCCTGGCACACCTGAAAGCAGAGCGTTTGTCAGTGTCCTGTGCTTATACAGGGTGCAACTGGGCATCCAGCACCTCTGTGGGATCTGACCAAGCCTGCAAGACCAGGCCTGCTGCTGAGATGGGGCAGGAACACGACTGGTTTCTGAGTCCTGCCAGGGCTGGGGCACAAGGCAGCAGCTCCCCGGCGTCATGACTGGAGTGAACCTTTGCTTGCCTTGGGGTATGAGCCCTGGGGGGTAATGTGTGCATTAAATGTCTGGGTATGCTGCGGGTATTAGGCATCTGTGAGTTTAGGCAGCCACTGAGGAGGCATTTTTAGGGCTGTAATTTTGGCATCTAAATCAGGAATCTAGTGGGACTTGGCACCTCAGTACACAGCTTGCTAGAACTTGCTGTTCTGTTTTGCCTCCGTGGCTAGCTAGAGGCTATGGTGCAGAAGGCAGGGTCGCCAGCAGCATTGAGAGCACGGACATATGGCTGCGTCTAACTTTGTGTTAAAAAATGAAAATAATTGGGTTGTGCAGGAACATGCCTGCTCATAGTTCCCCCCTTCGCTGTTTTCTAGCTCTTTTTAAAGGGCAAATGTTAGTGCCAGAGGAAGGAGACAGACTGACAGCACTGAAAAACACCAGACTTCGGTTTAGTTACAACACACACAGGGTATTGGCAGAGCAACTAAAGGCTCCTGTCCCCAGGATGATTTTTTACAGGGGAGAAATGCCAACCTGCCATTGCTTTCACACACTTGGAGCTGCATTACAGGAAAGTTCCTTAATGACAATGAGAAGGAAGGGATTGTGTTTGCTCAACAAAAGTCTCATGTAAACAAACAAAAATTTAGTTGCCAGGAGTTTATCGCCCAAATGCACTCATTTGAAAGGATCTGGAAGCCATGATCAAAATCAGTACAACTGGAATTTGTATGGAAACCTTCTGTTCTGAAAGACTGGAAAACAAGGTGTTCACTAAAGCCTTACCAGTAACCGCCCCTCAAGTCTTGTCTGTTCTGTCACAGCTGAGAGTCCCCGTTTAGCTTTTTTTTTTAAATAAATTTGGCCACCCTAAAGCTTGGATAAATATCTTAGCATTTCTCTTAACAATCTTTACATTAGCTGTATCCAGAATGGTGCTAAAGCACTGCTCTTTGCTGGGGTAATATTAGCAAGTCCTATTTTCGGGTTTAATGTTGTTTCAATACTTTTCTTAACATAGGTCAGCCCTTGGGCTTGTTTGGACAGTAGAGGTCCCATCCAGCTGGTCTACAAAGCAGAGCACTGTGTAACCAGATCTGCTACCATAGTTGCAGGTGTAGGGGATACTTTGAAGAACAGCAATGATCACCAGCTACTTTCAGACCAGTTTCCTAGGAGAGATGACCTTTGCAATCATGCCGGGTATGTCTGTCTCTCTTTGAGAGACGGGTAGAGGTCTCAAAGATATCAAAAGTTCTGAGGAAGTGGACAACTGAGCAGAGGAGAAAGGTCTTGCAGTTGCCTTCTGTG
This sequence comes from Larus michahellis, assembly GCF_964199755.1. Taxonomy (NCBI): domain Eukaryota; kingdom Metazoa; phylum Chordata; class Aves; order Charadriiformes; family Laridae; genus Larus; species Larus michahellis. The sequence goes on from NC_133930.1 coordinate 21,268,747, forward strand.
ACAGCCCGCAATGTGAATGCCAACCTCATTAGATCTATTCACAGCAGGCAAGAAGGTAAGTGCATGCCAGCACCCCCTCAGACCTGCCCACAGGATGCAAATACAAGAAAATGAGGCATCATTAGCTCCTCTCTTTCATATACAATGACATTGTTAAATGATGGCTTCCTCGATTTTGCCTTTTGTATACCGCTGTGTTACAAGGGGAGCAGCTTCCTTCAGCCACATCTTCTCTGACATTGCATCTCCTACTGCTCCTCAGAACGCTGGATTGAACAGGGCATTGGCAAGAGCAGCACTAAGGATCACAGTTCAGGCTTGCCTCCAAGGAAGGATAGGTGTTGCAGGAACAGACCCTTGAGGATATCTGTTAACATAACATCAGGGGTGGTAAATAAAATTGTCTTGGTTGTGGACAAACACTTTGAAACCAGAAGGTCTTCCTGGTAGCTGGTAAAATTTTAACATAGCTCTTGTCTGTGTTGTCTGTGAAATTGTGCTTAAAATTTTCTAGCTAGTGTATCCCCTTGATGTCACATTTTCTCAGGAAGATGACAGGGTGCAGAGTGTTCTTCCCTTTGCATATGGCCCTCCTTTCTGTTGGTGTTTTTTTGTTTTTTTTTCTTCCTTATTTTTCAAAAGCAGGCATAAACAAGTGTTAATGAACATTGATGAAGGAGCCTCTGCAAAGCCTGAACAAGCGTGAGGCAGAGAGGGAACAAAGTCAGTAGTTGAGGCTGTTCATGTGTTCTCCGGGCGGCTACCTGAACTGCTGTCTGTGCTCGCCAGGTGAACAGCAGCAGCATGCCAGTGTCCTTGCTGGCCCCTGCTGCTGTGGTGCTCTGCCGGGGCTGTTGAGAGCTTGACAGCTTTCTTTGAGTCAAAACTATTGGGAAGAACGCATATAAGGGAAAGAGACATAGCGTAAGGACAGCAAAGGGAAAACTGTATTAAACACCAAAAAGGCATTTAAATTAGAACATCCCAATTCATGCCCCACAAACATCATTGTTCGTATGTTCAGGCACTTTGATATTTTGGATTTTCTCAGTTTCTGCTGTTTCTGCTCTGTTCTGCCTTACCGACCCACTTGGCTCTCGGGCTTTGCTTTGTCTTTGCAGTAATCTGCTCTGCCCAGTCTCATCCACATCGGCAGTACAGATCATCACGGGTGGGGGGAACATGGTGTTCTCTGAGCTCAGCTGCCCTGAGCATCACCAGAGTTGCCTCACTTCAGGCTTAAACTCACATGGAAAATCTTTCCTCTCCAGTAATAACGAGCAGTGGAAAAAAAACCTGAAGAAAGTATTAAAAGGCATAGATCTGAGGCCCTCATACACAGGCATTTCAGAAGCTTAGGGTCTGTAAGCACTATTAGTAAAATAATTGCAAGATGAGTCAGGAAGAGAGGTTATGGGGAAAAAGGTCTGCAAAATATTCCATAACAAAATGGAAAACAACCAGAATTGAGGTATTTATTCCAGGCACACTCTGCTAGGAAAAATGCTCCCTGTCTCTTTGAAACTGGCCCACAGACAGAGTTTCTGTTAAACAAAACAACCAAACACCACTCTAACTTATTGGGATATTTTGCATACGGTAACACTCTCATGAGGACTTGAATCTGCTGCACAGGACAGTCAGTTGGTATCCAAATGGCAACAGGAGCCTCTGTTGCAAGGGTCTTTGCAACGGTGTCTTCAGCTACATCAGATGAGACTCTCTGAACTCATCTTCTGCTGAATTCTTGTAATTGAGCTGGTCCTACCTGCCCACTGCATACCATGACATTTTGTCAGTGATTACTTTAAACTGTGCACAAAGCATCTCTTAAATTGGCTTCAAAAGACAGTTCTGTGTGACCATTTCCGCATCTGCAAGAACATCTGCAAGGTTTCCACAGGCCACCTACAGCAGCTGAATCCATTCTACAGCAGGAACTGCCTTGGGGGGGGCCCCCCCGCATGGCCCTGTTCTCTACTTGGGGTGTTTATCAGCACATTTAAGCATATAAATAGTTCCTATCAGCTGGCCAATGCACAGGAGGGGCTGCTTGGGGGAATCTCCAGGACTGTCCAAAATTCCCATCTGTACAGTTCCTGTAAAGAATAAAGCAAATACTTTGTTGTGGAGGCAGCTGGGGGTTCAGTCACATTCTCACAGGTCAGTGCATTGTCTCATCTATGCAGGGTCTAGCTGGGAAGGTTGGTTATTAGCGCAAGTTGGGGTATTATGCCAAGCTAAATGTAATTATCTGCTGTAATTCTAGGCTAGTACTGAAACATGCAAAAGCTACATGGTAAGCAGTTATCGGAATGAATGTGCACATTACCTTAAATGGCATACTGAATACATAGTACTAATGTGATCAAAGTAGTTGCATATATATTTCAAGTGGTCTTTCGAAATAGATTAGCCCATTCACTAGAAAATATACACAATATTAAAAAAAAAATAAAAAAACAACAACACAAAGCTGTTTTCTGCCCTTCTGCCAAGAGTTTCAAGTGACTGGCATTTTCTTACTGGGTTTTTTCTCATAATTAAACACTCTGGTAGTTGCATATTGTTATTTAGATTTAATCAGAAAGAATCAAAATAGCTGTGCAAAGGCTAAGATGCTTCTGTAAAATTACCACAGTTTTGTAAACCATTTTAATATTAAATCCTTAGGTAGTGAAAAGACAAAAGCAGGAGAAAGTTGTAAGTTACCAGGGAACCCTCAGGTGGGCAACGTGGTAACTGTGGAAAAAGGTGGAGCTTGGGGGAAGAGGCTTAGAAAACAAAGAAATGAAAAAAGACCGATGTCTTGCAAAGAAAGCAAGAATATGGCAAGACCCAGCTCTGGCAGAAGCCTGCTGGATTGCAGGCTGACCAGCAATTTGCAAGCCTGGACTAGCTGAAAGAGGCAGATGTGGGACAAAGGAAGCCAGAGAGGAGAGCTCAGGAGAGCTGGCTCTGCTCCGTAACGGCTTCCAATGTCCCTTATGGGTTAAGGATAGCCTTTGGGGTAGTCATTGGCAATGGATAGATAAAATGTCCATCTATATGAATTAATTAAGGAAATTTTCTTCCTTATATGCATTTGTGTATTTAGTTATTAGTTTGGTTTGTAGGGTTGGGAGTCCCTTTGATCCCATGGATTCACCTCTAACTTAAGTAGATATCAAATTGCAGGAATCTTTCCTTGTCTTGTTTTGTTTTTTTTACCTGGTTATTTCCAAACACAGTTGTCTGTTTTGGCACCAGGTTAATGACACAATGGAAGTGGCTGTTTCCAGCTGAATAATGCTCAGAGGAACATAATAGTTAGAGATGGAGCAGTAGATTATTCCTTCCCAATGGCTGGATATATAGAGCATTTCTAAAATAATAATATTTTCAAGCTGGTGTCAATTTTTAGATTAAAATGTTTTAAAGTAGAATTTGTCTAAGGGAATGTATTTGAGACAGTCCTGATTTTATCTGGCTGGGTACAAAGCAAATAGCACTAATATACTTACTCTGATTGTGTTGCAATTTTAACTGCTCTTGCAATACCCCTCTTTAATATGTGTGCTCTCACGTGTTTGCTTTCTGAGTGTCTCTCCAGTCTTCCTTGCTCAAGATATTTGTATTTTTGTATATTTATACATGTATATTTATTGGAGGTAGTGGAATATGCGTTGAACATGAGCATGTTGTTTATTTTCTTAGGATTTGAATTTTTTGAAACAAGTGCCAAGGACAACATTAACGTCAAGCAGACGTTTGAGCGACTCGTGGATATCATCTGTGACAAAATGTCGGAAAGTCTGGAAACGGATCCCACCATTGCTGCCAGCAAGCAGAACACGCGGCTAAAGGACACCCCTCCTCCACAGCAGCCCAACTGCGGCTGTTAATGAGGCTATCAGCAAAGGCAGCTCCAGTGCATTCTGTTGCCAACAGAGTATTTATGAATGGTCTATATGCCTTTATTTATACTGTCTTATTAATTTATGTGGGAGAAAACTCTTTTATTTTACATCAGCAGCTGATCGAGTATACACATGGAGATGGAGAGGTTATTAGTTTGAAAGGCTGATCCATTTTTAGCATCTGGCTTTTGCATGCAGGATGGCCATTAGTTTCTCTTTTCTTTTTGCTGCTTTACATTACACTTAACTTCAGCTGGTGCCATGTCCTCAGACCACATTTGCCTAGAATTGACTCTTGCTTCATCAGTTTCAAATTGTATAGGTGAATCCTTAGGGTAGTGGCTGAGGTGTTTTAGATGTTTTCCTGGTGCCACTTATATTTTCTCCTGACTGAAAATCAATTTATAAATGTTCCTCTAGTGAGCCAATCCCTCATTCTGTCCAGATCATTTGTATAAGGGACACTTCTTGGAGAGTATTGCTTTGGCTAATCTACGCTCATTATGTTACACATCATGGAAACTTCAGAATTTAGAAAGAAGTTAGTTCCTGGACCCAAAGCCACTTAATTCCCTGTGAGTTTCCAACTGGATGTGGATATTCAGTGCAGATCCTCAGAGATATTAGGTACTTCATCCTGTTTGGATAGCAAGTATGTTTACATTTCCGTGGGAGCTGCATGTCTATCTAATACCTTTCTGAAACTGGACTTAATTTCTCATTCCATCATTACGGAGATCTCAGTAGTACCTCCCCCAGTAGTGGAGGGCTGACTAGCTCTTTCCATTTCTACCTGCATGAGATATTAAATACACAGTTCCATATTGCCCCTGACAGAGCCAAGTCCATTAAGCTCGGTTCTTCATAGCCAAAACCTGTCTTTTCATGTTGCTGTCAAACCTGCATACTTAAGTTTTCAGGAATTTCATCTCCCATTCAGTCACTGAGACAACCATCACCACACTGGCTACAAACACCTGTATTTTACTCAGACCTATTGCAGAGGTGCTGCTGGTGTCAATGAACTAGAGTTTGACCTCATTTTTACTTCGATGGGGATATCTATTTTGACAAGACAATCAGAATTTCACAAGGTTTTTAAAAACTTTAGGAGTAATAAAAATATTGTCAATATTTCTAGTGTTAGGCTGAATACGTTCCTAAGATCAGCAAAAGGCTGTGAAGATAGCAGAATAAAGTACACAAATTACTTTTTAATAAAGTGTTAAAAATACTCATCTTTCACAGTCTTTAAAAGTACTCCTCTAGCAATTGTTGGCAGTTTCTTACATCTGTGCCCTGGAGTACTTTGTACAACTGCTTTACTTGCGTCACAGTGACATTTTTTAACTAAGCAGCATAATTGAAGAAGCCGTTAGCTGTTTTATTGTTCCAATTAGACAGAATTTAGGACAAGGCTGACATTTCTTAGACTGTCTGCAATGGGAAAAATCAGAAGAAAAATAAAAAAAAGGAAGTGACACAAGGTACTGCAAACTGCTCACAACTGCAAAGAAATCCCTCTACACGCATTGCTTTTTTTAAAGGTAGTTTATATAACTCCTGAAACACACTAGGAAAAAACAGTGACTTTTTTTTATTGATTAAATAACCTACATACACTTTGACACAGTAGAAATTACTTCCAAATAAGGCATATAGACACACGTAAAATGGGTATGCCATTAGGGCACTACTTTGGTTGCCTAATTTAAGTAAGTGTTCTTTCTTCAGTCTTGGGTTTTAAACCACATCCGTCCTGTTAGCTAGTTTACTTAGGCACTTGTTTTCCTTGTAGACATGGAGACTGGACTTCTTTACTTTCATGAAGAGAAAGCACTGTCCTCTTTGGGGCTGATGAGCAGCCAGGTGGAAGAGGCATGTGCTATCCCAACAATAACCCTGCCTCTCTCCAGGGATGCTGCTCTTCTCTCCCCCATCTAAGGCAGCATGTTTTTAACTGTGCTGAGAGACTTTCATTAATATCCCTTTACCCTCTAAGGTACCAGCTGCTTTGGAAAAGAAGTGATAAGAAGCTGAGGAAGCTTTGTGTGAGACGGTAGGCAGTTTTACATCCTTTTCTTGTTATGCGCAGTTATTCCTCTTGGAGGACAGGGAGCAGGGAAGCCTTGAGACAGCACTCAGCTTCAGCCCTCAAGTCCTTTAGAAAATGTTTAGGTTGTATTGTTAGTCTGAGCCACCTCTGGCAAGGCAAGGAGAGAGGAGGACACAGTCACATCTTACGTGAGCTTGAGCATGCATCGTGCAACATGGCTACAAGTCGAAGTATTCTTCCAGCTTTGCTCTGGGACGCTTGCTGCAAAATGGTGATTTCCTGGGCATGTTGTAACAAGGAAAAAAGACTCCAAGATGCCCCTTGCTAGAGACACACCTTGCTTGTACTCCATTGCAATGAGTTCCAGACCCGCCTGCCTCTTTATGACCATGTAGACTTTAATCAGTGGTGGTAATACATTATTAGCATATATGTTTTTTTAACAAATTGAGTGATAGGTAAATAGTTCTTTACTTAAATAGGATGAATTAATTGCTTTTCATTTTGCATCAAGAGTCTGGGCAGAAGAGTAACAGCAAAATCAAAGAAGGAGAATCTCTCTTTTGCCTTTCTGAGACAACTAACCTCCCAGGCCTCCAATATGTCTGATCTTCTGTATGGGATGGGGAGGATGGGGGTAGCAGCTGCCAGAGTAACATGCCAGCAATGTGGTCTAAGGAGAAGGCTCATCTGAACTACAGCAGCAGAACCAGTCAATATTTAAAAGCTCCTAGGATCTTTGTATTGATGCTCAGACATTGTCATAGAGTTCAGAATCAGTCAGATTAATTTTTAAAGTGCTCACATCAAATCCTTGGAGGTTTTCAAGACCAGACTGGCTAAAGCCCTGGACAGACTGCTTGGACCTCATAGTTGACAGTATTTTGAGCAGGAGATTGGGAAGGGTGACCTCTTGACATCCCATCAAACTCAATTTGTCCTATCATACTTTTCTCTGAAATTGAAAATGGGTAGAAGTTCAAGTAGACCTTTTCTTAACAATCAGAGTTGCCTACTGTTAGAAAAGTAGGCTCTGATTTTCCATCACAGGTTGGCTTTTGCAGCCACATGTTTCCCAGCAATACTGAGTTTTCTGCTGTAAGGTTTGCTCATATTTAGATCAGAAGCATCATGATCTCAGTACCTCTCTCAGCCGGAACGTGGATATGGTAAAGAAACACGAAAGACAGAAAGGCTTTTGAGAAGTAGCTTAGTAACCCTTCCCCAAACATCCTAAAAATTTAGTTTGAATTCTGTGGGAAGTTCCCTCAACAGGAATGGGATTTTTATTCTATTTAAAATTATGCCTTGGCCTGTTAGTAGGGTAGAATATCCAAAAGCAGCCTTTGTCGATCTAGTTTTGCTTCTTCAGCCTTGTTCAGCCTCTATTGTTTTATGTGATAGAACTGCAATTTTCTTAAATGCAAGTAAAGTTAGGCTGAACACTTTTGGAAATCCCATCCCAACCTGATCAAGGGCCAAAATTTAAACAGTCAATGGCTCGTTCTTCACACATATCCCATAGTCACTGATTATTACCTGTTGGAAGAGACAGGCAGGGTTTGGTTAGACCTCTGATCTATCCACATGTGTAGCACAGTTCCATCAAGAGACAGTACCAGGCTAAAAACCGTTATATATTAGTGACGGAAGAGGGATGGATCATTAAATTGCAACCTAGGATAAGAGATCCAAAACTACTTTCAGCCTCATTCTTGGTGAAAAAGTACTTGCACGCTTTGCAGTAATTTGTTGTCACTGTCAGCACAGAAGTAGGACTGAATGTCATGGAGTCTTATTGGTCCAGACACAGATAACCCCTTCAGCTGAGATTTAGGCCACTTGGTGAGATAAAGCAGTTGATACACAGAGCCGGTTAAATTCCCGAGAGATTAGATGCCTGTGGGCAGAGGGTCTTGAGCCCCACAGTGCCAGCTGAACCAATACTACGCAACCCATTTTCCAAGTTATGATCTAGACTAAAGTTTTAGCAGCAGGCTAATCCTGTGCATGGGTAATGCACCAGCCTTGTCACGCTCTGACAGTGTCTTGCTTGCTGCACATTCAAACTAGTGCTCAGAAAATGCCTTGGGAGCACACAGGAGCGCAGGATGTGACCAGTTCCTGCGATGCCTCCTGGCACCGACCTGCCAAACAGCTAGCAAGCCCTGATGGGTTGAACCTTCAAACGCAAGTTTTCAATTCTGATAAGAGTTCAAGTTCACAAGCATTCTGGTCCTTACAGCGCAACCACTTTAATGCTGATCTTTTTGTTGTTGTTGTGAGTTTGTTTAATTAGACCTGTTTGTTTGGTGTTTGAAATACATATAAGCTAGCCTGATTTTCTGTCAAAAAATACTCTTTCTCTCAGTGTACGTGACTGTTACCTGGAACTGTTTGTTCCTTTGTGCTTATACTTAATGTAATGCCTAGAGAAACTACCTGAGCAACTACATCTGTGTGGCCTTTCCAGAGCACCACTCTGAGAGATTACGGTTTCTTCCCAGTCTGCTCAGCTCTTATATTCAGCTGTACCACCTGCACCTTCTTTATTTTAGGAATGAAGTGCTATTTCAGGGTGCACAAAATCTGCTGGAGTTTCATCCTAACTCTGAGAATGCTTTGAGTTTGTCATTTTTAGGAAAAAAATAGTGGCAAAAATTCTACATCTGATGATGATGCCTTTGTTTCTTCGATAGCAGACGAATGATGCTGCATTTGAATTCCAAAAGAAGCCCCCCTCCAAATCCCCCCCACACACACCTAATCTTTTCTATATTTGTTTGTGAGAGGCAAGGTTTATTACTTGCATTTTTAAGGGTGTCAAATAAATTACTGTTCTGCTGACAGACAGATTCCTCCTTGGCCTGTTTCATATAGACAGACACAAAGTGTATGAGGCTAGTTCTTCTTTAGGATGACAGATTTAGCAACGTGAGACCATGAGTATGTAAATCCTTATAGATAAACCCTCAGGTGGTGTAAAGCAACGTGTCTTCACTTATGCCAACAGGGGAGCTGTGTTGGTTTACACTATTTAATACACGTTGTCTCTTAATCCATACACTCTGACTCCAGGTTCTCCAGATTCTTCATCATTTGTCAAGTCTCATTTAAAGACGCGTCTCATTTAAAGACGCAACTCATTTCAATTATTTGAATGATTTTTACCAGTCTTCTTTATGAAATTGCACCTTTCCAATTAAGCTTTTCTATTTTTTCTTCTTTTTTTTTTTTTTTAAACTTTGTTTATCCATGGGTGTTCATTGAAGCAGAAATTGTAACTACACACATATAGTATACACATATACACAGCAGTACATCTTTTACACTCATTCAGTTCCCACCGTTACTTGTTCATGTTCCGTGCAGCCTTCCCTAAATGCCACAGTGGAATTTATCCATAAATTCTCATTAGCACCAGAAATGAGCTGGGTTACATTTGCAGACCATAGGTTTATTATCCCTGGTTCCAGCAGATGTAGGTGGCTTGTCGTTTGTAGGGTTAGGTACCTGATATTTGATGGGGGGGGGAAACAAAAGCCCTAATCTTCCAATAACTTCAGAATCATGCATAACATGCAGAAATGAAAGCTAGAGATTGCTTACCACTTCTGGCGATAAATTTCTTCGAGTAATTCTGACATGTACCTGCAACTACTGTTAAATGATATGTTTGTGCTGTAACTCCTGTTTAATATTTTGTCAGTAATGTCAGATGTGTCGTGACTCAGTTGGACTGTCAGAATTTGTAATCTATATGCTAGTGTTTGTGGAATTCAATTGTCTTAAATGTTGCATGAAAATATGTTATAAAAATAGATATGTTTTCTATTTTTGAATACCTCAAAACTGAGGAATCATGGGCCAATAAGTGCAATATTTAATTATTTACTCAGTGTATATAAACTTGTGTGAAAGGGAGAAGTGTCAGGTATGTGTGATATGCTGTTGATGATGCCTGTGTGGCTTAAGATTTCCAGTAGATGTATGTGTCTTGTAGTAAAATTTATATAGTGAACACTTTACCAGTGTAGTGTAAGAATACTCTTAAGTCATTTAAACTATTTTTCATATATAAAACAATGGTAAAAGGTATGTGTATGTTTGCTGCAAGTGCATGTCAATTTTACTTTTAGAGTTGTGAGTGTCCTTTTTGAAAATTATGATGTTACACAAACGCTAGTGGGACAGCGCTTTCAGTCAGAAGATGCTTGTAACCATTTCTAAACTATCTGCCTATATTTTTAAAGCATGTTCTCTAGAAACATTAAAAGAACTTCCTAGAGCTCAGCAGTTATGGTGAGTTATTCATTCTTAAAGAATCAGTTACATGCTCTGTCTGCCTGTACTGCATAATATCGTGTGGGCATGTTTTCTTTAATCTGATACAGTTAACTCATAATACTTACCTGAAATATTAAATAGGAGTACCCAATATTCTTGCAGATAACTCAACAAACTTCAGTTGGTGCCCTGAGTTAACATTTTTGGGAACAGCTTGAAGGTCACGGTCAAAATGGTCCAGCACAGTGGATGGTGACCTTAATTAGTCACTTATGCCAATTAAGTTTCTTAGCTTTTCTAGGTCTTAAAGATGGAAGATACATCCTTAAATATATTGACCCAGGCTTTTCACTCAACTGTTACATGGCCCTCAATGTTGAACAACTCCACTGTTAGCAGTAAACCTGAGGTATAAAAGGAAGCAAAATGCAGCCCAGAATCTAACCATAAAATTAAAAGGAGACATCCAATCATTTCTTTTTCCTTTCCTGTTATCCTTGCATATTTGTAATAGCTCTCCGAGCACACGAGCAAGGCCATCACTATTCAGCAAAACCTTGGGTACATTTTGCACCTTAAACCCTGAATCCCTGATCTGTCATGGGTTCCCAGCTGTGCCCAACAGACTCTGCAGAGGAGAAGCTCATTCTGTTAATTCTTGCTGCATCTCTGGTTTCAAAGGAACATGTCATCCGCCTTGGCAATTTGCTAAATAGAGATGGGCCACTGAGTCTGGGCCAAGGGGAGTAACTGGTTTTGCTGAGCAGTTTTCATATCAAATTATTTTCGTTAGTACCACATGAAAAGGTACATGGGCAAATTTTTAGTTTGATTTGATGCATTTTTGTGACAATGTACAAGGTTGATTTAGGTTTGAGGGGTTTTTTAAATTAGCTTAGCAGGAAAAGAATGAAACTCTAAGGCCTACTGGAAACCAGTGTCATGGTTTTCCTTTCCTATGTCATCAAATAGTTTCTCTGAGAAAGCAAAGTAGCCAGATTGCATTAAGAAGCACAGGATGGTAATTGCAATGACCTGAGCAGCCCTTAAAATTCTGCCTGTTTTTATACCTTCTACCATGAAAACTTCAGCAAAGTTATTCAGACCAGAGCAAAATGAAAATGTATGTGGAGAGAAGTTTGGGATTACTTAATAAAAAAAAGGAAATTCTCGATATCTTTGTAGCTGAGCAGCAGGCAAATTAACAGTCATAATATGAGGTACCACTTCAATACATATATACAGACTGCTACAGGACTGAGGATGCTTTACCTAAACTTTTTATTGCTAAGTGACCTGACTGTTCAAGGGCTGACAGATAATTTCACCTAGCATTTTTATTATTCCTCATGGACATGTGATTCCATACACAAGGATAAATGCTTACCTTGAAAATACGTAGCTGTTCTGGCTCCCTGAGGCTAACTCGCTTGCTGAATTGTTCTAGAAGAAAAGTTGAAGTACTTGCTTAGAATAAATTTGTGAGGGGGTGAGACTCAATCTGTCCCACCTGCCCTGACTCTTACTGCAATATATTTACTGTGGTTCTAAAAAATATGTTAGTTTAAAATGCTGCTGGGTGACAAATTTTGTGAATCTTCTGCATACATCCACAGGAGCTCTTGTCTGAACGTGAAGTACAAGTTTTATCCATGTGCAGAGTTTTAATTCTATGTGGACGTAGAGACTATGTGTATTCCACTGGATATTCTGTTTGTATGTAACTTCTATATACCAAGTGGATTCTTTTTGTTTAATTTTTTGTTTGAAGTTTTTTTTCCTTTTGCGATTACAATAAATATTCAAGAGACTATATTCATGAATATCTCAGTTGTGGTGACATGGTATTACCCCTTCCTCCCTCTGTATATTTCCTTTTGCTTACTAAAACTGGGAGAGAATGGTTTCAGTTTTGACAAAATAATGGACAATGATACCACATCTGCAATAATTCATTTCATTAATATCCTCTCAGTATCACTGGTGAGTCGTAGTTTTGTCTGAATCCCACAGAATTCACTGGAGACTTTGACCTAGGAGTCTGCAGGAGAATGACTAGACATTTGCCTACTAAAAGCACGCTGTTGTCTCGGCCTATATGCTGACCCTTTAAAATGGGACAAAGTTTTTTTCTTTTGATGTTTCACTGTATAAACTGTTAAACAGTATGGATGCTGTTATTAGTTGGTCATGTAATCTTAGACCGAATGAGCCATCTCAATTTTGGTGGTTGATACTTCACACAAATTATATCACTGTTCAGGTGCTGCTTTTTTCTAGACACACACGTCTTTGTGCTAGTTTGAACCCTACCGTGACTCCTGAATTTGTCTTCCCTCCACATTAAGTCCTAATCTTCAACCTATCTGTTGAACAGGTCGCACTGTACCCTGTGCCCCCCAGCGCCTTCTCACAAGAGTCCACCTACAAACTCCTTTAGCACGTCTTCCCTCTTGCTGTTCCACTGTGTTTCAATCAAGTCCCCCAGTTTTTCTAGTATATTTACATCTCATTGGCAAAGTAAACGTGATTAACCTCTGGTTCTCACTCAAAACCAAGTGCTTCCTAGCCTATTGCTTGGGATCCTGTATCTCTAGGCAGGTTTCTGCTGCGGGGTCTATCCATGCAGCTCACTGCTCTCACTCATAGGGGCTTCTCTGTCTGGCACAGACTCTTTTCATCAAATCACCTCTGAGAATGAAAATCCCTCATTCCTCCCAGCTACCAGCAAATGTAGTGTCTTTCTCCATCCACCTTCCTCATGCCATTGCTCTGTCAGAGTGGCCCTGAGGTACTTGCTCTGCCTATTAGGGTGCGCAGAAAACAAGAGAATGAGGGGTAAAAGGGGAGGATAACAGGGAAGGAACAGATTAATTATGACAGAGACCTTGGAATGAGAGAATTTTTTAATTGCTGTAATTTTAAATATGTTTGGACTTTTAACATATAGAATCAGACTAGAGGGAATCACAGATGGATAGATGAGAATGGTGTTCTACTAGGATAAAACCTGTCTCAACAACAGGTGTTTCTTGCTCAAGAAAACTCATTTTTACCTTTCTTGCAGTCAAAAGGCTGGAGACAGAGACAGAAAGTTCCTAACCACCAAAGAGAAAAACGTTGGAAAAGATGATGAAAAGGCGAAATGCAAAGTGTCACAGAAAAGATTCCCGACCTTGAGTAAGAAAGGGCAAACAGGCAGAATGTCCCAGTGAAGTGAGGGTGGATGACTTAGCAATGTGATCCATCAAAACCAAGACAAACAAACTGTGGGCTGACAGCTGACTGCAGGGACTCTGCAGGTTAATGAGGAAACTGAGGCAGGTAAGTGCAAGGAGGGTTAGTTGGTTTTTGTACAGATCTGTGCAACTCCTGAGCCTGTAAAGCCAGGCTGTGTGGAGTTTTGAGCAGCCTGGTCTAGTGGGAGGTGTCCCTGCCCATGGCAGGGGGGTTGGAACTAGGTGATCTTTAAGGTCCCTTCCAACCCAAATCATTCTGTGATTCTGTGATTCTGTGTAAAGTGAAAAACAAAGGTGCCTTCAAAAATCTTACAAAGTGCCTTGCTATATCTGTGGCTATTTGCACCCACGCAAGGTCCTGAAGAATTAACTGTAAGCCAGAAGATTTACAGCTTGACTGGTTGACATCAGGAAAAGATGCACATTAAGCCATGGTGAACTCAGGTCATCAGTGGCAGGCACAGGCAATGGGAAGCTGGTGTGGGGTCTGGGGGATATCCATGATGTCCTAGCCAGAGTATCTGCCTAGGGACTGATCCTAGTGCTCCACCAGGGCTGGAGAAGTTGGAGGTGCTGGCAGAGTGGCAAGATGAGGAGACCAGCCCCATGAGGGCCAAGACCAAGAGTGAGCTTAGGCAGCACTGCAACAGGGATGGAAAATGAGGCCAGAGATCATTCCAACCATAGAAAAAAGGTGTGGAAGGGCCAAAGCCCACCCAAACCTCCTGTTGTTAGGAAGATAAAAACCATCTTCTTGGGGAGCTAGAAACTCTAGTCTTACACTTCCGAACAGCTGCCCAGGGAGGTGTATCTGGGCCCTCCCCTAAGCAGGAACATGCTCTCCTGAGGAGATACTGCTTTTCCTCATGTTCAAGCACGTGCAAAGAGTGACCTTGGGCAGGCAAATTATCACCCCGAATGACGCAGTCGCTCTGTGGCCCATGCTGGGTTTTCTGAGGCCCCAGGAAGTGCGTACACACTTATTTCAAACCAATGCCTGTGGTTAGAAAATAAGTCTATGAATAGCTGTAGAACATCTGGGGATGCCACACAGGATGTCTGCCTCTCACCAGCCTCTCAAAGTTTTAAAACTTAAATCAGGTTTTAGGAATATAACATCAGGCAGCCATGTTTTAAAAAATTACCCCGCTTTGCTTTCAAGAAGATGTACCATAAGAGCAAAGCTTGCCACAGCATGTCTTCATTTTTACTGTTACCTCTAATGCTCAACAAGGCAGGAAAAAGCATAGCCCCTGACCCCAACAATGCCAGATCCTTTGCCAGTCAACAATGCGACACGAGCATCCTGTGCGGCTCCACGCGCCGCCCCACCAGCCTCGCCCTGTAGCAGCACAGGCAACATCTGGTGGGTGTCTCAGGTGGCACTTGCCTTTAGGCCACCTCCTTCATTTCTGTTGGGGAGCTACATCAGAAATTGTGTAGAAAATAAAGCCCACTTCAACTTGCAGTTACCCTCTTCAGTATTTAACAATAGGAAAACAAGCTTACTGATGTCTTCCCTGCATGAGGGCACATAACCGTCCACATGCCACCTGGCAAAGCAGAAAAACACTAATGTTTTACTATATAACTAAAGTCGACATGCAACAAATGTTACTTTGCATCTATGCAGGATAAAAACACCTGCACTGGCATTACTGACAACCTGGTTAAACTGCCTCGTTTCATCTCACAGGGAATGGAGACCATCTACCGGGATGGAGGTATTTGGTGGCAATTTAATGGCTACAGGAGGTCACTTAACCCAGGGAACACACTGGATGTCAGACACAGCCTTTCATTTCATGATTCCTATGCTTTTGGTCAACAGGTTGGCTGCTATCTGTTTGCATTATGTGGGTGCCTTCCATACCATGGTATTAGGGGACACCCATAAGCACCTGGCCCTGCGATGAGAATTTCAGTCTGGAAGTTGCCTAATTCCTCTTATGCATGTGACTCCCAATTTTCTTCCACTAGTTACTTTCCTGAAATGTAATAATAGAGATCCCTGAAATATAAGAGCAGGGATTTTCCTATTGCATTAGCAGATGATGTCTTCGCTGTGACATTTCAGAGGGAGCCAGGAAGACAACTTATTAGCGTGCTAAGACTTCTCTCTTGCATTACCAGTCTTGGCTAACGTAATCCATGCCTGCACAGTCCCATCACGTAGAAATCACTACCTCAGAGTGGCAGGTGCCTGGCAACTGCAACCAAAGAAAATGGAGAAATCACAGAACTGCATGTTGGAGATGTGCTGGCAACAGTCTCTCCCTCCGCATTGAGCTCGATGGTGGGCTAACCTCACGAGCTTGGGTCAGTGCCCTTGGTGTCTCAGTGCTAGGAAAATGGATGCTTTCTCCTCTATTCACCACTTACATTCCAAAGAGAAACTGTGACCTTTTAGGGCTGGGATTCTGGGAAGTGAGTCTTATTTTTTGAAAATGAGGTCACATAACCAGAAGAACCATTCACTGTACCAGGAAAGGTGCGGATAAATGCTGCACTCAAATAATAAGCCACGGCATACACGCATGACGATGGTGAGAGACAAGCCACAGCAGGAAAAGGCAGCTGGGCCTGGATGGTTTTGACAACCACAGATACTGTGCAAAGCCACTTCCAAGTATGAGCAACGGAAACTATGATCTTGTGGGCAGCCTCTTTCCTGGTTGTCTGTTCGCCTTCAGCTGCCCTTCACGATCCAGCCATGAGGATTCTGAGCACTGCATTGGCTCGGGAGGCGCTGCTCCAGCCCGACGGGTGGGGAGTCACCCAGCTCAGCTCATCGTTTCATCCCATGCTGCTGAGTGAGGGTACGGGGAAAGGGAAAGAGGAGGGTAGGTCTATGAGAACTGCACAAATCTTGGTGTAAAAGCAATACCATTCAGGAACGGGAGTAAAGTTAGTAAATCAGGAATGACATAGTCCGTTTGTCCATTTTAGAGGTCCCAAAGCTTCTGGCAAGTCAGAGGCCTGATGTGTGCAGTAGGTAAAGCTCTCCAGGAGTCTTACACCCTGGGCTACGCAGGCCTGGGGACAGAGATCACACGGGTTGGTCACTTGGACTTGCTGTTGCCGCCCCACACTGCTGTGGTCAGCATGGACAGTCCTCAGATTAGTTGGGTTATTTCAGCATAACTCTGAACTGCCTGGTGCTGACGGGCTCCTGTAAAAATCTTGCTTTCTCCCTTCTGCCTCTGTATTTCCTTTGCACTGAAGTGAAAAATCAGACGACAGGAATGTCTTTTAACTGACCGTCACTTCTGGTCTCACAGCAAGAACCAGCCCTTGTGTTGCCCCACTCCCCATACAGGTGCCACAGGCTCAAAACTCTCCCAGCTCCCTCCAGGCCCCTTTTTTCCGCAGGCCCCTTGGGGAGGAGCGGCGAGTGCCTTTCCACTCTGCAGTTTATAATTGCGTTAGATAGCCCTCTAATGTGTGTGTGCCGCAAACGCACCTCCCTGCGCAGCGCAGCAGCCTGGAGCTGCCTGGCAGGGTCCTGTCCTTGTCCCTGTCACCTGCCAAGCAGCAAGGGGAGACACAGGACACACAAGAGGGGAAAATGAACCTTTTTGTATTAAATTGCCTAAAAGAAAGTGTTTGAGAGGAATCTGGACCAGAAGTGACTTTCCTGGCTGTGCCTGCAGGCTGGCCTTTTCCTGCACACCGGGGAGAGCAGCCTGTCAAAGGGGTGGTTGTTATTTATTACTTTTGTGTGTGTTATAAGTATTACTGTCATCACCAGAGCATTCCCCCACCTCCCCAGATTACTCTTGCCTACCTGATTGAAAGCCAGTTAGAAAGGGGCTGGGTCCTGTCCAGCAGTGACTTTAACCATGAAAGCTGGGATTATTAGGAATATTACAGGGAACCATACTGGGAGCACTCTGGGGAGAGGGCACAGGCTGAGGCATGCACTGGGCACGGTGGGCACCAGAGCTGACCCTGGGCGCAGCCAAGAGGCAGGATGAAAAGGAACAGCTTCAGGGTATGCATCTGGAGCTGGGCAGCAGCAGGGGAGGTGGCATGTGCAGCTGTGGGGAGAGCTGCTAAACACCAGGACAGGAGAATGTGGACTTCAGGGGATACCCGGTAAGGGGGTAAGTCTAGCAATCTGGGGAATACAAACAGGAGAAAAGAGGTGGAGGAGCTGGCAGAGCACCCTGCTGATGGGAAGCAAGAGTGGGGTCTCACTGCAGAGCTGCCGAGGACAGCTTCTGCAGCCATGAGTGGCTCTGAAGCTGAATGTCACATTGAAATGTTCATAGGGGCTGGAAGGGCTGCCCGATTTGATTCAGCAAATGTGTGTAAAATAGCTGATTAAGACATGACCATTTTTTGTTTGGCTTCAAAATGAGGATGAAACAAGTCAAAATACTGTTATCCTTTGCAAAAGCCAGCTCCAAGGAGTAAACAATCTGAACTCCTTTTGTTTAGTGAAGAGACCCCTCTCTCCAAACAACAAATCTTTTTTTTTTTCAGAGCATTTTGCCTTGGGAGCAGCTCTGTCATTTCAGCTTTCATGGGAAGAAGTTTCCATTTTTAACACGCTCACTCAATGCCAGGCTGCTGCTCAGCCTGGTTGACAGATTGAGCTGCCCCATCAAGCGAAATCCACTTTTCCCATCACTTTGATCTCTGCAGTTGAGCATCAGGCCTGAGCACCAAGCCAGGCTGCGTTTTCCAGCGGCGGTGGCATTGCCCTATCATTCACCGTGAGCCACAGGGCAAGTCTCTTGGTACAGGAGGGGGGTGATGCCTAAGAGCTGCTCTCCTAAACTGGGCAAGAGCTGACCGGTGACCATATACAGTGGCTTTGACCACCTTCCTCTGCCTTACCCCACGGCTGCGTGCCAAAGCGGGGCTGCTGGAGTAGAGGCTGTGCAGACGAGCGCTGCTATATCCAGGAACAGCCCAGCTAGATCTAGAAGGGATAATACCTGATGAACGCGCCTTTTGACCTAACCCTTCCCCAGTGTTTCCCTGCCTCGAAGGCAGCAGCAGGGGGGGTAACCGAGGCCCTGAGCCTGCCGGGGGATGCGCTGGGAGCGGAGGCGGGCGGCAGAGGGAGCGCCGGAGCCGCCGCAGCCCAAGGCGGGGCAGAGCCTCCGCCGCTCCCCAGGGATGCAGCCGGGGATGCTCTGGCCCGTTTATACTTTGCTAACATTTTCATACATAATTCCCTGCAGCTTGCCTTTGCTTGTGTGTACAGCTTTTTCCTTTTTTTTTTTTTTTTTTTTTTTTAATTCTCAGAAAGGGAGGGAGAAGGGCCGTTTTCTCCCCACCAGAAATGAGTGGCCTCGCTTGGCCACGATGTGGCGACAAGGCATTTTTTATTTTTTTTAGCTTGGTGCCGCCTGCTGAATACTTTGCAGATATCCCTCTCTGCTACCTTTTACCTGCCCGGATCCAAGCGTGGGAAAGATTTCTGCTGCACTCCAGCCTTTTCCTCTTTTCCCACGCGGACCCCATCCTGCTTCGCCCGCAGCACACATTTTGACGGCAGCTGCTGACGCTTTTCAACTCTGTCTTTAATTATAGATTTCAATATTGTCATTCTTCTCATTTCCCAAACCATGAGTCTGACACCAGGAAAGCTGTGAGATAGGCGCCTAAAAGCTATATAATATATTGGCTTCATCCCTTCTATTGTCTGGTGCGTAGGGTTTTTTTGTCCGTACTCCAAGTGCGTCTGAGATGTGTTTTTAGTGTGTTAAGAGTTGCTGCTTAGGTGAAGGGAAGGCAGAGCAAGACAGAAAAATACTTCATGCTGTCAGCTCTCTGTATATATAAAGAAAAGTGATCAAAGATGCTCTCCTACCATCCCTTGTGGGCGCGCCAATCTCTGCCTCCCCATTTGAGCTCAGAACTAGAGCGCTCATTCTGCCCTTAACACTTCCCATGTTGTCAGCCTTGCTCCAAGCACTGAGGGCTGCAACCTCCCTAGGGAATTAGTGCTGAGACACTCTTTAACTGTTTCCTACCATCCTTAAGACAAGATGTTATGTTTTCATAGCCAGAAACACCTCAGCGTTGACAAGCTTGGAGGCTTACCCAAACTTCTGCATTTTTTCAGACAGCGAGGTCAGTTGTGCATTTGCCAGCACTTCCAGGTGGGCTCATAGGGCCACCCTGTTGCAAGAAAAGGGGCAAAGCGGTTTTGGCAGAAGATAAACCCCCTTGCGTTCTAACACTCCTCACCGAGGTGGGAGGCCAGGTGCGGCTAGGTTTAAATTCTGAGTGATGCCCAATTCAGCACTATCAGTCCAATTGTGTTTAATATGTATTAAACTGTTACGATTTGGATACACTAATAGTGGACTGCGCCTTCAGTCTAGTCGTGCTCATGAACCAGCATGGCCACTCTCGAGTCTTTGGTTGTGTTCAGTAAGAAACCAAAACAACTAGCTACTTAAACAGTGCGGTTTATTTAAACAACAGGTATACAGGTTCTTAGGATTGCCGGTGATAAATACACTGTCTGCAAAGCACGTGCAAATAAAGATATTGTTAAGTATATAAACGTGCAACAAAGTTATAAACGACACAGCCTGGCTATAAATGTAGGATAGAGATTCTCTAGAGAAATTT
Source organism: Larus michahellis (assembly GCF_964199755.1). Lineage (NCBI taxonomy): Eukaryota > Metazoa > Chordata > Aves > Charadriiformes > Laridae > Larus > Larus michahellis. The sequence continues at coordinate 21,288,825 of NC_133930.1, forward strand.
CTCAGTTCCCCAAGGAAACACTCGGTGTAATCTAAGTCTTACCCAAAGGCGTCCCAATGGGGGAGAAGAAAGGCTCAGCCCATCGACTAGTCCCGAAAGTTAGTGATGGAATTCTCCTGATTTTTTCACAATGGTGTCTTCCCGGATATCCCCTCTCTCTCTGGCTATTTTTATACTATTTTTTTATCTTCAAAGTGGAGTTTGAGTGACTTTAGTCATAAATACTTTTAATATGATTGGTGTGCTCAAGGACGAGTGGTCACACCTTGGAGGCGGGTAGCCTCCAGGATGGAGGTATGTTTTGGTATATTGTAATGAGCAAAGTTAGCACAAAGGACAGCATTTCATCAACATTTGACGAAATGTTGGCTCGGGTAGTGAGGAGGGCAGCTCATCTGTTTTGTAGTAAGCAAGTAGGCAGTTTACCTGTTCCATAGTACCATCTTGTTCCCATATCTGCTATTCGTCCTAAGGGAAGGCCACAGAACAATCACATTCCATTCCATCCCTCGTGTAGTTTCGCAAACAACCTTGTACAGGGAATCGCAGATGTTGCATTCTTTGTGTGCCAGCTGTGGCTGTATTCTCCCTCAGAAGCCTCTTGATTTTATGGCTTTCCTTAATGTGTGAACAATGCTGTACTTTTGTATTCTTGGCCAATTTAGTAATTATTCCACACACCCAAACAGGCTTTCCTGTTCAAGTCCTGCGTCCCTGCCAGAAGCAGGATGTGCTGCTGCACAGGACCCGCAGCCTGCAGTGGCCTGGGCAGGGGCCGGTGGGCAGGGAGAGCCTCCCAGTTGCAGCAACTGCAGAGAGGGGGAAACACACAGGTTTAATGTGGGACCATGATGCAGGGTGTGCTGTTTGTGTGAGCAGAGGTTTCATGTCTGCCCCCCACCATTTCTTGCTCCCCCTCTGACCTCAGGGATAGGAGTGGGGCAGAGCTGGCTCCAGTGCAGACACGAAACACCTTTCCCCCCTTCCTTGTAGCCTGATGCACCCCGCTATCCAGTGGAGAAAGTATCCTGACGTGCCATGGGAAGGGGTTTTGCCAAGACAGCGAAGCAAGGAAACTTTACACAGTGTGTAGGAAACACCCTTTAGCACGCTACAAATGATCCCTTGCTACGTTTGCTTTGCCACAAGGCAGGCATGGTGTTGCGCTCTGCAACAATGGTGTATCCCACTGCTAATTTGCATAATATTATTGCAGTTCACACACTTTGTAGGGTTTCTCTTAAAACCTTAGCCCTCACACTAACTCACCAGAATGACAAAAAAAAGTCTACATTTTCTGAAACACTTATTGTAGAGATAAGCTTGCAAACCTGAATTTTAAAGGCTGGCAGACCCACTCACGAAATAACAGGAACGCCAAATATATTTCTTATTAACTTGTCAGCCAGAAGAAACAGACCCATTCCTGACCTGTGGTCCTCCACATGGGCCATTCAGTGCATGGGGGTTCAGAGTGATCAGGGACACACCGGCCCCACACTGCACCAAGCAGAGGCTGTGGATATCTCAGTCCTCCCCATCCTTCCATCTGACCCAGAGACGGGGAACACAAGGTTTGGAGGCTTTGGGCTGGCGTTTACATTAACTGGAGGCTCAAAGCTTTGAGAGAGAGGGCAGAGCTGCCTGCAAGTGCTCGGGCGCCCTCTTCCTAAAATATCATGAGAGCCTGCCTCATTCCCATGTGGGAGAAGAGGCTGCTCCATACCTAAAATATTGCAACCTACTGATTTGCCCCCATCCAGCCAGAAGACTGGGTGAGAAGATGCTCAGCTCCGACAGACGATGCTCGATGATCCTGCCCTCACCCGCGAGTTGTGCGGGTTCCCCAGCCCTGGTCTTTTGGCGTCATCATGGCGGGCGGCTGGGCACACAAAGGCTCCCTTCATGCAGCGCCTGGTGGTGTCCCCTTTTACCCTCTGCTGCAGACAACGCAGAAATATTTCTCAGCAGGGCAGCAGGGACACACACAGGGTGTGAATCCCAGTCATAAAGAGACTCCGGAAAGGATTCTGACCTGATTTCTGAAGGCTTTTGGGGTAGGAACATGTGCTCTTGCCCTTTGTGTGCCAAAATGGCCTGCAGAGACAGCCGAGGCAAAGGGCACTGCTGAAGTTTCTACCCAAAAATGTGTTCACGGAGGAGGAAGGGAGGGGAGGATTTATGTTCCATGTAAAATCTACTAAAGCTGTTGGTTTCTCCCTCCCGGTCTTCCCCATCACTTCTCATTTAAAGATGTGATTCCTTTTGTATTCCTTTTTTCCCCAGGGGAGACAGCCTGGCCTAGCCCACAGCCGCAGACAGCTCTGCCCATATCTGGTGCTGCCAGGGCTGTGCTCCCGGATCGCAGCATCCTGCCTTAACACGCCTGCAGCAAGCGATTAGGAGCAGTAGTCCAGCTCTAATTTATAAAGCTATGGCAGCAATCATCGTCCATAAGAGCACAAAGCGCTAAAAACAGGAACAGCAAAACCCAGAAATGGTGTCAAGACGAAGCAACCTGAGGCACCAGTCTACTGTGGAGTGGCTTTTCCTGGGGAGGACTCCTGTGACCAGCCAAGGGACTTGCCGTGTCCACTTTCACCCTATTATGCCCCTGCTTTATCTTGGCCACCAGCTGATTGTAGTACCAGTCAATGCTTTCCCTCTGGATGGTGTCTCCGGCAGACAGAGCTGTGCTGTAAAAACCTTGCTTCCCTGGTGGGCCAAGAGCGGCCTGGGAGAGCTCATCCCTGTTCCCAGCACCATCCTGGGTCTGCCTCCCCTGCAGTTTCCACCCACTTCTCAGCTTAAATTAAGACTGACTGGTGAGGCCCGAGGAAGCAAAGTGAGTTCCCACCGCAGAGCGGAGCAGAAGAGGTCCCGGGTATCAGGCAGGGAGAAGCCCTTGCAGGCATAAGGGGCAGCATGGCAGAGGTTGCAAACTTAGACCTTACTGAGAGAAGTGGCAGTGAACAGAGCCATTTATGAAGTGTCTGAGTGAAGGAAACGGCATGTGAAAATTAGCCAGTATGGGGTACGGAGCAAGTTGTGAAAGTTTGCAGATATTGAGTGAAAAGTGCAAATAAGAAAAGCTGAAACAGAGAACATGGGAGCTGCTTCAGACCGTGAAAGCCTCTTATTTTTCATACCAGGCACCTCTGCAGTTGCTCTTTTTTGAGCAAGAGAAGATGCTGCCCTGCTGCAAAGGGAAGCAGGGCTTTTCCAGGTCAGGGAGGGCGGGTGGCAGGGGTTGTACATTGTGTTACCCATGGTCATCCACAGTCACGTTGTGGGGTGGAGAATGGGTTGAGAGCAGCCCTGAGAAGGACTTGGGGGTGTTGGTTGATGAGAAGCTCAACACGACCCAGTAATGTGGGTCTTGGGCTGCATCAAAAGACAGATGGCCAACAGGTCGAGGGAGGTGATTCTGCCCCTCTACTCCGCTCTGGTGAGACCCCACCCCAATCTGTGCGTTCCTGAATCTAGATCTGGAGTCCAGCTCCTGTCCATTACTGAGTCCAGTCTGGGACTTTCCCAGTGCCTGCTAGTGATGCGATCCTGGGAGCTTGGTGCTGGTTTTGTATATATTGTATATATTTCATTATTTTCTTTTTTGATATTATTATATTTTCTTTTTATTCTTTAATTATTACTTTTTCATTAACCATTAGAGTAGTTTAGGTTCTTTTAAACTCCTAAGTCTCTTTCCCTCTCATTCTTCTGTGGGGCAGGCTGGGGAGAGCATCTGTCATTCATTTCAGTGGCCAATCCAGCCCAAACCATGAACACAGAGGAGGGCCTTGAAGATGATCAGAGGGCTGGAGCACCTCTCCTATGAAGACAGGCTGAGAGAGTTGGGGTTGTTTAGCCTGGAGAAGAGAAGGCTCTGAGGAGACCTTATAGCAGCCTTTCTGTACTTAAAGGAAAGATGGGGAGGGACTCTTTATCAGGGAGTGTAATGATAGGATGAGAGGTAATGGTTTATAACTCAAAGAGGGTAGTTTTAGATTAGATATTAGGAAGAAATTCTTTACTCTGAGGGTGGTGAGACACTGGAACAGGTTGCCCAGAGGAGTTGTGGGTGCCCCATCCTTGGAAGAGTCCCTCCCCATCTTTCCTGAAAGCCCCTTTTAAGTACAGAAAGGCTGCTATAAGGTCTCCTCAGAGCCTTCTCTTCTCCAGGGGGCCAGGCTGGATGGGGCTTTTAGCAACCTGGCCTAGTGGGAGGCATCCCAACCTATGGCAGGGGGGTTGGAACTAGATGGGCTTTAAGGTCCCTTCCAATGCAAGCCATTCTATGATTCTATGGTAAGTCTGAACCTGTGTTTGACGAGAGACCTTGGAAACCTACTGGTTTGTGGCTGACTCTGTAGTCCTTACAACAGAACAGCCCCCAGGGACAACTCTAATGCTCTCATGAGGTCAGTTGCTCCCCTGCTGCCTGCTCCAACACTGGGTAAAGGCTGCCTTAATCTGGGTCGATGAATTTCAGTGGCCTGGGGGTGACTTTGCACAAAACTCTGTGCAAAGGATCCAGCAATACCAAGGAGTTGGAGGACCATGAAAACTGCTGGAGATGGTAACCACATCTGCAATGGGAGCATAATCTGCTTCTGCTAGAATGTCTCTGGTGGTGGCTGGAGGGCACAGATAAAGTCATGTAAAATCTTCAGGCAGTGGTTCCTCCCAGGGAACCCTGAGTGGAGAAGAGCCTTACAGGACAAGAGAGACATTTCCTGTCATTTTAGTAGAAAATTCTTTCCTTGTACTCATGGGTTCTTACTGTTAGCTTTTCCAAATTCCTTTAAAGCTAGATCACACACTGACATACAGAGGGAAAAAGAAATGCCTTGGGCTTGCCATGAGATAAAGCTGATTGCTGTGCTGGAGCCTTCCAGTTCTTGGTGCCCAAACAGATTCCCCCACAACACACCACTTCCAGTAGGTGGTGGCTTCTCATAGAGTTTCAAGGGAGCATTGTCTCATGACAACTAGACTATAACTCTCCAAATAAAAATCATTTCAAATTTCCGCTTGCAATCTTATAAATATTCTATGGTCTCTTTAATTCTCCAGCACCTAGGCTGAAGCCTCTTTTTTATTTTATACTTTAGGCTTTTGGAGATTAAGGTTTTACCTGTATTATAGCCACTTACTGCTTATCAGTGAATGCCACCATTTTCAGGTTCAAAATGGGAAGAACTCTTCAGTGAAAATAGCTGTGTTTTTGCTATCAGTTATTGTGATGACTCTCCCTGGAGAAAGTTCACAGTGTGTAGCATTTTCACCTTTCAGCAAAGCAAAAGAGCCCCCCAAGAGAGTCACCCTCCTCTCTGCCATGCTCCTCTGGCTCATCAAACACTTTTCATATGATCACGGTGGAAACAGAAGTCTCCAGAAAAAGCAATTTTTATCATAATTCAATGAAACATTTGTCAAATGCCAAGCACTTCCCAAATTTTTTACGTCGCTACATGACTTTTTAGTGCAGCCAGGTTTTTTTAAAAATAGTTTTGAGTCAGCAGAGCAACACAAATTGAAGTCTACTGTCGTTATGTGCTAACAAAGATTGCCTTGCCCCTGCAAAAAGGTCAGAATCTACACAAAAATAAGAGAAAAACAGCATCATGTATAAATAGAGGTATTCAACACAAGACAATGGTAATTATCTAACACAGCATAGCACACCAATGACTGCATATTAAATGTGTGAAGTCTGATTCACCTTTCATACTCACATTAAACAAGAGTTTCTCAATAAAACTCCAAAATCACCTACTGCAAGGTTACCAGTTCACAGTGTTTCATTTCCAAAAAGGGCATTTTAGTGCTGCTGCATGTAAAGTGAAGGCTAGAGCGTGCTGGCCAGTAGGTGTGTTACTTGCTTTAGGATATGGTAGTGATATAATGATTAACCACAAAATCCTTATTCATTTAAATGCTGAAGATTACGCTCACCTCTCTACATGCATCAAGATCTGTGAGTCTGCGTCAGGTGTGTCTTTGTTTAAGATTTAGGAAACCAGGTGTGCACAGGAGAGAGGAAAGAGGATCAAAAGCTGAGCTCGCAGGAAGAAGCGCTGTCAAAGCCTGTGCAAAAACAGAGAGGGACAAAGAGAGAGACCAGTGTAGATGGGTCTGATGTAATCACATTCATTTTTGCTTGCTTTGGGGGGGAAGGAGGACTTGAGCAACACTAAGGAATCACTGCAAGAAGGAATCTGCACACTTCTCACTCCCGTACCTATTCAGAGCCTTCAGCTGCTCCTGCCTTGCCAAAGACATTGGTATCAGCTCTGCAGCTGTCCAGACAGGTGTCCATGCGCTGTAATTTCACAAAAGGCTCATGCCATTGCTGGTCTGTTATTGTCTCTCTGGTCAACCAGAACAAATCACATTGGTGCTACTTTCCAAAGGCCAGCTTGGTGTATCAGCTCTCGTCTGTCGTATAGCATAGGATCAGGCACCTGCACCATCCACTTCCTTCCCCAAGACTACTTGCGCCAAAGCATTACCTGTATATGGTTTGCTGTGCCCTTCCTGAGCTCCAGCAAGGCTTTCTAGGAAACCACACTGTCACTGTGCTGTTACTGACTTTAGGGTCCTCAAAGATCCCTCTCTTTTCCCCACAGAAATGTTCTGTAGGGAAGGTGTTGACCACCCTCATATACTCTTTCTCAAATAAACCCTGCTCTAATTACGTATCACTAAGCAGGACTAAGCAGCACCGTGACAGCTTTACTGACCAATTCGTCACTCAGCATGGAAACCTGGACTTTTGTGCAATGTGGAGACTTCAGGTGGGATTTCCTGGCCCTCAGCAGCATCCTTGTGCACTTGCTCAGACACTCAGGGACTTTCCTGTCTTACCAGGTCAGACAGGACTTGTGCATATAAGCGAATTTCACTTTTGAAGACAATGATTAGTAAAAGAATGAATCATAATGCAGCTGGGAAGCCCGTCAGTCCAGCTCTGACAAAAAATTACCCTCTAGAGAAAGAAGTCTTTTCAGAAGAGGCATTTTCTCCCAAAGATAAAGCACTTCAGCGTAAGAGGGTAAAAGAAAAGTCTTCCAGCTACTTGAATACCATACCGGAAGATTTTGGTTTTTTTAGTCAAACACCACTTTGAGTAACTACGTGCGACTCCAAGAGCTGAAAAGGTCGGATTACATGATCTAATGACTCTGCAATCCTCAAAGTCTGCATGTGGATAAATAAATGAGGAGGGAGCTGGGGATTTTTAGCTCTTCTCAGCTGAATGACTCCAAAGTCAAAACCACAAAGAATTCCTGCCTCCACTTTCGGTATCTATAGCGTTTCTGTCACCAGGACTGACGGTTTCTTCCCCACCGGATCATGTCACTATCTTTCACCAGTGGATTCACACAGTGTCTGGTTCGTATGTGACACATTAACTACAGCCCATCTTTAAAATAGGCATTTATGAGTCACCTGCCATTCAGCCGTGCTCTCCAAAACCCACACTTTGAAGACATAAGACAAGGGCATGAAGAAACAGTCTTATAACCCCTGAATCATTTCCCCTGACGCTATCATTCTCAAGCAGTCCGAAAACGCTGTGTGCTCCTGGAGCAGCGCAGCCTGGTTTAAACACAGCGAGCACACCTGGCAGTGGCTCAGGGCTGTTTTATTTTCCTCAGGCTGACAACTTCAACCTGTACCTCTGGAAGCACGAGTCAGATCTCAGGGCAACGTGCCCAGCTTCCCACTGGTGCCTGCTGGGCTGGAAAGCCTCACATGTTTTCCTACTGCAGGAGCTGCTAAAAGCTGGAGATATCAGAGGTGGGGGGAAAAGAAGAAAAAACCCTCACATGCCTGCAAATGTGCAACTTTGTTCCACCATGCGGTTAATACTTTTGGCTTTCAGCTCATTTTCACATGGTGACATATTAGAGCACACGTTTTCAGTACTTAGAGAAAAAACATTCATAAATGAATTTACTGCCGTCAGCTTCCTGAAAGCAAGCCTTAATCAGTCTTCCATGGCAGGCATTTAAAACCCTACATGTTTCTAATGAGGCCTGCATAGCTTCAGATGGAAGAAAAAGCATCCTTTAGGTATAGAACTGTTTCTACACATGCCCCCTGAGGTCTGCATAGCAAGATTTTTTTCCTTTAAATTGATCAAATTAGGTTAGGATTAGGTGGCAGTGCCATGCCGTAACACAATGTGATGCTGGTTGTGTTGGAGGTGATTCAATAGAGGCAATGAGCTAACGTGATAAGATTCACCCTCTAGTTCCTGTTGTTTTCATCAGTAGCCCAAATTTCCAAGGCATATTTATGACTCTCATTACAAAACAATGAAATTTGCACCTGCATGGGGGACCCAGGAGGACCAGTGCTCCACTTACGTCCCACTGTTAAGCAATATTTTGAACAGCGTAGTAGTTTGTATTGATTTGGGGGAAGAATCACACCCATCTTTGACATCAATTGGAAGGGAAGCCACTGCACACAGGGTGGTTTACAGTGGTCCTGCCAGGTCACGGCACGGATTCAGCCCTAATCATGGCCTCCTTGGGAACGTGGTAAAGAAGTCAGCTTCAACTCCCCGTTCTCTTCCCAACATCCTGAATGTGCTGGGTGGGGGACAGGGTGTAGGCCAAACCAGAGATCACGTTTTTGCAGGGTATTGAGGAAAATGAACACGCCAAGCCAAAACATCTGCTTGCTTACACTTGTTCACGGCATTGAGCCATGCAGAACACAGAGGCTTACAGCTATGGGTTATCCTCATCCATTTGCCTCTTCCTCCTCCCCCCAAAACTGTCAAGTGGTGTAAGAATAAGTTGCAAACAAAACAGCCCCTGTCACAGTTTTTGCTTTCATACCAGGATGTCCTCCGTGTGGCTGAGTGAAAAGCCTGGATCAAGAGGCAACACTGCTATGGGAAGGGAAGTCTGAGGCTGTTGTGGAAAAAGCGTTTGCAGAAGCGGGCAACAGGTCCATAAGGCTAACACCTTGGGAATAAACTTTTCCCGACAGCACGAGGGAGCTGGGTCTGGCCAGCACTGAGTAGCCCGGACATGAGGAACACAGCGTTAAGTTCTGCCATGGTCAGACTGATGACTTCATGCTGCAGAAAAATGGGGCAAGGCGGTGTGTAATTCTGTCATGGACAGGCTGGCACAACTCCTGCTGCTTTAACGGGCATTGCACACACTCGGCTGAGAGCCCAGCATGACCCAGTGCAGGCTCACAAAGCTATCCATGCATGCCTTGCCCTGCCACTGCTGCTTCTATTCACAGGTATTCATATCAGCAGATGTCACAGCGAGAAAGCAGAAAATTGAACACGATCTTTTTTTTCCTCCTTATAAAAGGAGGAAAATGACTTCATAAGCTTCCCTTCATGCCCCTCCTTTCTTGTCAAGCTACATATACGTGCGCAGAAGATATAGGTGAGAAAAGAGGGTGGGAGGTATCAGTCGTTGTTTCACATGGTTTGGCATCAGCATGTCACCAGCGTATCAGGGGACTCACTGGAGGCAGGAATAGCAGATGACTCACAGGCAATGTGTCTGTGCTTTTGTGCATCCCTGGTTCAGGTAGTGCATTCACTCATTGGATTTTACGTGTCACGCAATTGAGATGGGGAATTTGTCAAGGCTTAAATCCACCTGGGGTTGGCTGTCAGCGTGGGATCCCCACTGCTTGGTTTGCAATCTGCTTCCCTCGCTTCTTGAGGTGAGTTTTCCACAAGGCATTCAGTACCTAGAGACATGTGCTTGCTGCCAGGGCTGGGAACAGAGCAGAGAGGCTCTGCATTGGGCTGTTCCCTGAAACGGTGGGGCCTTAAGACACGTGTCCTACTTACAGGTCTGTACAGCTGCACCCATGACAGAGAAGGGCAGATGTCACAGCGTGCATTGCCCTGGGAGGAGCACCTGCACTGGTGTAGCTGTGGCTCGCTGGACACGCGTGCCCTCAAACAGCCTGTTCAATGGTCCATGCTTCACAATTTGCATCCTAATACGTGGACTCTAATCTAGGTCAGCAAACTTGCTTATCAGGATGGTGTCTGGCACAGGCTGTGCGGAGAGCTGCCTTGCAGTCGTTGTTTTTCTACATCCCTAAAGGAAAATAGGTCTTATGACTGTCTTTTCTCCCCTGACTTTTACTTCTTTCTCCAGCGCAGGAGAAGGAATCCTTTCAGACACAGATGGGATTTCCCAAGGAGTGTCTCGCTCTGTCTCAGGTGTTTTGCTGCAGAGTGAGTCATGAGTGTCCTGGAGACCCAGTGGCGTGATCTCTGCCGGCTCGGCAGCTCCCTGCTCGTTTTAGCAGCAAAGAACAGCATGCTATTTTCATTACTGTCTCTAATTAAATACTGGGAGGATATCCAGGACTAGCACTAAGGCACCCAGCCATAATTTGGCTACTAGCTCATGTTTTCCCATGCTCCAGGGAGAACACAGGCTGCAGAGGAATTTCCTTTGGTCGGGAGATCCCTCCATGAGACAGGGCAAAGCCCTGCGCTGCCTCCAGGAGCCAGAGGAAGCCAGCTTGCACAGCAGAGCCCTTCTCTCTCTTAAATTTCTCCAGTGCCCTGTAGGGCCTCTCCCTTTGCAACCGAGACAGAGACTCCTGTCAGAGGTGTCTGCCCTGCTTCCAGGCCAGACAGTGTCCTGGGACTCCATTTTCTGCTTGAAACACGCCTGTGAAATGATCTCTGCAGATATTCAGTTGGCCCCATCTACATTTTACCTTGGTGCCCACATGAAATTACTTGCTCAGACCCAGTTCATGGGCCATTTTGCCAGGCCAGAGGGTGCACCTGGATCTGACTGCCTGTAGACAAGACACCAGCCACAGCACTTCTAAGGAGACCAACTGACCTGCCTTAGTGATCACATACCTGGTGCCAGTAGGGAGAGGCACAGCGCTCCCACCCAGACAGCCCACCGTAAGGCATGGTGTTGTCATGAACACCTCTTTTTTTTCCAACGTATGCCCCTCAAACCCCTTCTGATTGTAGCTGTCTCTCCAAATACAGTGTGAGGAGAGGTCGGATCAAGCAGGGCTTTGGAGCATGGCCCAAGTCATATAACCATAGATTTAATAGGTATCTTTGCAGTTAGCGGTAAACCTCTGCCTGGCCCAGGAACTGCTCTGCCCTCTCCCTCTTCCAGGCATGTGCAAATAGCTTTAATGCAGGTGGAAGGTGCTTTTGCCCCACCGAATAGAGGCAGCTCAGAATATGGTCTTGAACCCAGGTTTCATCCCGTTCCAAGCGGATCACCATCTTTTTCTTCACTGAGAAACAGCCTTGACAAGTTTTGACACTGCTGGGCCTCGTTGATCCATCTGACAGTTATACCTGGGCACTTGGGCTGTATTGTTCTTTTTGTTTTGTTTTGTTTTTACCTTTCTCCTATGCTGACATCTGCCAAGACCAGCTCAGCTTTTTACCTCAGTATTTTTTTGTTCCGTTTTTTGCAGTTCTCCAGGCAGCAGAGAAAGCTGCTGTGTCCTTCAATGCAAGGTGCCATCCTTGTACTGAAGGACCACAGCCCCATGCTCAGTGAACAGCAGACGTCCTGCGCGCACACACAGCGAACCGTCCCACTCCATCCTGTACAGAGATGTGGATGGCATCAATGTGAATGCATCTACGTCCATCTGGGTGGGTAGGAGTATGAGATGACAGCACACCATTTATGCTGGGCTGGCGTCTATATTCTCTGATGGGCATCATCTCTGCTGTTCGAGAAGCTGCCTGCCCCTTTCCCCTGCAAAGACAGGGGAAGGGAACAGGCACCCAAATATTAGTCGTTTCAGTGCACATTTCCACATCTTTGTACAAATCCACCTTCAGTGGCAGTGTCATCAGTGATGCTGGGCGTTGCATTGCAACGGTTGAGTCATGGGCAATGTTCCCTGCGGGTGACTGTGCTCTAGGAGAGGTACCTCCCCCAGGGGTACAGCAGGTGGGTCAGGGATCCCACATGCTCAATATCTTCTTCATCCAGAGTCACCAGAGGGAACCTTGCACGTCCTGGTATCTGGAGTTAGCCAGCTCATGCTCTAATGTGAGAATGGGGCCAGAATCCTATTGCATAAATGCTGCAAGGGTTCAGTTCTAATGCAGCATCAAAGGCACCCTTTATGGTTGAAAATACTTGCTGTTGAATGACGTTTACCAGGAAGGAGTGTCTGAAGAGGATGTTTCTGGGAGATTCAGCACCACAAGAATAATTTTGTGTTATGTATCTATTTACCTATATCACTCACTATAGGTATCCATTCCAAACAACACAATATGTTAGAGGTGAGTTGCTCCATCCTAGCAACAACAAAAAGAGCAGAATGACAAGCTCTGCAGTGCTTAACCAAAGAAGAGGAATGCATTTAATGCCCCATCCTAAAACGAAAGGACCCATGTGTGCAGCAAAAATATGAGTCCAGAGAATTACTCAGAGGAAATATGTGAGAACTGATAATGAAATGTGATGCATATGATGACCTGCAATTAAAATACAGTTGACAAGTCGATTAGTTCTGCAGAGCCGTGAGAGAAGTGAAAGCTCAAAAAAGACAGGTAGCTACTGGAGAGAGTCCAGTGGAGGGCTAGGAAGATGATCAGGGGACTCGAGCACCTCTCTTATGAAGGGTCTGTTTAGCCTGGAGAAGAGAAGACTGAGAGAGGATCTCATCAATGCTTATAAATATCTAAAGGGTGGGTGTCAAGAGGATGGGGCCAGGCTCTTCTCAGTGGTGGCCAGAGAGAGGACAAGGGGCAATGCACACAAGCGGGAACACAGGAAGTACCATCTCAACGTGAGGAAAAACTTCTTTCCTTTGAGGGTGGCAGAGCACTGGAACAGGCTGCCCAGAGCAGCGCTGGAGTCTCCATCTCTGGAGACACTCAAAACCCGCCTGGATGTGTTCATGTGCAACCTGCTCTAGGTGACCCTGCTCTGGCAGGGGGGTTGGACTAGATGATCTCCAGAGGTCCCTTCCAACCCCTACCATTCTGTGATTCTGTGATACACTCTGTGAGGTGGGTTTGGAGGGGAGGCAGAGTGAGCTCCCCTGGCTCTGCAACCTCTTCCAGCCCCTTCCCTTCTCCCAGAGACTGAGAACTGCTTCAGGGAAGGGATTTTGTTGCAGTCTAGCTACTAGAAATGGAGGTCATATTTAATCCCTTTCTCAGTGCCTGACGGGAAAAGGAGTGAAGACTGGACGTAACTTGTTGGAGGGCAAGGGTACAGAAGTTCGGAAAATTAGTATGCTGCTAACACAGCCACAGTGACAGCCCTTTGCACTCTGCCCATGGGATAGGCTTGGTGGTACAAAGAAAAGCAATTTGTTATTAAAAGTGCTCTGGCTAACGTGCATTATTTGAGCCAAAGGGGATTGGAGTAAACAAGGCTTTGGGCAGCAATGCTGGCAGTGAGTCCCAGGAGAGCGGTGGTGTTGGGGTGTCAGTCCCTTTACCACAGCTGCTGCAGCATGGGCCAGGCTTGCACAGGGTTCCTGCTCACATCCAAGAAATTTATTGGCTATTGCAGATGAACATAGGATTAACAAACTTTCATCTTTTGACTCATTCAGTAGTTTTCAAGGGGGCCTTGTCAAAACTCACTGTCAGTGACTTTGTCGTCAACAAAAAAAAACATAGAGTTGTGCAATTTTGTTCTCTTTTTATCAGAGCGCCTCCTCTGCTATCTCTTCGTCTACATTGGGTAAAAAAAAAAAAAAGGAAAGAAAAGAAAAATATGAAAATATGAGGCAGTATTTTACCACTCACTCTAGCCTGCCCGGCCAGCCTCTGTGGTTCCCTGGCGAGCTTGCTCCTCCTGCAGCCATGGTGAACACACACGCAACAGAGCTGTGAGCTTGCTCCTTCATCTCAACTGAGCCTTAAATTCAAAGTCTATTTTAATCATTAAAATGCCATCACCCGTTTGATCCTTGAGACTTTCCTGACCGCTCCAATATGGAGTGTATTAAATACTTTTGAAGTCCAGGCAGAGTTAGTTCTGTTGCATGCTTTCCCCATGGCTCCATTGTTGTAAGCCATGTTAAGGAATATCTGAGCTGTGGTCCTGGTATATAACACAGGAACATCTTAGCTTGTAGGTGCATATGTGTGTGTTTATAATCAGCTGTGTTTAGCTACTTAATTATCTTAAATCTCGCTTCTAAGGCATGTGCATTTTGCTGCTTGTGTCCAGAGCAAGGGGGATGGTGGCTCAGGACTGTGCCATCCCACAGCTGTCTGCCCCTTTGCAGCGGAGCTGGAGGACTGAGACCGGCCACAGCAACGCATAGTCCACCACTGTACCTTGCATGGCTGGCAGAGGTGGGTTTAATTGAAGCCTGCAGGCCTTGCACTGGTGCTGTCAATAAACATTAGTGTGTTCCTTCTTGTTGACACTTTTGCAAGGAAGGTCCTTTCTTATAGACAGCCTGACCAGATGTTCGCTCCTGGTAACTGCTTGAATTCCTCCAGGTGGACTCAGTAGTCCGGGCACTGACGAGCTGTGCAGGGCAGCTGTTTTCTGCTTAGTGCAACTGCTCCACAAGAGAAACGTGGTCACTCACACACCCACACTGCTTCTTCTCAACAAGTACAAAAAGGAATGTGTATATGTACAAATGTGTATACATATACATATATGTGATTTTTCACGCCAAGCATAGATTATTTCATATGTCTTTCCCTGATTGAAATGTAATAAGACCTCCTAAGGTACTAGTTCCAAAAGCTCAGTAAGCAATCAGTGATTTCTGTACTATACAAGCTTTTCAGAACGCCTTAACTCACAGACATGTTACCATGAACTCCATGCTGAACTAAAGCTTGTTAACTGATGTCAAACACCAACCCACCACCTTGACATGGACGGTTGCTCAAAGTAAGCAGACATTAACTTCCCTCTGTATTGGAGGAAGTTGCTCCTTTATTTGTGGTGAGAAGAGATGATACAATAAGTTGTAGATGGACTAAGATGGGATCCCAATCTGCCCTGCCAACAGTTAAGCTGTTCACCACTGCTTTTCATCAGGGCCTGACTTACTCTATACAAGCTGTCCCATAGACATTCCTCCAAGGACTTTTTCCCTCTACGTCCCAGGACTGTGACAGCAGGAGGTCCCTCCCTTGCCTTGTGAGCCAGCTGTGGGCCCTCTCTCTCAATGCTTGCTGGACACGGAGATTCAGCCCTACCTTAAGGGTGCTCCCAGCATCCCTCCATCCACCATCACCCTCTGTGCTCAGAAGCTCACAGGGAAACAGTTCCTCAGTCAGGATTATGCCCCTGCATTGCCCTGCCCCATCCATCAGCCCTCCCCAGAGACTCCCAGGAGGGAGGTGGGGGCCAGGCAAGCAGCAGAGCTGGGCACCTTGACAGTGTAGGTCCAGGATGTCATGGGATGGCTGGGGCTGGGCAGTCCTTCATCTTGCTGTAGCCTGCCTCATGATCACACTCAGGCATTTTTAGCTGTTAATTAAGGAATCCTCAGAAGCCCTGTGCTTCCCTCTCCTCTAACAAGCATGGTTACGTTGCTTGCTGTGCGAGCCTTGCTGCAAATGTCAAGGTTGTGATTTCTATTGTGTGCTTGTTTCCTCCTCCTGGGAACCTTCGCTTCACCTTGGGTGGTGCACTCACCTTGTCTCACCTACCACTGCTAGCGACACCGAAAGGCACAGATTTTGTTTACTTTTACACACTCAGCCGTCCTTTCCAGAGCTTTGGCGTAAGAGCGGCTGTGCGGATCTGCAGATGTGCTCTCCCCTTTGGCTGTGACAGGAGACAATGCAGCCGAGCTCCACTTCCCCACTATATTAATTATTAATGAAGCTGAACAGTGGAGTAGTTCAGCTGAAGCAGCATGAAGGAGAAAGGGTGATTCATACCCGCTCTCGCTAATGCTTGCAGAGTAATTCACTGGATTTCCAGTGACCCACAATGAAAGCCCCCTTCCCTCCCCTTTTTTAAGTCAGGCACAAAACTCCACCCTGACAGAGGAAATTTCAATTTGTCAGAGGCAGAGTAGTCTGTGTATGATTCCATCAGGCCACGTACAAACCATACCTGAAATGCAATATGGAGTTCTGTATATGAAGCCCGCTTCAAAGGTGTTTTTTTTTCACCTACTGATCTATTTTTCACAGTAATATGCTGCTCTGTACTGAAATGAATGCATAGAGATCAGCATGTGCCCAAAGCAGCATTTCCCATCCACCATAAACACACCAAATACCATCGTGGCAGCCGGTGACCGGCCCAGCTGCTCCTCCACACTGGCAGCGCGGCAGCAGGGTGTGCATCCCGGAGTCACGGTGCTGCCGGCAGCACGCCTGCAGCGAGGGTCCCCATGGGTGCACTACCCGTCCCCGGGGAGAGGTGGGAACCCACTGCCTGCTACAGGGTAGCTACTGGGAGGGGAAAGGGAGGCACTAGGATTTCATCTCTGCTCCCCCAGAATCCAGTACAGCAGAGGAAAGCTTGGGTACCACCTTGAGGATAGCTTTTCCAAAAAGGAGCCAAACCCTGAAATCTGTTATCCAGGAAAAAAGACACCACTGGTGCTACCAGGGAGGGCTGTGACTACAAGGGGAGCTGAGGGACTCTGCAGAGAGGCAGAAAATTGCCCAAATGTCTCTAAAAAATAAACCTCTGGGCTTTTAAGGTTGGATGGGGGTAAGCAAGAGCACAGGTAGCCCAAAACCTCACCCTGCTTGCCACACTACTCCGGACTCGTCCCAACACAACATTGCTGTTGTAGTCAGTTGTGATTTTTGCTGCTCACCACTCATGAAGGCCTGGGGATTTTGCCAGCACATCAACCTGCCAGAGAAACATCCTGCATCGCCACCCACGCTTCCTCCTGCCTGACAGCTTGTGCAAACAGCCCATCTGGAGCAGATGAGCTCCATTGCTGCTGCCGCAGACGTCCCAAGGGGAAACAGCGCCGGGGTCCCACCACCATCCCCGTCTGGCGGAGCACTGGGACCAGCAAACCCAGCAGAGCAGAAGGCCCTAGGCTTGAAGCCACCCGACGGAGACACGAGGGCTGAATGGGATCTGCAACAACACTTGTCCCTGCCCAGGGCAGGGAGGTTGGAACTAGATGATCTTTAAGTCCCCTTCCAACCTGAACCATTCTGTGATTCTATATTTTAAAAGGGCACCCCCACCAGTCTCTCTGGACAGCTGCAGACCAGTGAGAAGCACCAGAAGGTATTAATATTTACGAAGGTGGGGTGTGCATGGGGGATTTTGGTGGGGAAAAAAGGGACAATGCCATCTAATAAAGTGTGAGTTTGAGAATTTCTTTGCCTGTCTGAAGGGGGAAAAAAAACCCACCATGACTAGTTCTGTTACAAGTCATGCTACTGAAGGCTTTTTCAGCTCAAAGTCTAATGGACAAATTGTTTGAATACTAATGGTGTTCATTAATACCACTTACTGACTGCGGAGGAAGGTGCTAGGAGACAGCCTGAGTCTTAGGGCTCCCACAGGATTGTCCCTGCTGGGGATGCTGCCCAGCACCACATCTGCACTGCCCTTGCAGCGTTGTCGAGCATTGCAGATCAGGGACTGCAGTTCGCCACAATAACCATAGCACTCCACTCATGATTTTGGAAGCAGGATTTAAAGACCCTTTAAATGCACAAAATGCCTCCCCTCCGGCGTTGGCTGCCTCCAAGCGAGGGGGTAGCGGGGGCAGTGACACTGCAGGTCAACCCAGAGGAGCATGTCAGGTGCCACAGCGGCTGTCGGCACCACCTGGGAGACTTTTGGGGGTGTATTTCAGAGCACTGACAGTTTTCTGGGGTACCTGTCCCTCCCATGCCCTCAGAGCAGCTGGCACCTCAGCCCGTGCGCTGCCTTCAGCAACGAGCATCTTCTTTGGCTGAGCCGGGGCGAGTCTGCTGCAGCGCTGCGCCAGCAAGAGAGCCACTGAGCAGCCCGAAACACCGGTACGTAACAGCCTCACATCACAGTGGGGTTTTTTTTCAGTTGAGATTTGTAGCTCTTTAATCCTTTCCAGAGCAGCAGAGTGTCTGTGGCTGAGACATTCCCCGAGTGAGGCTTCGTTCCTTGGTTTCCTCCCATTTCTCCCTCTCTGTCCCCAGTCCCGGAGCCCCTCCACAGCTTTTCAGCAGGAAGGCTCAGGTGCTTACAGCCCTGGGGGGCTGCAGAGATCAGAGGACACAGCAGGAGGTTGTATGGCTGCTAAGAAGTGTCAAAAGCCTGGGCCACATTGTAATAATCTCCTTTTCAAGCCTTTCCCCCCCTGTTTTTCTCTAAATTTCCTTGAAACATTTTCCCCTTTCCCTTCTTTCCTTACTTGTGTGTCTCCCTGAGGGTTTCATACTCGACTGCAAGGGAATCCCAGGCAGATCATTTTTGATAGGTTTCAATGAGATCTCATTAGCTAATTGCACCTGAGGATAACTTATATGAGTAACCTTCAGCAAAACTGGAGGTGTTACAGAGATAACCTTCTCCTGAAAAAACTCACTAGCCAAAAATAAAAAAAAAACGTAAAACCCATCTGACTGTATCCTAAGCATGTTCCTTCTATGCACAGACACTAAGTTGTTTAATTAAATGGTATTGTACTGGAGGGCAGTACTCACTGCCCTGCGCCTCTCCCCACTCCACATGGCACCTTACCCCTTTCTGCAGCCACCGGGTGCTAGGGCGGTGGGAAGCAGAGCCCCCCAGGAGGGCATCTGGCACTCCTTTCGTATTTGGGATGCACCAGGAACCATCATGCTTCTTTGATGGACAATATTTGCCAGGGAATTGATGCCTCTGGCAAAGCGGCTTTTTCCTCTGGTGTCCAGGAGACGGCTGCTAATTGTAAGCATTGGAGTTCCTGTCGTCACCCCCCGCCCCCGCCACCAGGAAACACAGCCCACGCACCAACACCAGCTGCCTACACGGCTGTCCTCTAACTTTTGAACCTGTGAGCCAAATTTTACCACATTTAAGAGCCTAAATTTCTAATAGTTTCTTGAAAATAAACAGCCAGCTGGAGGAGAAAACCCCCACATGCGCATCTACCCGTGCAGGGGTAGGCTCAGCCGGGAGCTTACGACTTCAGAAAAAACACCAGAGCAGAAGAAAACCAGCCTCATAAGCTCTGCAACTCGCAGAAGTGCGTGGCTGTCTTATGGCGTGTGTTCGTCTGCCGCTGAGGAGTCCCTGGGAGCGTGTGGGGTGGGACACTGTCGTGCAGTGTGTCGTCCTGCAGCCCAGCACCGTGCTCAGGCATGTCTCCAGGCAAGCTGCAAAAATTTCCTCTCCAGAGAGTTTCTTTCTGCGCTGGCGGCACAGTGCTCCCTCCTGCAGGGATTTCGGCACTGTGTCACCCGGAGGGCGAGAAACTGGTGGAGGGGGCCAGGCCGTCCTCCAGTTGTTGGTTGTGGGGCATGTCTAAGCACCAAGCACAGGAGGGAGGCTCTGCAGCTCCTGAATAAGAGGTGTAACTGCCTTCCGTAGGGATGGGGGAAGAGCAGTATGGGAAGCGCAAGCTCCAGGAGCTTGGTGAGGCCATCCAAGTGCAAAGCTGTTTGATGCACATGAACGACACATGTTTGAAAATGCACACACACGTCTGCACACATACAGCTTGGTCATCCTGCAAGAGCAGAAAGCAGGACCCTGCCTCCATGAACTGCACCATCCCTTCCTGCGACAGAGGTGGCTTCTCCCCAGGATGGGGGGAGACCATTGACCAATACAGTGAACCAGCCCTGTGAAACTCAGCTACCCGATGATGGGAGGAGGAGGAAACCCAAAGCCAAACACATTTTTGGGTAAGAGAAAGAACTGTACCAGCACAGTATTTTGGATGCCCTCACCCCACTGGCAGCCCAGCTGATGAAGGCCATGCTCATTAAAAATAAACAGGGGAGACACCTGTGCAATTACACCCCGCTGCCTCAGTTCAGCCGAGGAAAACAGGGCCAACACCACGCTGCTGACGCAGGGTGACACACAGCAGCGGAGGTGAACAGCACCGTGCGATGGTCGACGTGCTGCAGCCCCATCTCCCCTCCCCGAGAGGCTCACAAGCCCAGGACCACACACTGGCATAAGGAGGGACGTGACTGACAGCACCCCTAAATCCAGCTGTGTCCTTTCCCTCCTACAAGCATGTGGGGAAGGAGATGAACAATGTGAAGGTTAAAATGAGAATATCATCTCAGAGTGGATGCTGTTACTAGAAATAAGAAACAGAAAGCTTTTCACCTGCAAAGAAAATACGTTGCTGTTTTGCAATAAAAAGCCTTACTGCTTTATGGTTTGAAAATTACTGTAACAGAAAAAGCCCTTCCAATGAGCACCTCCCTCTCCTTCACCCCACACCCCTACTCCATCATTTGCACAGAGGACCAGCCCGTTGTCAGGCTAAGCTAAACCAAAGTGAATTGCACTTAAGGGTAGGACCTTTGTCACTAAGCAGTGTGTGTGGCTCCCAGCACACACAGCACATTGCTCACTTGTAACGGTGACGTCCCCCTGGCTCCCGGTGCCCAGCAAGGTACCTGCAAGCACAAAGGGTGAATGAAACCAGCTGACGCAGCTGCTCCGTCCTGCAGCCTAAATTTGTTGCATGTCAGCTTCCAGAGAGGTGGCTCCCTTGCTGTCAGCTGGCTTTGCCTGCTAGACAAAAAGACGGACTGAGGGACTCTCACATTTCTGCCCCCCACCATGATCAAATCATATCTTAACCTCCTCTTGGGTGAGATAAATAGGTCATATTGCTGGAATCTGCTCAACAGAAATATTCTGGGTTGTTAAATTATTTTTCCATTGCATTTTTTTTCCCCTCAAACTGCATCTCCGAGCATCACTACCAAACCTGAACACCATAATTTCAATAACATCCTTAGAAATGCAGAGCATCCTTAAAATACTAAAGGTTGTTTAAATACTCTTCTATTTACTGCTTCTCAAGCATTTTTTTAGCCCTTTTTCAGGCACAGCTTTGTAAGGGACATTTCTCTGCAGCTGTCATCAGCACAGCATCATCTCACGCACGCTGTATCATTGCTTCCTTGGTAGTCTCTCACCTGACAAACGTGTCCCACAGTCTTTATCCCCAGATGCATGCGGTTATTAGAGACACACTACCCCAGCTTATGGGAGGGAATGAGAGAGAGAGCGAGCGAGAGAACAAGCAAGATTGCTTTGAAGCAGGGCTATGGCTGCTTGTTTGCTGCAACTTTGTCTTTGTGATACATGCAGTAAATAAACACACACAATTTTAAAACTCCACAGAGTGCTTCTGTTCTCTTTCCACGCTGTGGCAAAGATCCTAAAACCCAGAACTGCTTTATGTGGCACCCTGTAACAAACCCAGATGCCAGGGGAGGTCCACAGCCAGCGGGATTATCAGGTCAGCTGTACATCAGCTGATCCTGCTCTTTCCATCAGAGGGGCACTGCTCGGCCTCGCTGCACTCAAGTGAACCCTTGCATCAAGCAGGCTTTGTATCACACTTCAGCCCACACCACAGTTTAGAAGGTCTACCCCTGGCCACGGTCAGGACAGCCAGTGTAAGGCACTAACCACAGTCTGGGAATGCAATGGGCTGTGCACAGCTCTGAGCTTGGTCAGCACTGCAGTCAGTCAGTCAAGGTTTTGAAAACTGAAGTTCGTAAGAGATTTGCAGTATTAGTTTTCTGGAGAGTTTCGACTATCATAAGGTACTGAAGTTTTTTAAACCATCTTTAAGTGTCTCTGTCTAGCCCCATGTAATAAGGCTCGTGGGCACTTCCCATAAGCCAAGTCCTACCCATGTACAACAAACACACATGCCAACTGTACTTTGATTACTACATGCTGCAGAACTTGTATTTTCGGCCTTCTTCAGATAAACAATGGTCTCTGCTGCACGTTAGAGATGCTGATATTGTAGGCATGTGAGCTCTGTGGGTGCTGGAGGAGAACAGGGCAAGGGCTGGTGGGAGTGAGTTCCCTGTTTGGAGGCAACCGTGCAACGTGACCGCTGAGTTTCTGACCTGCGTTTCCTGTATGCACAGCTCATCAGCACTAGACGGATAATGCTGTCTGGGGCCACATGTCCTGTATTTTCTCCCTTTTGTTCTCACTAAGGGCTGTTAACCTAGGTATGACATCATCATCCTCTTCCTCCTCCCATACCAAGGGCTTGTTAACAGAGATAGTTATCCCATGTTTTCAGTCTTTAAAGCTGCGCTAAACTCTGCATTGTGTCAAACAACTTTTGACTTTCTAAATGTCCATCTTAAATGCATACATCGTTCTTACTACCACAGTAACTCCAAGGACCTAAAAAGTTTTTCTTTGTAAGAAAGAAATGAACTACAGTTTTGTACCCAGAGAACTGAGACAAAATCAAACTCAAACTCAGTTCTCTTAATGTCCATATCCAAACCATGGGATCGCCTTTGATGGGATGAGATCATTTTAGTTGGAGGGCATTTCTCCTGCCCAGGTTTTGCTCAATTTGTCATTTTGATTCCTGTTTGGACTTCCTATTCCCCATTACTACTTCTGCAGATTTCTCAACCAGTTTGACAGGAGGAAGCTGGAGATTTTCTTTACCCTGCAGGCTAAACTAAATGGAACTAGCTAAAGGCCCTTGCAATATCTTTGAACCTTTGCAGGTTTGGGTTTTGTGTTACTTTGGGGGTTTTTTTGTGTGTTTTTTTTTTTTTTTTTCTGGACAAACTAGGCAAAATTATTCACAGCTGGTAGAGAAACTGGGCTGGTCATTCCAGTAAACATGATGTGTGCCAGCAGCTGTGACTTTTGTTTTCAATGCAGCAGAGAGGTCAAGCAAACCAAGCTGCAGCTCTTCAGACCATTTGTCTCATTAGGAAATAAAGGAGTCATTTGCTCAAAAATACATTCTACTCCTATAGCAGCAGCTGGCTGCAGTAAAAAAGGGGATACATTTCGGTTTTGCTCTGAAACTTGCCTATTCTGATGCATTTTTGCTATGCACAGAGACTGACAAAGCACTGCCAGAGGATGTAGGAAGCAGTGGCCTAATCCTGCCAGCTTCCAGCTCACCTTGTGCACAGCTGTGGTGCCTGAGCCCCTTATGAAAAGGAAGAATTTGGGACTCCTTCTTCCCTTCATAATAGCCACGATGTATGCAAACCATATTCCCCTTAGGGCCGCTGGGAATGCGTGAGGAGGAGCCAACAGCGACAGGCAGCACCTGGTTTACCCACCCCACTGTGCTCAGTGCAGCATCCTTCATCTTCCCAGGTCTGCACTTACCAGCCTCGTCTGTCACCAAGGCATGAGTAAAAAGCAGTCCTAAGGACTGGTACTGCTTGCAAACTAACCCCAAAGCCAAAGAAGGATCTGAGAGACTTAAGAAAAAAAATGGACATAGAATTTTTTTGTATGCTATCAGAAAGTATTTTCATTTAAGCAAACAATCCAACCCCCTAACAATACAACCCTCACTCTGATCAAGAAGTGCGTGAAATCCACTTCAAGTGCTGGACCTGCATTAAGACCACGTTTCTTCCTCAATGAATTTTATTTAAAAAACAGTTTCTTTTTATCACCCATTTAGAGCCACAATTGCCATATTTAACTATGGCACTCTTTTGCTTTTTGGTATCCCAGTGTATTGCTCCTCTAAGACAGTTGTGGTTTTCTAGTTTCCTTAAAGCTGAAGTTTTATTTTCTCAGGATAGAGAACGAAGGCAATTGTAACATTTCCTGAAAACAGAAATTGAGTGCCTTCTCAGTATAGCACTTCTGTGGATTAGACTTCTTTATGAAATACCACATTTGATTGACTTTTCTGATTTGAGCCACATTTATTTTGTATTATCTATGCAAAACAGTATGATGACAAAAATATGGTAATCAAATTACTCTGGAAATATACTTTCTCTTAACATGTCACAACTACAGGATGTATGTAAAAAAAAACTTAACTTGCAAAAGAAAATCAGATACAGTAACTCAGCAGAATCAACCCATGCTTTTATTTCCGTTGCATATAAAAATTTCATATGAAGGTATTGATGTACAGTACTATCCCATAGGCTGTAAGAGAGGCTAAGAAACCAGTGAAAGAATAGTTATGTGCAATGTTCACACAAGTTGCCACTCTCAAGACATCCCCAAAGGAAAAATCAAATTAAAACAATAACAAAAAAATTGTTCAGGATTTCTGTTGTTATTATAGTGTCCCTTTTAATACCGTTTAAAACAAAAGCAGTCAATTTCCTTTGGGCCAGGGCTGCTAAAATCTACAGTTTGTGTCAAAAAGGAGGCTCTATTTTTCCTTGAAAAAGAATCTCTCCTTTCACAAAGAAGTTGCATGCTACAAGGGCTGGGCATCGCTGGAATGGAGGAGGAGAGGTATTTACCTCACTCTGGCAAATTCATTGCTATCAGCTCTGAGTAGTCTGGAGCAACGCGACAAGTCAAACAGCAGGAGATGCTCAGTCCAACCTGCAAACCTAATACTAGTGTTATTCAGAGATCCCGAGGTTTACCATTCTCCTGTAGATCTAGTGCATTATGCTACACACACCTGTACAAAGCCTTAGATACGTCTATATAAAATAAAACTTTGGCTGCTGCTAACACTAATGTTGGTGTTGGAAAGCATTTCTAAGACTAAAGCTGTCTTTTGTCCCACTTTGTGGACTCTGCTTAGACAGTGGTAATTTGTCCTACTAAATAAAGAAGGGATATTACAGACATTTGTAAAAGTATGACTTATACTGTTCTACTTCTGGTTATCCATTTCGCAACATGCATTAAAATCAAAAGCTTTTTAGAAATGCTTTCCAAAGCTGTTTCAGTGCAATTCAGTACTGAAATACAGCATCAATTTTCTTTTTTTGGCGGGGTGGGGGGGAGCAAAAAATGGGTGCAATAATCCCCAGTGATAGCCTGTAAGAAGATAATCAGAGGCAACACAATTATATTGCCAGAAGTCTGGAAAATCTTGAACATCCATCAGGGTCACGAATGAGAGCTCGTCGTAGTATCATGCATACTAGCTTATACGAGAAATCCCATCACATCAGTTAGCAACTAAAAATACGGTAGAAATGCCCAGCCCTAGCCCCACAGCTACCTTACTTTCAAATGCAGCAAAACAGAAAAAAATATTGTTTAAAGTTAAGGCACAGCCCTGGGACCAAAGACCTGCAGCTTTTTTTTATTGATATATCTTTATGTATTTTATACTTTTCTTGAATCTTCCATAAACAAGCTCTAAGGTGACATTGAATATATTAAAGGAGAAAAAAAATGTACAAGGAATATGTATACACAATAATCATTCTCTCACCAAGAGTTTCCAAATATAGCAACACCACCCTGACAAGGATGATGTTATAATAAGAACTGATAATTTACAATTAACATTACAGTATGTACATTACAATAAATACATGGTTGTAAACAGAGACAAACAAGACTGTATTACAGGTAAGGTCATTTGGTGAGAAAAATGCATGGCACAAATAAAATAAATAATGCATTTGAAAAGAACTGCCAAAGCTTTCTGTAAAATCCATTTCATTCAAGTTTTTTAAACTCCTGAATGCTATTTGTTCTACGTATATTCTTTCGTTATCATTTTTTAATGACACAAAACAATTTAAGAATTCAAATACAGCATTACTGAGTACAGTAACTTGCAAGCTAAAATGTACTGTTACAAGCAAGGTGAATTTTCTTTTTTTCCCCTCGCTCAAAACCCACTCACTGCATTTTCTTATGGCAAAAATATACAGAACACATAAAGCCACTTGTAAATTGTATTGTTTTAAAGCAGTGTGCAATGCTAAAACACACTTTGGCAAAAGAGGAAAAAAAAAAAGATTGTACAGTGCATTATATCCCCATCTCTGCGTTATATCCCCATCTCTAAGAAATGACAGAAATGTCTATTATTTGATTGTCCACATGTATGGATGTATATCTCACAATATGGTGTTACTCTCTTCATTTACCTTCAGTTAGTGCAGATACAAACCCTTTTCAGTCCCTACTGGTTATTTTGGAATTTATATTGCTTTTCCATTAGTAAGGTTCCAGGCACTCTTGGGGAATGAAAGGATTTTCAGATGGATCAGGTTCAGGAAGAAGTGATGAAGAACAAAAAAACCGGTCAAAAACCGAAAACACCATAAGTTCTCTTCATACTCTTTCCTCTTTCAGCATCTTCTGTGCTAAGGCCCTGTGAGGGCTAAAGGTAGAAAAAACTATGAGCTGAATCTAGAAGAATGCAAAATGCATTTAAAAACTGAATTATTAGCCTATAATTCTAAAACAGGTTTTTATTCTAGATCTCAAGATAGTTAAAAAAACCACCTATATCCATATCTGCAAATTTACTACAAAATTAATCCAAAGGGGAAATAATGGCTGTTGCTATGTCCTTTTGTTAAGAAGTCATCTTGATACTGTCATTTTAACAGAATTTTACAGAGTGGGAGTCTGCTAGCTTCCCTAGGCAACTACCTCCCATCTGCTACACTCAAAACTACAATTTTAAAAAGAAGAGTAAAGTAGAGGAAATAGAATTCCTTCTTCTTTCATGTGACCACACAACACAGCTGGAAAATTACAAATATGAACTCCTACCCCCTTTTAAATTTCCAAGTTACAGAAGCTTTCAGTACCAATCAAACTGAAAAACAGGATTCCTTCAGCACAAGCTGGATAAAGGATGAAAAGGTCTGAGATTGAAATAGTGTGGAGTAAACTACAACTCTCACGATGCATTGCTTATTTACTTAAAAACATAAAAAGACAAGACTGACCTGGCTCTTCTTGCAACAAAGACATGAAAAAACAATGCTAATCATTATTTTTATGTTGTACACATCTCAGATGAGCAAATGGTTTACCTAGATAGCTGACACAGATCAAAAGTTATTAAGAGAGTCAAAATTGAAAATATTACACTAATGCTTTTTTCGCCAGAACAAATATTCCATACATTGTACTAGCCTGTTCTAATTTAGCAGTCTATAGCTCCCAGCCAAAAATGGTCTGGAAACTATGTTTCAGAGGGACGAATTTTATTAGTATAGCAGAAGAGCTGCTTTTGTATTAAGACGACAATTCACTACCTTTCTAATGGGCTCTAGTCCTGCAAATCCTAATCTTTGTGGTCCCAGTTGGTTTCACTGGGACCACTTCTTGTAGTAAGACAGAAGTGGTAGGATTAGGCCACTAGGAGGGCAAAAGCATAGCCTAAGTTCCTGTGATACATTTGGGAAAGTTGTGATAAAAACAAAAAAGCCATCATACTGAAAGAGTTCTATGTAACATAAAAGATATTCATGGAACTCAATAATATATAAAATAATAGACCTTTACAGCTCAATATTATGATGAGATTCTAAGGTAAAAAAAAAAAAAAAAGATGAAAAGGAAAAAAACCTAAAAGTATTATCCAGTGTAGCACAGAATTGTACTGAAAACTTGCAAGTTACTCTTTGGAAAAAAATAACCAGTGGCAGATGAAGTCTGAAAGTGTTTTTCTTTAAATATAATACCTCGGTACATTTAATAATAAAAGTAAGCTCTACAAAAGATCTCTCTTTTACATATTATACAAAATGCAGAGGTTAGTGCAACCCTCTGGGTCACACTTTTTTCAGTCACATATCAGGAAGACTTGAAATTAGAAAATTATGTAATTTCCACAGCTCATCTTCCTATTGGTAACAGAATCATGTTGTGGCCCATCACTTATGTGCATTTTTTTTCCAGTAGGAACCTC
Organism: Larus michahellis; assembly: GCF_964199755.1. Taxonomy (NCBI): domain Eukaryota; kingdom Metazoa; phylum Chordata; class Aves; order Charadriiformes; family Laridae; genus Larus; species Larus michahellis. The sequence continues at coordinate 21,316,590 of NC_133930.1, forward strand.
AGTTTATTTTCTGTCTGTTTCCTCTCATGATGAACGTTATCCAACGCTTTGCTTGTGAAGTACAATGCATTCAAAAACTATCAAAGCATACCAGCATTCGGTTGACCGGTGGTACTCCTTGTTTTATTTAGTCAAATCTGCCAAATGGAGAGCTTATTAAAGTGTAGTTTATGGATGTTCTCCCCTCTACTTCCTGGTGCCATGGAGGTGAAAATTCTGGTTACAATATTCCTGAGTGCCAAACTGAGTCATCAAGGTCAGTTTTGATCAACAAATGTCCTGGCAGATGACAGCGAGTTGTGACCATGGTTGTAGCATATGACATACGCTTTGGAAACCATTACCTAATAGAAAAAACAAAACACAAAAACGAAAACGAAGAAAAAAACAGAAAGAGGAAAAGGAGAGAGACGGCAAGAGAGAAAGAGACTGCATCTTCATTGTTATGTGTCAGGAGAATGGTCTCCCACCAGACAAGGTTCTGCCTGGTTCTCCTCCTCTTCCACTTCTTCCCCTACTTGCTCATCAAGAGGAATTTCAGTGGATTCTGAATCCTGGGTGCAAAGAGTCTTGGAGTCACTGCAGCTGGTGTCTTCTTCGACTTGACTTCCACTGTCCTTTTCGGTGTCTGACTCACCGTCTTCCTCCAGTGTTAGTTCAAACTGGAATTTTTCAGTTTGGCCCTGCCTACCCTCTTCCTGGTCATCAGGTGCAGGAGAGGGACTTTGAGGGATTGTGCTCTGGTACCATTCTCGATTGTCCTCCAGTGTATCTAAGATATCCTGGGCATCCGGGTGAACAAGATCTGCCCATGTCTCCCACAGAGGATGAACAATGTAGTCTATAAAACCCACCTGTTTCAAAATAGACAAAATTAGGATGAGCTCTTATTCACAAAGAAATAAATAACTATGCGTGTAAGTCATGCAAGGCCTAAGAAATACAATTCTAGTAAGAGACACTAGATGCACTACCCTTAAAGGTGGCTGAAAGGAAAACATGCTGTTTTATACAGTAAATAGGGTCTTTTACATTTCAAAAGTCTAATTTGGGATACTGGATAAGAACTTGGAAAGAATTTGTTTTCAATGAACTGTTCATTCCAAACAACTCCACTGCATCTAGTGAGCCAAAGAGCCGCTTTATATTTAAATCTGCTTTTAAGGGAAACCCTAATGAGGAGCTGTACAATACTCTCTTTTCGAAGTGCATGCCACATTGCAGGTCAATGACAGCAATGGAATCTCTTTGGCAAACACACTGCCATGTACTATGTTTTCACAGAAAAAAAAAGAAATAGCGCATTCAGAAATGAATCAAAGCATGGCTGTGGACCATCCTTTTCTTTTAAAATGTCATACCGTGTTGTTTAACTGCCTACTCAAATCAATTACCTGTGATTTTTCTACAGATGCATTGTGCTTATCACACATGGGACTTATCTCCATTCCCCTCTCTCTTTCCCGATCACCCTGACGGAAAAATTCTTCCATTATTCTGTCCGTCCATTGGCGGTAGAGATGGAGTGGCTTGGTTGGATTGCTTAGATCTGCACAGTGCACCATATTCTGAAGAACCTAAAATAGATTGAACACCTGCAGTGTTATTACACTGTCGAAAACCAGCTCCTTTTCCATTTACACTTTCGGTGGCTGTGAAACAGAATCTTGAAAATACATGTAGTGCAAGATTTATTCTAAACAGTAAAAACTTATGTGGTTGGGTATTTTTCACACTTGCAGTAATAGCCATGAATTACCTTGCGTCTGCTGCTTCTGCCTGTGTAAGGGACAGAAAATCTTTGAGAGAACGACCGATCAGGTGCTGAACATTTGAAGGGAAGGCCAAAGCGTCCTTTAGTCCAGAAGTACTCTAGCACCTCATTACTCCCTCAGAGAGTTACCCAGTACCTAATAGAGTATGTCGCAGGTAGGAAACATAAGAGGGAGTAGAGGGAAGGTAGCGAGTCACGGCGTAAGAAGGGACAGCTGGTCTAACCCATGCTGGAGAATGGGCAGGCCAATGTTATTAAGGATGCAAGTTAATACCAGTGACCATTTGCAGATGAATTTTCTTACCTGAATCCTGTCTGAATAGTTATCAAGAAGTAGGACACCAGAACTGGTCACTTTTTTGGTTTCAACCATAGTTTTTAGATCAGCCAATAGATTCATATGCTTAGACATGTCTGTTGCAAGTACCTTAAAAGAAACAAATAAATGAGTATTACATATTTTATCTTACTGATTTTTTAAAAGAATCTTTGAACACATAAACAGTTTGGGGGGAACTCATAACTCCTGTGCCTGAATACGCTACAAAAGTCTGAATCCTGTATGTCGTTAGTGTCCAAAATAAGAAGTTTTCATTTTGGTTATTTTAAGAATACAACAAAATGACTGTTCAGAATGGTCTGATCAGCCTAAATTCATCATCAATTCAGCAGCAAATTTCTAACTGTGATGCTGAAATGGAATACATGTCAGCACAAAACCAGCTTGACGCAGGATTGCATGCCTTCTAAAAAGGTAGAGATGGTTACTGAAACTGAAAAGAACCCAGTATTCATGTTCAGGTAAGACACAATAAAACTTCAAACTTTCACTTCATTGGTTATGGGTTTAACGACATGTAATTTATCATAAAATGCTTCTGTGCTTTATTATTCAATTTGCTAGCACTATGGAAGAAGGACTCTCAAGCATAACTCACAATGTCAATGACCATTTTCCTCAGTGATTGCCTCTGTTTTTTGGTCAAATTCTGGAAAATGTCACAATTTTCTTCCTGCAGCAGCTTGAAGCCCACAGCTAAGTGATGATTCTCCAGTACTGATGAGTCATTGTACATCAAAGCGAGTTCAGAATCTGCAAAAACAAATCACAGGGCAGAATGTTACTAACGCCTGTCCTTCTACCAAACCCCTGAAGATTTTTCAAATTCATTACATTCATAACAAGATTTACCGGTGAACTTTTAGAAACGGAGTTCCTGTAGTTCACACAGTATCAAAAGTTACAGAATTAACAACTGAACATCTTGACAAATCAAGGCAAAATATGTTGAAGAAAAGAACAGAAACACTTTGCAGTGAAGCATGCACACATGCCTGGAGTGGCAAGTTAGAAAAAATACAAGGAAAGAATTTTTCAGAATACATTTTCACATCTGCATGAGGTCACATGGAAAATACTATATGCATAAACACACGTAAACTAAAACACACTCTGAGGTTTTCTCATGCCCCTCTCCATCACAGCTACTAAAATTCCACTGTTAAGTCAAATTGCAGCTATCCAGTACTCAGACATGTGAATACACAGCTGAGGCTTTGCTGCAGGTCAGGCAGAGAGCACACATCTCAGTTTTCAAACCATGTCCTTCTGCAGTTAGCTAAGGCACTCAGATGCCTAGCCGATTAGTCCTATGGGTCATTAGTCCAGGGCAATTGGGTATTTTGAGAGGAGGCTGGTAGGATGGTAACAGCTACGTTTCTGGTCTTCCTCTCAAGAGGTCTTCCTCCTCAAGATCACGTGGCCTGAAAAGGCAAGCAGTGGCCTTGACTACTGCCTCGTACTTGAGCGTGGTCGATGCCTGATGCTGTAATGCCACCTTCTCCAACAGAGGTATTCCTAACTCGGTCACTCCACATAGCTGTGAGAGTAACACACACGCTGCCCTAGCAATGCCTGCGCTAAAGCACAGGCGCAAGGTCTGCATTTGTCCGCTCACACCTGCTGAGCAGCCAGCTCTCACAAATAAGAGCAGTTACTCCTGCACAGCTTTAGCTTCTAGCTGGGGATACTGCACAGTCAGCTTGCGTATGTTTTAAGACACAGCTTGCGAATGAATCTGTCATAAAAAACAAATACTTTTTACGCAATCACACTTGTCATGTGTGATATTAACTTCTATTTATTACAACTCTTTTATCCTAGATATAACCATATGTCAGTCTATTCTACTCCTTGTCCTCTTTATCTTCTTTTACAGCAGCTTTGTTTTAAAATCCCTCTGGCTCAATGGGGTGCCAATAAAAGCTCTGCTCTTCAGATTTCATTAGTCTCATTATCTATTCTCCTGCTGTCTTCCTCTCCTGTCGTGAACACATCGAACTTTTGAATTAGGAAACCCTTCCTCTACCTTTCCTTATCCCAATGGCAGCAAAACCATAACAGGAAAAAGAAAAACAAAGCAAGTTCGTGAAATGATCTTTCTTCTTTCACTGAACATTTACAAAGCTTGCCTACTTGTTATTTTTCTCACAGAGACGACAGGCACTAATTTATTTTGCTTTCAAACAGCCTTCTGATGAGCCCCAACAGCAAAGCACTCAATGTTGCCAAAATACTTTGGAAGGGCTGGGGCTACAGAGTTAAAACGTGCTCAACTTTGTAATGGAGGTGGAAATGGAAGAAATCTCCCCCTTGGCAATCTCTGTAACAGATTATAAACTTCAAGTGTATTTGTCTGGAAGGACAGAGTTACAATGATCAAGTAAGCGTCTCCTCTGATGCTAATACAATCCATATTTCTCTCTTCTTTAACAGCATTCAATAGGAATCAGATTTTTAGACAACTGCGTAATGGATTTTAAATCCTTATATAGGTAAGTAACATTCAGAAATAGCACATATGAGTAATTATAAAGAATAAGATGAAATATGGCAAATACATACACCTTAAGTAACTTAAGTCTATTATGCTTGTTTAAGATGTATTCTTATACTTCTTAGTGAAATGTTAATACATTGCAAGGTTCACTGGAAAACAAAACTAGGTGGAAGCAAACGATCTTCTAGAGGTTAGGAAAATTTAGGATTTGAGAGCCCTGAATTAGATGGTCTTTACTCTTTGTCTCTGTGCCTACAGTTTCTTCCTTGTACACAGGAGAACTCAAAAGGGATAAAACCCCTTTGTCTCTTTCAGCTTGGCAACAGCAGTTCCAGTTAGTGATATTACTTGACTGACACTGCAGCCTTCCCTATCAAAAGCTGAATTGAGAAACACACGACATTTCTTCTAAGACACTAAATAATCAGTATCAGAATCACTCCTAACTGTGCTGCGTTTCAACTGCCTGCCTAGAAGTGAAAGCTTTATTCAGCCATCCAGAGCCTCCAATATATCCTGATACTCATTTTCTGATTAAACAAACAAAAACTTTACTTACATATGCCCACTTTTAAGAATTTAGGTATTACACACTGTTTTTGTGCACAAAGCTTGATTCACTCTCTTCCTATACCACGCTGCTGAACCATACCGGTTACCCACAAACGACCAGAAATCTAGAGTCAATACCAATCCTCCTCCATGGGTCAACTGAATTTCACTACAGGGTGGCCCTCAGGCCATTAAGGCAAATAAAATTAGATGCAGGCTAAACTGGAGTGGAGGTCTTATTTGAATGTAGAGCAGCAATGAGTCAGAAGACTAGCTCCCTTATTCAAACTATACTGTTGATTTGGGGTCATGCTATTTTAGCACCAGCGCAACAGATTATTCACCCAAGTGCAGGAATGACAGTATCTGTAAATGTGCAACCAGATGGGTCAAATACACAACCCTAGGTATGATTCCATTTCTGTTGCTTTTTCTTCTTATGTGCTTGGTTTAGTAGTATTTCAACTTTTGTACTTCTCGGTCAGTTATCGTAAAAAGAGAACTTGTCAGAAGGCAAAAGAAGTAACAACATACGATGGAACTTGTACTGACCTACAAAGTGCTACCCACTTATAGCAGTAACATACGCCACCAAAATCAAAGCAGGTTACAGTGGGGCAACAGACTGTTCAGTAAATGTGTCATGATCAGCTTCAATGAAGCTAATAGTGTTTTTCTTCTAGTAGAAGACTAGAGAGGAGGGAGAGATTCATGCAATGCTGCAGAGAACAGCCCTGAGGAACGCAGAGCAAGTACACTGGGTTTAAAATTTGGAGATGACATTAGGGCTGTTTTCCTCCACACACGTACTGCCAGTAGGAGACTCACCAGAAAAAAAAAGGGAAAAAAAAAAAGAAAAAGAAAAAAGAAAAAGAGATGTTTGCCATAGCCTGGCAGAGACCGGCTGAGAAAATTCACACCATGAGGCATGAGTATGCAGAGATCAGAGACCAAGTACAGCAGCCAGGGAGAGACAGAGATGGGTCTGCAAGTCTGTTTGCTGAAAAGAAACTCGTTTTCTGAATTTCTTAAAAATATATGGCTATGTTTGGTCATACCATATGCTTCCAATATAAACACATAAACTGTTGTCTTCCCTTTTTTTGATTTTTATTTAATTTTCCTTCATTTTTCTCCTATGACTTTAATTTATTTAAATGTAAACCAATTAATTTCCAGGAAAGAACACATCCAATATACTGAAACAGTGCCAGTTTTACAGCTCATGTCTTAGTACCCTCTAGCAAGAATTACTATGGAAATTATTTCTGAAGTTACAAGAAATGAAAAATAATATCCAGTCTAAAATTCAAACACCTACCTATTTACTGAGAAAAGTTACAGACAGGAGCAAAAAAGGAATGAACTGTGTATTTTTCAGGTGCTATGTGTAGATCTTACAGCAAATTTTTGAGAAAACCACTGAACATCAAACTTACTTGTGTTGATAAGAAACTGGTTTGATACCCCAGGGTGATCCACGTCATGTATTGCACTGGCAAAGATTGCCGCAAGAATCTCCAAATCAGTGAAAACTGCCTAGAAAACCATGAAACAGAAATGACAATCACTAACTAATGAAAAAGTGTTCTCAATAAATAAGACTCTACTTTGAATCTGGATTTGAACAAGCAAAACACATTTGAAATGTACCAGGGATCTCAAGAGATTTTACACACAGGCTATCATAACCTTTTCCAAAATCGTCAATTATGTAGAGTTTCATAAATATTTCAAGTTTGGCCAAAGTAAAACTATCCTTAGTTCACACTGACAGCATCACTGAAGTCTGTAACAACTGAAGTTTTTTCACCTTCAACTGTAAATAAGTGCACTTTTATTATAGCATTAAATAGAGATTAGATCATTAAGTACAGGTTTCTAATCTATAGACAAACTGAAGTTAAAAATTTCAGCCCGACTCCTGCGTATTGTCCTGTATTTGAAAGACGCACAACTCCTAAAATGATGCTAAAGGAAATGGCGACAGACCGCAAGGCATCTTACTTAACATTTACTGATTTTGTTCTGTATGAGATTATTAGGAAGATAGGAAGAGAACACTGCAATGGACCTGGCACGTCCCTGAGACCAGTACCCTCTTGTCACAAGCACCCACATCATATAACTGCTTTCATAATTGATCAAGAACAGTTCAGAAGTGCATAGGTCAGCAGTGGCACTGGGCAGATATCGCTATTTTAAAGCTCTGCTGAGAACAAGGACATGGAAAACAGTTGATCTGGGGGGAAAAAAAAAAAAACAAAACAAAAATGCTACTGACAACCAGTTCAGCTGTTAGGTGAAGCCAGTGGTGATTTAAGAACATAAACTGATCTTTATTCTTGAGATAAAGAAAATCTTTCCCAAGAGAATTCCCCAAGTCTGAGGAATGAGACCTGCCAACAGTCTTAAGGTCCACTCACCATCCTCCTTTTAGGAAGAAGGTAAAGCAGAAGCATTCAATAACATGTAAGATTGATCATTATGAAAAAGAGTTAAAATGCAGTCCTCCTTGAAAATGAGGGCAAATCCTTTTGAACTACTAAAATTTCAACTGCTTGCTTTATCTGCCATTTCCCAACAATTTACTGGGAGTTATATATAGATATATATATCTATCCCCATGTTTGCTATACTAAGACCTGAATTGTGCTTAAAAAATGGGAAAGTAATCTCCATCTTTCTTCCACTTCCTTCTACTTCAGAGATTTAAGCACTTTCAACAAAAGAATTCTTCAGAAAAGAACATAACGGCATGTTATTTTTTTCCAAACAATTTTGAAATATTTATGAAAAAAAATGAGATAGTCCAGTGGGAATTTAACATGTGTCCCACTCTGCCTGAGAAATAAACACAAAAGTAGGCTTGCAGGACCAGAAGTGATATGCACAAGGGAAAAACCAAAAACCAAAAGGCCCTATTGAGGGAATCCCACTTTATCACTATCTTTGCTAAGCAATTCCACAAATTGTAGTGAGAATCCCCCATGGGAAATAATGACAGAACAGGATGTAGTATTAATAATGAGGTGGTGGAAACAAGCTATGCATTGTGTTACAATGAAAAAAGGTTATGACATCACAAATCTGCATGATTTAAAAGAAGACAATGTTGCGTTTTCTGGACAATATTTACATGTAAATAAGCTTTGATCCTCACAAAGTATCTTTAAAAGAGCAGAATTCATGAAAGAAGTGTTAATATTTCTTTTAAAAGCATTGCAGAAACTAAGATCTTTAATATTTAATTTAGAAGAGTCTTAGCATGTCCCTTTTTCTCATGCCTGCCTCTTTCCCACCTCAGCGTAGTTTACCTCTAACGCTGGGGTTGACAGCAGGACATGGGTTGACTGAACGACATCTGCAGCATGGATGTTATTGTGATACGCCACATCTGCATGGTAATGGTCTTCTAGGGTCATCAAGTAAGTTATCAAAGTATCTACTGGAATCTTAAATGTTTTCAACAAGTCCCGTTCCTAGAAAAGAGAAACAAAGATTACACAGCACAGAAAAATCTCTAAGACAACCAAAAAGCAGTAAGGCTGCTGCTACTTGCCTGAAAAATGGTGTGCATGATGACTGTCAAAGGTCTGTTTCCAGATAACTCTGCTACTCTGAAAACCTGAAGGCCCCATTTGTTCACATCTTCTAGTTCCTAGAGCAGAATCAAGCAACAGACAAGTTAAAACCTAACACACAAACTCCAGCGATTTTTGATTGAAACAGCTACAACAGACTTGGGAGGATTCAAACCCTGCTGCTGTGGAAGTTTTATGCTAAACTCTGGAAGGGGAAAAGCTGCTGCTACCAATCTCGCAGTATTTGAATTTGCAGCTACCAACTTTTCAGATTTTAATTCACTTAGCAGGAAAGACTGCTTCTTAAAAGGATTGCTCCAGCGGGAAAATGCTACGGTATCTTGAATGAGCTGAACTGACACACTTCGCTATCTCACTGCCCAGTGACAGCAGAGTTCAGCGAGGAGGAAACCTCCAGAGACGCTGTGGTTCTGCTGTTGTCTCCCTGGTTCTCAGAAACACACCTCAAATAAAGGGGGAGATTCCTGAAAACATAAGGATAGACATATTTCAAAATGCAAACTGCTAAAACAAAACGAGTAATCACCTTATACTGGTTTCAGATTATTGCTAAGTAGTTAGCTGCTGGTGCAAAAATCACAGGAAATATCACTAAAACCAAAGCCACAAATCATGTACGAAACATGATAATACTAAAGACAGGACCTGGAAGGATAGCTCTAATGCTATATATCAGTTGTGCATTTTCAAAAAAAAAATATGGCTGCTATATATTTTCATTCCTGTGACAGTATATGCTATGCCTACTCTTCATTTTTCAGATACTACTTAACAAGTAAGCAGCTTTATTAATGCATACACAAATGATAATTTACTTTCCATCTCCAGATGAAATCCTGGTCATGCGGAAATTAATGCTTATAGCCTGATTCTGATTTTACGTGTTATTCTTCCACTTCACCAAATTTGTATTATTTCAAGTGAGACCTTTGGTGCTGCAGCTTGAAATTCATGGCTATAAGCAGAGAATAGAATAATACTGACAAGTCCACCATCTATTTTAATTTAATAGTTTAAATTCAACTATTTACATGTTCCCTACCTTGGCAAGAACATCTTCTTGGTCTGTTTTAACTCCAAATCTAGGAATACTGGAATTAGTCAGGCTGGAGCTATGCATCAGTTTTTTGACTCCACTGATCTGGGACATTGGCCTCTTCTTTTTCTCTTTCTCTTTCTGCGTCGGAGAGGGGATTTCAACTTCATGTTGTTTATCTTCAAAAGAATGAAGAAAAAGAGAATAATTTTTGAAGGAATTACAAATATTACAATATTCACTGTTGAGTTGCATCTTACGGTTATTGTAATTCTTAAAAAACTTTTTTATTTTCATGTTTGGAGATTTTGCAACAGATACTTCATATCAAAAGCAGTAAAAACATGGAAAGATAAACATAGACCTACACCTCAGTGTAAGCAGATCTCTATTTCACAAACTGCCTCATTATTTCTGAACTGGCTTTAAATGTGACTTGTGACTGTTTGATTTCCACTTCTCCTGCCCCCCTAGCACTGTAGAGAGGGTCAACCCTTTCATTATAAAAATGTTATTACAACTGAACAGAAACCTAAACATCCATTTTGCAAGAAAACCTAAAATTGTTTCTTTTCTTTTTTTGAAACAATCAAAATGGTATCTCATGTAAACCTTCACAAAACATTTTCAGGACTCAAAGGACCTAATACTTAGGGACTGGTCCTGTTTGTGTTAAGACTAAAAGACAGAAAGCCTTTTGTTGCCAGCCACATCTACAAGTGCTTTGATGTAGAGGCAGTTCGTGCCAGCAAATGCAGTGCATTTCTGCACCTCCCAACCAGAATAAGGAATACCAATAAAAGGACTGATGCTAAAACCCAACATTTTGCTGTGGGCTTTTGCCTCTACAGCAGTGGCAGAGGCGTCACTTCATATACCTCATCAACCTACGTGCCAGCAAAACTTCAGGCGAGGATTAAATTTAAGAGTAAAGCATATTCAGGCAATCGACCAGTATGGGGTTGTGGAGCACTGCAGATATCCATGGTCCCCAAAGAAACCCAAGTTAGTGCATCAAAGGACTCTCCTGACAAAACTGCTTGGAATTTGCATTAATTTTTGTTCTTTTTAATCATACTGTATTTCAACACAGAGTTTTAATGACTCCCTCCAAACTACCTCCTCTTTTCTGAAATGTACCTGCACCTTTTCTAGTCCCCAAGGAATATTCCAGCAAAAATCCAGAACAGATGTTTCTAACACAGGAACTTAGTAAAAACTACAATTTGAAAAGCGCCTTACAGCAAAAGACATAAGAAAAAAGAAATAGAAAAAAAAAAGAAAAAAGAAAATTTGGGCTCTTTAAAACATATGTCTACTTTTTCCTTCCTACAATAGTCATTGTCAATAAAGACACTGAAACCACACAGGGGTTGCAAGTTCATTTCTAATTACCATATTATTATTGTGTTTACTTCTTCACTTCCTTTTTTTCCATTTCTTTTTTTTTTTTTTTAATTACCCTTTAGCAGTCGCATTTACTGGACACCTCAAACTCGAAACAAATCACAGCGAAGAAGAGACTGTGGAAATGTCACCAAGCTTTGCCCCGCGGCACTGAGTTCCCCGATTGTCCCCGCCATCCTTCACCACCCTCCACGTATGGATAGTCAAAAAAAGGGGGAGGCAAAGCGGCTCTTGACTGGTGCAAACCAACAACAGATGAGGAGCAGTGACTCGTGTTCTTGCTTTGATGTTTATGACTTCAGTCATATGCACAAAGTTTAGACCCATCAAAGGGAGGTCCGTGAGCTGAGCTGTCAGACTAACTCAAGTGAAAGGAAGTGTCTGTCTGAACGGCTTTAGATCTCCAGAGGGATTCCATGGGGCTGCCTCTGCTTTTGTAACGAGGCGCACTCAGGGCAAAGAATCCTGCGCCCATCTGAACATCCAGAAAAGACAGCTTGCCATTTTGACCCTGGTTATGCTATGCTCATTGGTAGGTTCTCTTACATCTTCCATTCATAGGAAATAAGGCTAATGACAATGAAAAATAAAAATCTTGCATATTATTATACTCAATGTAGAAGCCTTAATTCTTACACAATGAATATATTTGTCATATAGCCCTACCTGGGGAAAAAAGTCCTTTTTTTTTTTTCTTTAAAGAACAGAAAAACCTGTTTTCTCAAGACATGTTCCTAACTTTTAAGTGTGAGAAGGTCTCTAGATGTTCAGGATATAATTATGTATTAAAAATATCAACTAACTAGACTCATTAAGATTTTCTATGAAGACATTGTTTTCCCCCTTCACACTGTTGCTCAGAACCTATACACTTAGACTGTATATTTTGAAAATACTCTCTTTAAGCAACAGTTCTGTATATGAGGTGTCTTCCCCGTTGTATTCCTCTTGTACCTACAACTTCAAGTATCCTAGTTTTTTCATGTAGCCACAAAACAGTACCCATGGCTCAGTAACTTAGAAGCGATTGCCCTTCCAGCCCCCCTTCTGCTCAAGACTCACATGAAAGGCTGACAGATGCATTTCCTTATCCTGTCAAAACAAGCCTTAAGTTTTCAAGTATTAAGCAAGCCGAAACTGGCATCTCAGCCTTTTCAGCCTAAGTGGGTCATCCTCCCGGGCAACTGTACACTATGACTTTCAGGGCTTCTGAAGCGATGTAGCACGGCTTCTCCATCACAGAGGCTCACCCCTTTCTCACTGTCTGAAGCCCTGCTGTGCTGCCGCGCTCAGGCACGCTACTGCGACCATGGGTAAACTCAACAGACACATTAAGCGATCCGTTTAGGATATGGTGACAAGGAGGATAAAATGCACTTGAAAAAAACCTCCACTTCTTTCAAAAAAAAACACAAAGAGCACCAGCTACGGTATCTCACAGAAATAATACAAGATGTATATTAACATTTGTGACTGGCACTTTTTGAAAGTACTTGCTATCCTAATTTAGATGTATTCAGCTGTGCCTCCTCTTATGCACACTTGCCTTTATGAACCAACAGTGTTTTGCTCAAAAGATGTTTGAGATTGGTATATTATCTTTATCTTCGTGTTCAACATCAACAGTATGGAACCACGTTTTATTCATTTTCACCAGCTTAAGCAAAAAATAGATATACCTCCTTCTGCAAAGCCACAGAGGAGGAACTATACTCTTTGTAATACTGCGTTGGACTTCTTTTAAATGCTCGTATCCCACCATGCCAAGCTCTTGAGCCACACAAATTCTCCCGGCAGCAGTCTGCTCAGATGTTGACTTAGGGATATTCTTCCACCCATTCATGTGCGGGCAGGGAATACCAAAGCATCAGAACTGTGTGCTGTGAGATTTTTATGAGGTTACTTGTGCTTGTGTGCTTCCAGAACACTGAAACCTCTTCACAATAACTTTCATATGGGAATCAGAGTGGAAGAATTATTTTAAATATATAATTAATTCATTATATATTCATTTCTTAATATGATGGCAATATAGTAGTTGTAATGTTACATGAAAACATGTATATGAATATTTATCTGTAATTGCACACGCAGGGAAACTACATACACAAACTAATTGAGCTGTGGGGAAACGGATCTAACGTGATCACTCTCCTCAAATACTGAACAGTAAGATACTAAATGTACAGTCTCTGAAAACAGAAATCAATATGGAAAGGTACTTGCGTTTAAAATCTATCACAGCCCAGAGAGAGATTAAAAAAGAAGGCAAAAAAGGCAAATCCCATCATAGTCTTACCTAAGAATGTGTTTGATATATATTCTGAGACCTGATTGCCTGACCTGCTCATTTCAGATAGATGGGTTAGCTCCCGGTTGAGCATTCTTTTAAACTGGAAAACAAAACAAAAAAGCACAAAGTTAGCAATCAAGACGTATTTTAGATAGAATGAGAAAATGCAGTCAATTTACAATTGGAGAAAAGGCATGACATTAAGAATATACACTAAAATAAGATAACTATGAAAGCAAAAAAAAAATAAAATCACATGTAACATTGCTCACCCTACTAACTTATTTGTGGGTTGGACAACATAATTCTTAACCTCCTCAAATACTCCATAGTGATCCAATCACTAGTGCATAAGGTCCTACTAGTAACTGAAAGCTATAAGACATACACACAAATAATTAACATTACAGTCTCTTCAATTTTTTAATCTGGAGAGAAAATACAACTGTATTTACATAGGATCCCTCCTCCACTAGGGTTTTCTTATCATACTTGTAAATTAATCTATTTGTACTTTTTTTGCTATTTTTTTTTAATATTTCACATTTATCTCTCATCGTTAATCTACTAAAAATATTTACAACACTGCTCAAAACAATCAAAATATCTGATTGATTTCCTACACACCAATATGAACAGAGGTAGGCTTTGTTGTCTCTGACTTAAAATTATTATACTGCATCAGCACAATGACCTGACCATTCCATAATCTCAGAAAATTGCCAGTATCTGTATGAAACACTGGAGTAGAAAATACCCATCTGTGGCAACACCTTCCTTTTCCTTTTAAGTCAGCAATTCACTCTAGGCACTCTATAGGATAGAAGTGATTATTAACATTCCACAAAATGTATAACTGAATAGGTACTCATCATTGAGCCTTTCTTGATCGCTTCTAGACTCTAGGGTTAAATGGTATCTTGTGGAATTGTATCCGACAGGTTAATTGCATAATACACCTGCAGCATCTTACACACATTTTCATTGACTCTAGCTCTGCCTTAATTTTATCAACAAATAGAACTCAGCTATATTTACTAGCAATTCAAACAACTCTTGCCAATGTATATTAGCATCCATCTGTCACTGCTGAATTTTGCCTCCCATTGTGCCATCCTCTTACTTTGTTGTTAGATTTCTCAGTCATCTTTTCTCTTAACAAAGCCAAATTATTTGCACCATTTTCAGAATCACCTTTCACCTTGTTCACCCAGTTATGACTATTTATTACATCAAGCAATAGCTAGCCTTAGTATATATCCCCGTAAACATTCCTCTGTGCTGAAAACCGGTAATTTATTTTTCTATATGAGACAAACCACTAGACTGAACATTAACCACGTCCTTTCCATCCCACTGGAATCATCAAAGCCCTTTCTTCAAAGAGGCCTTACATAGTGAAAGGTGTTATTTTCTTCACAATGTCTTTCTAAGTCACCAATTACCGTATTGCCCACAGTGTGCCAAATAAAAATTACCTTTTATATTAAAAGACCCTAACCATTAGCCACTGCGCTTTCCTGCCATCTTGACACGCCATCAGCTCAGGAAGTTCCTGAGCTACAAAGACTGAATCCTACTTCAGCCACAAGCCAAAGGCTCCACTTTGATCTCAGATAGAGCTGCATGCTAGCAAGTGTGCAACACATTTCTGAAAATTAGAACCATACCGCAAATACAGCTACACATACCATGAACTACAGAGCTACACATTCTGCATGAAACCAGTATCAACCTCTATAGCGAGGTCTGATGTTGTTTGTTGACAATGATTTAACGTTAATGATCGAACGTTTAAAAAAAAAAAAAAACGTCAAGCTTGCCAAGCAGTAAAATGACCGGTCCAAAAATCCTAAAAGTATTTTTAAAAGCCTGTCTTTAAAGTTTTAACACACACTGAAGTCATGCTTGCATGCTTTTTCTTCTGTATGCACGAAGGTGAGAAACAGAATTATTTAAGGCAAAACCTGAAGATGTCATGGAATGGCTTGTCACCAGATGGTATCCAGAATCTGAAGCTTTAAAATAAATATTGTGTATAGGAATCTTAATAAAATGTCAGAAGTTGACAAAATCACATTAACTTCCAGGCATGTCATCAGTATATCCATTACCGCTCCAATATTCTCCCTTAATTTAATCCAGCTAGTTCACCGGATCCTAACTAAATAGGTCCTCGTCTGTCTGGTTGTTTCCTAGTAAACCCTTTTAGATGATGCTCAACTTTGTGATGCTGTTTTTCCTGCAGAGCAACCAGGTCACATTCTGCACTTTCGAAAAAGACCATCTAGCCACCACTAGTACGTACTCTTCAGGAACTTTCCTTAAGAGTTTCCCAGCTTTGAAAGGAGAACGATTTGGTGTTTGATTGCACTATGCTTTTTGTGCAGCTACTGGACACAAAAAATAAGAAGGCCTTTTTCTTTTTTTTTTTTTTTTCCCCCTCCAAATCATAAATTTAATTGTGGGGAGCAGGTAGGGCGAAGGTTTGTTATTGCATACTGGGAATCACCTTGTGGAAGTTATGGAGAATCTACGTTTTTTAAGAATTTCCAACTAAATATTTATTGTATGGATGCCCACAACAAACGGGCGGTGCATGGCAGGCTCTTCTAATGCTATGCTCCCCACTAGTCTGATGCAAAGCCTTGTCTTCCCACCTCCCATTGCCCTGTGAGTCACCAGAACATAAAAGCTCAATGATCAGCATGAAACCTGCAGAACAGTCTGTGAGGCTACTGAACATGGGTGTACAGTAAAAACAAGTCCCCCAGATTCTGCAAGGCCCTCCTGCTAACAGCGAATTCAATGGGAGAAGCCTTTGGCTTTGAAGAACTGTAGCAGCGTGATTTCCTCATACTCTTTCACATGTTGCTGATGCCACAGCAACAAAGCCTTAATTGACATTTATTTTGAAAACATCTGGATGAAGATGTTTAAACTAAGGAGTTTAGAGAACTGTTTTGATTTTCTAATTATAGGACAAAGCCTTACGACCATCATCCACATTGAAACAGATTAAGTTGAAGACCATACACAGAGAACAGTTTCTGATGCAGAACAATAATGCTGTTTGAGAACATAAAAAAGCCCAAGAGAGATGAACAATGATTGAGATGTTCAGACATTGTTTTGATTATACCCTGTTTCAGTGTATCTGTATGTTACTTAATCCTCTGATGTTTAATAACTTTTCCTTTGGGGAAAAAAATCTTTTTTCTAAGAAAAAAAATAACCAAAACCAAAGCCCTTAATTTTTCCTATGTTTACCTATTTCTCAAAGATTTCATTTGGGCCCAAGTGCACCCATCTGCAATTGCTGTTTCAAAGAGCTTCCACTTTCCACATACTTACACACCCCTGCACAATTACTTTATAATGAAACTCTGCCCAACTCATGTGGCTCCCACAAGATCTTCCTGCAAGTCATAGAAGTTTCTGTTACATCTGTGAGTCAAGACAGTTTCAGTCATCCAGAAGACACCTCTTAAGTGCTTGAAACTTGGCTAGAGTGTCCATACTGTCCTCTAAGAAATAACATTTAGCACTTTATTCAAAACAAGTCAAACAAGATATGAATCCACCTTGTCACCAATAGTAAACATTAAAGATAACATTTTAAATAAGAAATTTAAAAATCTGAGTACCATATATTTTCCCAGTTGAAGAAAATCAATCATAATGCATAAAAACTATGGTTACTAATAAACATTTACACCATACACTTTTATTATGATATTGTCAGCTCAGCATGGGGAGGAAGTAGAGGTTTTTGGCTGACATACACATACAGTGTGTTCTTTGTCAGAAAGAAATATTTTCCCACATTAAGACTAGGCACTGTTAGATTAGAAAAATATATATCCCTTTGGAATACCACAACCCTTCACTATAGTCTGGGAAATTCCCCCTGGAAATGGACAGGCTATAAAATATCCATTAAGCCAATTATACAGTTCTTCAGTGATGAATACTGGTATCACAGCAAAAGAGCAGTACAGTATTGTCTGAAAAAAAAATTTCCTAAGCAGATTTTTTCGTTTCATTTATTTCTATTGATTTTAATGATTTTAGTCTCAGCATGGCTTGGGGTGGGGGGGTGGGCACGGCGCAGGAAGAGGGGACATGACCCACAACATAAACACAGGCACAATATTCAAATAGCATTAAAAATATCCCAAAAAGACAAAAGTACATGCGCACTTTTACCTCCCTTTAAAAACCTAGGAAGCCTGATACGGGGACAACTGTAATACATGAGAATAAGAGTGCATAAACTGATGAGACAAGAACAGTTTCCTAAATAGTGGTCACATCCAAAGCACAGGTTACAAATGAGGGATTGAGCTTGGTAGTTTAGGTCCTTCTGGGCTGAAGGCCAAAGTGTGCATTTCTCTGCATATATATTACTGGTGTCTACTTAGGATAAGTACACATGGGGTTCTGGAGGAAAAAAATAGGATACTTTTCTGATGTCAGCAAAAGTACATAGCAAGTTTTAGACAAACTTTTGCAGTAACCATGTTCCCAGATGGCAACCAGAGCACTGATATAATTTTGGAAAGTCTTTGCATCTATGCTAGAAAGAAACTTCAACTCCAAAGACATGGTGAAGATCCAACTAGAGTCAACTCACTGCCATGAAAAAGTTTGGGCAGGATGCTTAATATATATGGGATTAATTACACTTTAGAACATTTTATATTTTTTGTGTGAAGTTCTTGACTCAGTAACAAAAGCTCGTTGTAGTAACTACATAGCCTGCTGTTAGTGGTGTTGGGAGAGGAAGAACGCAGAACCACCCTTGGTGTAGATGGCCTGTCCTGGTAGGGCCTCTTCCACCCAGGCTTTCTGTTCCTGACCAGGTGCTCTGCTGCATCCCAAAGACTGTAAAGAGGCTGCCTCCACTACAACCATTGGCCCCAGCACGGAAGAGAGTCCATGGACCAAAAGGCCCCATCCTGCCTGTCCTTCAGTTTGAGTGTTAATCAAGCTCCAATCCCAGTGGAGGCTGGAACCAAAATGTTCAAGAGCACCTGGAGCCTTTCATTGCACTGGCCCCCAAACCCATGCCATCTAGTTTCAACCCTACTGGCTGCCTCTATTCTAGGTAGCATTTCTAAAAGCTTACATGAACCGAATATATCCATGGAACATTCATTCAATACTTGGAACAGTCAACTTACATGACTATATTTTCCTTCTGAAATATCTATCAATGTTATTTTAAAAAGAAGCTTGTAACTCAAAAAAGAATAAACTGTATCATTTTATTGGATTTGAAAAGTCTTGTATTCCTGAAAAACAACACAAGGAACTTAAAACAGGCCAGCCTTACACATTAACGTAAGGCTTCTGTTTATATTGCTTATCAATGCAAAACTATCTTTGATTTTACCAGCATCCTGAATACATAAACAGCACTCATAATAACTAAAGATCTGCGTTGGAAGACCAAGTGTTTAATTAATATCAAGGTCATGCACTGTTTTATACATAAGCTATAGTAAGGTACATATCTCTAAACCTGGCATTGTGATAGCAGTGCTCACTGTTTCAAGGAAAGATACTCAATGAAATCCAGGGGTAAATACTCCACGACAACCTTTCTCCCAAATATAACTAATGGGAGATAACGAAGTACAGCCTGAAGCATACAGAAACTGCAGAAATACATGTATGGTAAGGGATGTAAACATAATAAGCTCCAAGATGAACATGTTTCATTCTTTCTTAGAATTTCATAAGTAGTCTAAATCACTGTTTTGAATGTCACAAAAAGCAGAACTTCTTTGGCCCTCTTCACATTTTTCCTATAATGTGTATACTATGAACGCAAAAAGCACTGTACTAAAATTGTGTTCAAGTACTATTTAGCTTCTTAACTAAAATCATTGTATATAGACAGTATAGGACACCATCTATACAGAGGACATTTTTTTCCATGTGTAATCAATTACAGCTACCACACTCTCTGCTGAACTTCAATTAGCAAAAAATCTATCAATTTTAAAGGCTAAACAGTAAGAGTAGAACATTTTTTGAAGATCGGTAATGGAATTTTTCTAATTCAGCAGGTAGGAACACGACAGCAGCTGCCTGGAAATGCAGGAAATACTTCCAAGTAAATTACAATAAATACCTCACTTTTAGTTCAAAGTAAAGTAATTTCATCTTATTTTTTGGTAAACAAGAAAGGAATTCACCTCGGTAGCATAATGGGATCCAATTCCTTCATAGATGACCGATCAAAATCCTTGAGAATACACTGTAACACTTCTGCATTAGCAGAGACTGGTCACAATGACCTAATCGGACACAATGACCTAATGAGGGTTTTACATTTCTATTTAAAAAAACCCTATTATAAAATTGGGGTTTTATATAAAAAAAACCCTTAAGCAAGCATAAGAGATTCAGTCCGGTTTGAATATAATGCTTGTATTATTTTGAGTCATTTAATTAAACAGTTACATTATTTAGTTCAGGATAAATCAGAATTTTCTTTAAAACAGGATCATCTGGGACAGGTATTTTATGTCAAGCACAGGGTGATGTTGCTTTTTCCTTTTTGACATGCTTGGTAACAATTATAAAGGCAATAGCCTTTATTTTAAGCACAAACACACAAATAGGGCTAAAACAAAGCCCTAATGTGATTTTGTATTAAGCGAATTTCAGTTCTGCATGTTGACAGGCATATTGATTTAATTTCTTGGTGCAAAACTTTTCCATGAAAGAGAAAAAGGCTTATTTAATTCCATTTTCTAGCAGTATTGCAATCTCAAGCTAGTTCAAAGCCGCCCTACATAATAATGTAGATCAATATTAGAAGATGACAGTTTCCAGTGTTTTAATCAGTAAGCTGTCATACACACACAGGGTACCAAAAAATGCTGCTGGAACATACTGTTGATAATTTCACATTTCTTCAGCTAATAAAACCAGTACGAGTCATGCATTCACCCATTATCCTCAGCCTCTTTACTCACGCTCTCTCCTATTGTATGGTATCTCAGTTCTGAGGTTGGGGGTTTTTTTGGAAATCTTTTAATGTCTAGACATACAGTTTTGTAGCAAGCTTTTTGTAAAAGAACACAAAACTCTTCTGAATTTCTTTGGCTTTAGACTTGGTCTTATTATCCACTGAAGCAACGTTATTTTAAAAGTCCCAGCACAGTTTCTAAGAAAGACTGTATACTGTGCAGTTCATTCTCATTGCTGAACAAAGGCTTGCTTTTCTGAATTTTTACTTTATATTCATATTACTCATATCACCCAAAAATACTCATGCTACCCAGTGATCACACATTCATGCACTGCAAACCAAAGTTCTTAAAAGGTAAAACAAAATCCTACCTTTATGTATCCCCAAGAAACTGAGAGTAAATAGTTTGCCTCAGGCATTTTCAATTTATTTTTTTTTCTATACTACCAATCTAAGTTAATCAGTTCTTTGCTATCTGATACGGCAAAAGACTTCCAAGAAGAAAGATTCCTTCTCTCTCCTAATTCTCTTTGCTGATCTTCAGGTTCTCAGCAACTGTGTGGACAGGAGGCACGCTGAAATGAAATCCAACCGCGTGGTCTTCCGATTGTATAAATGCCATTTGTAAAACTCCAAGCATTCAGAGGCAACGCTGAAGAGACATATTGTACGAGCTGAAGAAATATCTGAAGAGCTAGGGATACGCATATTTCCTGAACACCAGGACTTAATGAATAATGTATGTCAAGATGCTCAGCTGCTGGGAAGCCTTGCTCTGTCAACGGCTACCAAATAAGGAGCTGGAGGGGAAGCCACAAACAGTGACAGTAATCCCTCCCATAGAGCCTAACTAGCAGCCAATAGTATGTCACCCTAAAAGATATAAATCCAAGGGGCTGGCGACATGATGTATGATAATTTCCCATTGGCCAGCACCAAGGACTCTCCTGGGCATGGGGTATATCTATTTTTTTTTTCTTTTTTTTTTTTTTTAAACAGCAAATGCCATTTAATAATGGCATCCCCGCCTGCAGCGTTCACACGCCATTCAAAAATAATTGGGTTAAGGTCTCCTCATTTCAGCAGCGTTTACCAGCTCTCCTCAATGGACGCACCATCCAAGCAGTTAAAATTAGCATTGTGTATATTCATGTGGATCGCCTGGTGGTTTTAATTTTTCATGTGGAAGGGAAGTATATTTAGAGGGTTTTTTTGTGAAGGAAAACCAACAGAAATACAGCTACGGGGTTTCTTTAGCAGTCTGTGACGTACTCTAACAATGAAAATGTTTTTGACTTTTTGCCATCTAGATTAAAAACTGATCTACTTAGACCACTGGGCCGATCTGCCAGTTTCTACTGTTTTTTTTTTATTTTAAGAGGTAAAAGTAGTTATTAAGATAAAGCAAGTCGTGTGTCTTACAATTCCCAGTAAATGTTAAGTTTCCATGGCGAAGTCAGAAGTGAAATAATGAGTCCTCAAATTCTCACTGTATTTATTCAAGTTTTGCTCTTTCTGCCTTGGCAGATTAAGAAAATCAATTACAGCTATACATCATAGGAAAAAAAAGGGATTAATTGAAAGTGGAGCCTGTCAGTGAGCTGACTCAGAGCATTAAATAAAATATCCCACCATCTGCCATTCAGAGACCAAAACTTAAAAGGAGAAGTTTGTGGCACTACTGCGGCAAATTTATGAGCTTCTGCTGTATCAAAAGCAGCAAGAGTTTCCCAATAGGACAGTGGGCAAATGCCTAAGGACAAGGTGTATGGGGCGCAGCTCTCAGCCTAGGCCCACACTGCTGATTCACTGGAAGATGCCGACCGACAACCGTCATAGGGGAGGTTTTGGCTGGAGTGGTTTCTACTTCTCTGGGCAATGCTACACAGCAATGTCAGCAACACTTAAGTGCTTCAGAAAGAATCGAACCTCCAAAACAATCAATAGGGTAAAATATGATATTAACAAATTTCCTCCTTACAGGAGAGAAATGCATAGCAATGTGACAACTGGATGCACTCAACAGATCATCCAGCACTTATATATTTTCATATGGAAAGCACATTGTTTTCCTTAAAATAGGTAGTATAAAAAACATGTGAATGAACACACTGCTGATGCACTTCCTGTTAGTATGCACAATTATACCTGTCCTGGATCTATACACTTAGATGAATATAAAAAAATTAAGTTTTGAAAACAGACCTGGGTTACTAGAGACTCAGCAAGGCATTAAAGTAGCCTAAAAAGTATTCCTGGAAAATATTTCTCCTGCTTCTTCCAGCTCAGCTTTATAACGCTGAACATACAGTTTGTCTACATCTGTGTTGCATTGTTTTCTGATCACCCGCAAGAGAGCACTGCTGCCACCTACCCAGCAACAACGATGAGAATCGAAAATATGCTGCCCCCCTTCAGAAGGCAATTTCAATTATGACTTAGAAAATGCTAAAATAACAGCCATCATACTACGTTATGGCTACTTAAGAAGTGAAACATGTGGGTATGAAAGTTCATTTGCAAAAGGTAGTATGAAAAGATACTGGAATGCCAAGTTTTTAAATCACTTATCTTACATTGTTACTTTAGAGGCTGGTCCTCTTTAAATCTCAAACAACTGACCCCAAGCACAGAACTTGTTTCAGATAAGGAACATTTAAAATGGCTGCTACGTAGGTTACACTAGTCGTTTAGCATGTATAAAGACATCTTCCTTGGATTTTTTTATTCCACATCAGCGTATGAGACAAAGACGCTTCCATAGGAATTACTGAGGTATAGTTTATCAAATTTATTGAAGGATGGAATTTACAGAGCTATTAGCTCTATGAAAACACATTCCCTTCAATGCATATACATGTTATAATATTTTAGCTGCATTTTAACTATACTGGTAATAGGAAATTACACCCGATACTGACAACTTATTATCCATTTGTATTATTTTTCTGGGACCCACAGCCTCAGCCTCATAATCAACTACTAATCGCTGTGATATAGTTCATTAGTATGACTTCACTGACTCAAAAAGCATGCCCTCTGATTTCCCCTACATGTAAAAGTATGACCTTAGAAATTTATAGTTGGGAAATTCACACCAGCACTGATTCACAGTAATAATTTTGGCTGATTTTCATCCTCAATTCCCAGGTTGGAATGAGTAAATAATTAGCTTTAGAGGAGGTTACGGTGGATAGATGAGTGCATAGCAAATAGCTGCCACACACAACTAAATACCCAGAGTAATTCAAGATAAGAAAAACAGAAGTTAGAGATAAGTGGAAATCCACCAAAGGGAAAGGAAAATTCTTGTTTTCATACACACATACATCCATGAAGATAAAACGTGGGGAAGAAGGGAATAATGACATTTTCTACAGTGGTTCCAATAAAGCAAATAATATGGAAATGAGAAAGGCATAATTTGAAATGGCAGTAACTGAGTAATAAAATAATACAGAAAAAAGGAAGTTTTTTAATGAGCACTGTTGTGCGTTTTGAAAGAATCAAGACAATGACCCTGAAAGGCAGAAAGATGAAGAAGTCCCTTAATACCCACAGGAAATGTTTGCCATTATTTAGTCAACAAGCCTGGACAAGTTTCTCCACAGGAGTCATAAAGAGAGGTGGCAGAGATCCCAGGAGCTGTGATGTTCAGCTTTAGTAAATTTTGAAAGACTGCAAAATGTTAATTTTGTGCCAATTAAAATTTGCAAGCAGGATGGCTAGGTAACTTCTGGCCACTTCACGAAACACCAGTCCTGGGTAAAATAAGGGAAAAACTGAAATACACATATTGTAGGTGTTTGCTTGATAAAGAACTAAGACTAGGAATGCAATTAATGCCAGTCAATATCAGTTTTATGTCTTTGAACATGTGATATTCTTGGATAGCTGTAGGGCATTTGATTTAGTACTGTATAATATTCTGCAATAGCACTCCCAATGTTGAGACAGGACACATTAAATGGGTTAAGAACCTGATTATTCACCCATTTCTAACAACTGCCAACAGGCTGTCTTCATCTAATGGGACAGTTTTAAGTCAGGTTCTGTAAGACCTGAGACTATTTTATGGTATTCAATTTCTTCATTGGTGATCAAGTCACTACTATGAAAATTTCCACAGTGTGAAAACTTCCAGACAACAGAAAAATTGGGGAGGAGAGAGAAGGGATATAAATTATGAGGATGTGGAAGTCACCAGCAGCAGCCTCACTTATTTAGTATGTTCACACCATTCATGTAAACTACAGTTCAAGGACTGTAACAGCAAAGAACACTCTCAACTGCACCCCCTGGATTGACTATGAAGCTGCACTAAAAACCTTCAGAGATCCGTCTGAGCATCAATCCTGAATACAGGCGTGCTGGGTGTAGTGCATACTGTCTATTACATAGCAAAAAATAAAACAAAGAGGAAGACAGCTAAACACATCACCGATTTTAGTTTTCAAGTTCATATGCATTACAAACAGCAACAGATAGCCTAAAGATATCTCATGAGCCAAATGAGAAGCCTGCCTGAAAATATCAAAAAACACTTTTTAGGCTGACCTCCACACACCAGAGAACAGCAATAGTCACCCATGTCAAATCCAACTCCTACTGGTCATGAACACAAGACTGTTTCCACAACATTAGCTATCTCCATCTGACATTTATGGTGGCGTGTACCCTAGCAGAAGGCCTCCCCACAAAACAGAAAGTCTGCTCATTGCTGGACGACCACAGCAGAAAAGAATGGTCGTTTCATCCAGCAAGCAAGGGCCTGTGGATGGCCTCAACCGAGCCAAAACCCAGAACTAGTCTGGAGGAAGAAGCAGGACAGCTAGGGAGAAGGGAACTATGCCAAATCAACCAGCCTCACCAAACTTCTCCGGTTTCCACCTACAACTCCCTGACTGGAAGGAGAGAAAATGTAGAACTTAATTTAAAAAAAAAAAAATAAAAATTAAGAGTTTTACAAATATGAGTTGTTCCAGATGCAGCAATCAGCTGCCATACACCAAGTGAGCAGCAGGGGTGGAGACAAAGTTGGGTCTTACACTGATATCACGAAGAGGTGAACTCCATGAGTGACTGGGAACTGATGGCTGTAATTGGAACAAATTTCATTTGCCGAGGAGATCAGCTCCAGTGCAGGTAAGCCTGTGCTGGGGAAGGAAATCGCGGCAAAGAAACAGCCAGGGGCTCGTTTTTGAGGCTTTTAAAGCCAGGAAAAGGGGCCAGCCCGAGCCGGT
Organism: Larus michahellis; assembly: GCF_964199755.1. NCBI lineage: Eukaryota > Metazoa > Chordata > Aves > Charadriiformes > Laridae > Larus > Larus michahellis. Next base: position 21,342,328 of record NC_133930.1, read on the forward strand.
ACCTGGCCCTTCTGGGGGGCGGGGACAGCTGAGGAGCCGAGGGCGGAGCCACCACCCCCGGCGGCAGGTGTTAACGAGCAGAGGGTGGGACCACTCTCCCCCCTCATAAAAGAAACCTTTTGGGAGCACACTGAGCAAAGGAGCTGCAAGTGGGTGTTCCCTGGGTGTGACCTGAGGTATCACCCAGGTGCACCACAACGAGAGTGTACTTCCTGGGCTGGAGAAGGGGGTGGCCAAGCAGGGTGTGACACACCAGTCCAATCACAGCGGTCTGCACAGCAGTTCGTGCAGGATAGAGCTGAAAGACTGCTAACCCGGCTAGGTAGTGATGGTAACTACTCGCAAGATGACTGTGGCGTCCATGAGCTCCACAACCACCAGGTCTGATGCCACCTCTCAGACGGAGCTCTTGTGGGAACATGCTACCACACAGACATCGGGCTGTAGGGTATGCCCTGCTCTTACGCCAGTGTCGGATGGCAATGATGGGCATACCTGTAGGAGATGTGCTCAGGTAGAGGATCTTCTCCAATTAGTCATGGAGCTCAGGGAGGAGGTAAGTAGGTTGAGGAGCATCAGGGAATGCGAGAGGGAGATAGATTCCTGGAGCAGAATCCTGCATCCCATGACAGAAACCCAGCAGGCAGATAGAACCCCTGCAACAGAGAGCTCCATATCCTCTCTCACCTCAACTGAAGGTGGTAACCTGGAGGACAGGGGGCAATGGCAGGGAGTTCCTGCGTGGCACAACAGGCGCTGCACTCGAGACTGCCTGATGACTACCCCATCTTCCCAGGTGCCATTACTTAACAGGTACAGTGCTCTACAGAGGAACCTGGATGATGATGAGCACAATATTTCTCCTATTTCTCCTACCCTGGAGCCGTCAGCAAGGTCTAGTCAGACCTCCCCCTGCATCAAAACCTCTGCGGTAAAGAAGAAAAGACAGGTCCTTGTCATAGGTGACTCATTACTGAAAGGAACAGAAGGCCCAATATGCAGGCCGGACCCGGTACATAGGGAGGTCTGCTGCCTCCCTGGGGCCCGGGTCAAGGACGTGAAGAGGATGCTTCCTTCCCTGGTACAGCCCTCAGACTACTACCCACTTTTGCTCTTTCAGGTAGGCAGCGACGAGGTAACAAGAAGAAGTCCAAGGGCAATGAAGAAAGATTTCAAGACCCTGGGACGCCTGGTCAAGGGATCAGGAGCACAAGTTGTGTTCTCATCTGTCCCCCCAGTTGCGGGGAATGATGAGGGGCTAAATAGAAGGAGCCAGCAGATCAATGCCTGGCTTCGAGCCTGGTGCTGCCGGCAGGACTTTGGGTTCTTTGATCATGGCCTGATCCACAAAACACCTGGCCTGCTGGTAACAGGCAGGAATACCTTGACCTCTAGGGGAAAAAGGGTTCTAGGACAAGAGTTATCGGGGCTCAATGAGAGGGCTTTAAACTAGATTTGAAGGGGGGTGGGGATGGTACTGGGCTTGCTGGTGAGGTGCTAGGGTGTAGTTGCTCAGCGCTCGTGGGCCAGTGTGCCAGTATTTCTGAAAGCCAGAAGGCACACCACATCTCAAGGGTCAAAACTACACACACGACTCCCTCTCTGAAATGCTTATACACCAATGCACGCAGCATGGGGAGTAAGCAGGAAGAGCTGGAGGTCTGTGTGCGGTTGCGGGGCCATGATCTCATTGCAATTACTGAGACGTGGTGGGACAACTCGCATGACTGGAATGCTGTCATGGATGGCTATGTCCTTTTCAGGAAAGACAGACCAGCAAGGCGTGGTGGTGGAATTGCACTCTATGTGAGAGAGCATTTGGAATGCATCGAGCTCTCACTAGGGGCAGATGAAGAGCGGGTCGAGAGCTCATGGGTGAGGATTAAGGGACAGGCAAATATGAGGGACACTGTTGTGGGTGTTTATTACAGGCCACCTGATCAGGATGGGGAAACTGATGAGGCTTTCTACAGACAACTGAAGGTAGCCTCGCAAGCGCAGGCCCTGGTTCTCATGGGGGACTTCAATCACCCCGATATCTGCTGGGAAGACCACACAGCCAGGCATGCACAGTCCAGGAGGCTCCTCCAGTGCATTGATGACAACTTTTTGACACAGGTGGTACAGGAGCCAACAAGGAGAGGAGCACTTCTAGACCTGGTACTGACAAACACAGAGGGATTGGTGGAGGACATTAAGGTTGGGGGCACCCTAGGTTGTAGTGATCATGAAATGATTGAGTTCAGGATCATGGGTACTATCCACAAAACAACAACAAGAAGTAAAATCACAACCTTGGATTTCAGGAGGGCTAACTTTGACCTCTTCAAGAAACTGCTTGGAGAGATCCCATGGGCTAGGGCTCTGGAAGGCAAAGGGGCTCAAGAAAGCTAGTTGATATTCAAAGACCACTTCCTCCAAGCTCAGGATCGGTGCATCTCTAAGAGAAAGAAATCGGCCATGGGACGCAGGAGACCTGCATGGTTGAGCAAGGAGCTTCAGAAAAAGCTCAAGTGGAAGAAGGGACTGACCCCTTGGGAGGATTACAAGAATGCCACCAGAGCGTGCAGGGATGAAACAAGGAAAGCCAAGGCCGCCTTGGAATTAGACCTGGCTAGGGACATCAAGCACAACAAAAAGAGCTTCTACAAGTATATTGGAAGCAAAAGGAAGACCAGAGAAGTTGTAGGCCCACTGCTGAATGAGGCAGGAGTCATGGTGACGGAGGATGTGGAGAAGGCAGAGTTACTGAATGCCTTCTTTGCTTCGGTCTTTTCTGCTCGGCCCAGCCCTCAGGAGACCCAGGCATTGAATAAAGTAACAGGGAAAGAAGAAGACTTCCCTTGGGTTGAGGAGGAGCGAGTGAGGGACCAATTAGATCATCTAGATATTCACAAGTCCATGGGCCCTGATGGGATGCACCCGAGAGTGCTGAGGGAGCTGGCAGAAGTCATTGCTGGGCCGCTCTCCATCATCTTTGAAAAGTCCTGGAGAACAGGCGAGGTGCCTGGGAACTGGAGGAAAGCCAATGTCACTCCAGTCTTCAAGAAAGGCAAAAAGGAAGAGCCGGGGAACTACAGGCCGGTCAGCCTCACCTCCATCCCTGGAAAGATGATGGAACAGCCCGTTCTGGGTGTCATCTCAAGGCACGTGGAGGAAAGGAAAGCTATCAGAAGTACTCAGCATGGATTCACCAAGGGGAAATCATGTCTGACTAATCTGATAGCCTTCTACGATGGCATGACTAGATGGATAGATGAGGGGAGGGTGGTAGATGTGGTCTACCTTGACTTAAGCAAGGCGTTTGACACGGTCTCCCACAGCATCCTCATAGGGAAGCTTGGGAAGTGTGGGTTAGATGAATGGACAGTGGGGTGGATAGAAAACTGGTTGAAAGATAGAGCTCAGAGGGTTGTGATTACGGGCACAGAGTCTAGTTGGAGACCAGTGACGAGTGGTGTTCCCCAGGGGTCAGTACTGGGTCCAGTCCTGTTCAATATATTCATCAATGACCTGGATGAGGGGATAGACTGCACCCTCAGCAAGTTTGCTGATGACACCAAGCTGGGTGGGGTGGCTGACACACCGGAAGGCTGTGCCACCATACAGAGAGACCTGGACAGGTTGGAGATCTGGGCAGAGAGAAACCTTATGAAGTTCAACAAGGGCAAGTGTAGGGTGCTGCACCTGGGGAGGAACAACCCCATGCACCAGTACAGGTTGGGTGCTGACCTGCTGGAGAGCAGCTCTGTGGAAAGAGACCTGGGAGTCCTGGTGGACAACAGGATGACCATGAGTCAGCAATGTGCCCTTGTGGCCAAGAAGGCCAATGGCATCCTGGGGTGCATCAAGAAGAGTGTGGCCAGCAGGTCAAGGGAGGTCATCGTCCCCCTCTACTCTGCCTTGGTGAGGCCGCACCTGGAGTACTGTGTCCAGTTCTGGGCTCCCCGGTTCAAGAGGGACAGGGAACTGCTGGAAAGGGTGCAGCAGAGGGCTACAAAGATGATTAGGGGACTGGAACACCTCTCTTATGAGGAAAGGCTGAGGGATTTGGGTCTTTTCAGTCTGGAGAAAAGACGTCTGAGGGGTGACCTTATCAACACTTATAAATACTTAAAGGGTGGGTGTCAGGAGGATGGGGCCAGGCTCTTTTCAGTGGTGCCCGGGGACAGGACAAGAGGCAATGGGCACAAACTTGAACATAGGAAGTTCCACCTAAACATGAGGAGGAACTTCTTTACCCTGAGAGTGGCAGAGCACTGGAACAGGCTGCCCAGAGAGGTGGTGGAGTCTCCAACTCTGGAGACATTCAAAACCCACCTGGACGTGTTCCTGTGTAACCTGCTCTAGGTGACCCTGCTCTGGCAGGGGGGTTGGACTAGATGATCTCCAGAGGTCCCTTCCAACCCTATGATTCTATGATTCTTTCTTCAAATCCCTAATGCTTCTGAAGGAGTCTCAGCTTTAAGGATCCTAACTGTAGCATAATAACGCTGCTTTAAAAAGGCTTTCTTGGCAGCCTCCTGCTTATCAGAATTACATTCATTAAACATAACGGAACAGCCTAAACGATATCATTTTACAGATTTTTTTTGGGGGGGAATATATAATTCTTATGCCTCAATTCTGAGAATTTTATGTTGTCGAACAGACTGAGATGACACTGTTCTTCTGAACTATGTTAGGGGAAGTTTTAGGAGCTAAGTTGTTTAATAAAGAGTTAGACTCTTTATTAAAAAAAAAAAAGGACTTTCTGGTAAAATACATAATTCATTGTTTGTATTTACTGCCCTCTAGCGATAACATAAGCATTAGCTATGAATATACAGGAGCACATTAACCTTTTTTCAGACCAGAAATCTCACAATGTGGTCCACTCATTTTCAGCCATACCACAGTAGGGCCTTTACAGTTAATTCTCTACAGCTGCAGTATTTTCAATAGACACTCCTAAGCAATTGCAAAACAACTAAAACTACACCCTATTTCAACCTGTGTTTTGGGGGCCACTGGTAATCTTTAAGACACAACATTCACCTGCAGTTTTCTTGCAGGAATTCTTCTACATAATGATAGAGTACAGGATGCATACAATGGTTTCTAATTAAAAAAAAACAAAACAAACCTGCAGTAAACCAAGTTTAACTTCAACAAATATTATGCTGTTTACAATATTCTGCTATATATTTGTTTTCTCCTTAATTCAATGCTGTCAAATGCTGTAAATGACAAAAAAGCTACTGTTAAAAGCTAATTTAGATCAGAGAAAAGTGGATCCGGGTGTGGCGACAGCTGCAGTTACGACAGCAGATTTGAGGAGGCAGCCGCCCAAGCAGAAAGCACCGATGAATAGCTCAGGTGGTTCTCTCTCTGTCCCTCTTGGCAACTGACAGAATCAAATGCGTAACCGCACTCCCGTGGTTTCATCCATGAAATTACTATTGCGAACTGTACCTGATGTGAATAGAAGGCTTTTCAAGTTTTGCCCTACCAACGTTAAAAAAATTACTTTACTTGGAAATTATTTTCTTTATATATATAATCATTGTATCATAGAATGGTTTAGGGTTGGAAGGGACCTTAAAGATCATCTAGTTCCAACCCCCCTGCCCCGGGCAGCGACACCTCCCACTAGACCAGGCTGCTCAAAGCCCCATCCAGCCTGGCCTTGAACACCTCCAGGGATGGGGCATCCACAGCTTCTCTGGACAACCTGTTCCAGTGCCTCACCACCCTCACAGTAAAGAATTTCCTCCTAATATTCAATCTAAATCTACTCTTTTTCAGTTTGAAACCGTTACCCCTCATCCTATCACTACACTCCCTGCTAACGAGTCCCTCCCCATCTCTCCTGTAGGCCCCCTTTAGGCACTGAAAGGCTGCTATAAGGTCTCCCCGGAGCCTTCTCTTCTCCAGGCTGAACAACCCCAACTCTCTCAGCCTGTCCTCATAGCAGAGGTGCTCCAGCCCTCTGATCATGTGTCTCACATCATTAAATCACAATCCGTATCGTGTTTTTATGCATGTGTTCATATGTATTCACAGCATATTAATAAAACCATACTATATGTCTGCATTACAAGGGGAGAAGTTGTGAAACAACAGACCAGAGTTATTTATATCTCTGACCTGGAAATGCTTCAAACAAATATCCTGGGTCTAAGGCAATATTTTTTAAAATCATGCTTAAATTAGTGTAATGTTAGTGGAAATACCTACTCTACTCAGCTAATTCATCAGATCAGCGTATTTCTCAACAGACACCAAACTGTTTTGCTCAAAGTTTCTCTCTGTAAAGATGCTGGCACACAAATCGAATGTGTGTGCAGCTTGCACTGCACATGAGCTCTGCCAATGTGGAGCAAACTGTAAGATTTCATATGTCACATTTTTCATATCTACTTGATATGTAAAAATCCATCATATTTATGCAGGCTTTTATTAATGACATGTTTCTCTCACTATTAGTCCTCCAACCAACTCTGCAATGAACAATCTAAAAGGAGTCTTTCAAAACAGCTCTGGAAACCACAAAATACCACCATGAGTAGGCCCTAACCTTGACTGTTTTATAATGACTCATTCCCTTACAATACCCTATCAACAATTTGTTTGCTTGACAATAATTCTCGTATTTTGTAAACACTGTAATTTGGATGTAAAAGTGGAAAATAAAACAGAAGTTATTTAATTATCACCTCACTTGCAGGACTCGCCCCAACACACCTCCTACACGAGCTGCTCAGGCTTTACTACGACCAAATCTCAGAATCAATTCCACACTCCATCAGAAGACCCACTCTCTGGCCTTCCAACCTCTGTTTAGGAAGACTGCTTTCTTAGAAGAGCAGAGCCAAGACCTGTCACATAGTGAATTGAAAAAATATTTATTTTGTAAATTATGTATATGGTGACTTCTACAGGACAGTGAGATAGCCATAACAATTCCCAAAACGGAATAAGAAAAAAAGAAAAAGTGAAAAATGTGTAAGATATGGAAGAAAAGAAAAAGATAAGACTTCCTCCTTAAACTTGCATCCTCAGATGGCATAGCAACTCATTCATCATCACATCTTTTTGTCCATTTTTTTCTTAAGAGACTGCTACTGCTATTTCTGGTCTTTGTCCTCAACTCTTTCCATTACACATATCCGCTCCTGTCTTGGGAGCAACGATGACCCAACAGCCAGAGCGCTATCATCTTCACTCCTTCCCTTTATCTGCAAACAAAAACACATCCTGACTCTCCAGCTTCTCCAGGCAAAGAGCACTGAGAAACCTGGGTGGAAATCTCAGCCTCAGATACAGACACACAATTTAGCTTATACCGTATTTTGTGTCTCATTGAGCTGCCACTTCTTTGCCATACTTTGAATCTGGACATTTTCCAAACAACACAGTGATACGCACTCCACGATTCCCAAAGTGCAGTCCCAGCCAAAGATGCTTTGTTAGGGCAACTAATATATAAAACTGGCAAGTTTTGCTGTAAGCGGAGTCTCAAGGCTGCTCCTATGCTCCTCAGCCATAAGCTCCTATACTTTATAGACACTTTAACATGCTTTACAAAAAGCAAAGAAGGAAAAATAATCTCGAAAGAGCAGTGTGATGTAGTACATGCATCTCCTTCAATGGCTATGCCTGCTTCAGCGCAGCTGTGCAGAGACTTTCAGTCCAAAGGCATTTAAGAAAAGAAGGGTAGACATGTCAGAGGCACTGCAAAGACATAACACTTCAACAATGCACCTAAAATTATGCAATACCAACGTTGAAGGAATGCTGTTGTTAATAAAAAATTATTGTGTCATGGAAATGTAGGTGCTTTTAACCCGTGCCCTGCGGCATAGGAATTCCAACTTGGACATATTATCCCAGCTCCGGCAACTGCAGATGTCTTTTCTACAGCTTATTTGCATAAGTAAGATTTACAAGCTACATCAGTGTTAATGCCTCATAAGGATACTTGTATTATGGGACAAGAACACAGTGAAGTTTAAGCCATAAAGATATTTGCACTAGATAAACGATACAGGTGATTTCTTCTAATATCAAAATGTTCCACTGCAAACAAGTACTTTGTCATTAAGTATCATGAAAAGAGAAACACGATTTTTTCCTAAAACGTAATTGTAGGAAATTCTGATAGTTCCCTTCTTATGGAAAAGATTTGACTTCAAACATATCTTTTTTGAGAAAAACATATTTTTCTCCTTTCCTAGCTCACATATACTTAACATTTGCCTAATTAATACTGGCAGCCATGTCTGACAGACACAGTAGGTAAAAAATATGAGTAAAAATATTCAGCTTACTACCAGTTACAAGGAAGAATACTGCACTTACTCCTTGATCACCCCACAGATCTCATGCAACTCTCAGGCTATTACTCACAAATCATTTAAAGATATGTAATGAGAAAAAAACTTCTACAGTTTTCCCCTCCTTTTGTCCTGTATGAGGGTTTTTTCCTCAACACGAGTGTCATCTTAGGCCAAGAAACAGGTCTATAATAAAAGGAATATAAAAATGCAGAATCATCTGAATAGCTTATTTATATTTTATGTATATGTGTGTATATGCACCCTGCATGTAAATACCTAGCCCATAAATGTCTACTGTAGCATAGCCACAAAAGAGGTCTGTAACCACATTATGTGTTTTTGCAGACTGTGCAAAGAGGAGCAATAGTTCACTCACAGACCTGTGATGGCACACTCACCCTAAGGCTGATACAGCTACACCAGCAAAATCTGAGCTCTACAGGTATTGCCTATTTCACGCAGAAAACTGGCTTGCTATGCAAGGACAAAAAACAGCTTCACTGGTATTGCTGGATTAATCTTACTTCTCCTGTAACGTGACATTCTTATTTTAATGAGGTGTTCCTACGGTAGACCTGGCCAAGCACGTGCTTTAACAGTTCATCAGAAATCTTGTTGAATGGTTGCCATTTCATACTAGAAGAAATGAGTCTCTTAATCATCTTTTTTAAAGCTACAGTCATGTTTAACATACATACTGTTCTTGTGAAAAAGCAAAAATTAAATATGACTTTTTTTTCTTATTCTAACATATTTGGAAACCAAATATGAACCAAACTATTTCCTATCTGTCTAAGTACTATTGCTCAGTTTACAAAAAAAAAAAAAAAAGCAGGTAAAAGCTATCCTAAAAAAAAAAAAAAAGCAATGATACCACAGACAAAAGCAGAGAATTGTGCACTGTGAAGTAGCTACTGACACTGCAACAAGGTCTGTACAGCTCTGACATAAACATCACTTTGCAAGTGCCTGTAAATCATCCACAGTAGATAACCAACATTTTGAAAGCAGACTATGAGTCGTTTCATGGAATTTTGTTGGTTTAGGCTCCAGTTCTTAATAAACCATGGCTATTGGACTCCTAACTGAAGTGCATGTGATGGTGTCATTGTTCTTTCAAGGAAAAAACTCAGCAAGGGCTATTCACTAACTAATATTCATTCCAATGTGTCCTTCCTCCCTTTCATTTGATTATTTATTTAGATGTTTTAAACAGGCTCCTAATCTGTGTAGATTCACCAGAAAATGAAGATCTATCTGTCCAGAACAGGAGAAACAACCAGTCTCAGCCATGACATGCTGCTTCTTTTTTTGTCTAAGTGAGCACTTCACCCACATACGTGCCTCTAGGTGAAATTAAGCAAACAACCACAAAACCCAAGTGGTTTCCAGTCCCACCGTTAGGAGTAGTGTGAGGCTGGGTTTACCGGTACACACGGGAGAGATGGAGACAAGATAGTAAAACCAGGCCGAAGGCAGCCCTGTAGTTTCCTGCACTGCATACTTATTACCCGCGTGATTTAAACCTCCAGCTGGAGCTGGTTCTCCCCTCGCCAACTCGGAGCCCACAGGCTACAACCACGAGCCCTCCCAAACACAGACTGGTTTGCACTAAGTTTTATTTTGCACTAGGTTGGTTGTTTTTTTAAGATTATCTCAAGTCACACAATACGTAGGAGTATAAACGTATGCATTTCTCATTAACTTCGTAGAACTGGATTTCAGGCCAGAGGCACTCTTTCAGTAATCCTCCACTTTTTTTTTTTTTTTTTTTTTTTTTACAACATTTTTGCATTGTTCACAACAGATTGTTCAAACGTAGAAAAGCATTTTTATGCTAACTTTTTTAGAAGAACAAATAGTACGGAATATACAAATAGGTATCAAGGTTTACTTGCCACATGAATGTACTCACTGCGCAGTAATGTTACTGTAGGTTGCTCCTGCACAATTTCAGTTCGACCGAGCACCAACAAATTTTATTGCTAAATGAATATTTCCTTTGAAAATGCTCAAATGTGGCTTGTATTTAGCCATTTCCAGTATGTACTGTAACACCACACAGTAATCACCTTTGTAAACACTGCTTTTATTCTTGGTTTATAACCAGTGAATATTTTATATTTAACAAATGGTTAGATGTACATTAGTAGTGCATTAACTAGTACGCTTTAGCTTTGATAATTTAGGTCACTTCTAAACATATAACAGCAAAGCATTAAAGATGATTTCATTCGAAATGTAAGAAAGACCTCTGTTTAATCAATGATAACACACCGTCACTTACTTTCTTTTCTGAACACTAAACTGTAACAAATCCTGCCATTCATGCAAAACTTGAAACCATAGGAAGACTAAAAATCATGAAAATAACATCACATAGTGGAACCTAATCAGTTTCCAGTAAGAACCTAAGAAGAAAAGTACATCATTAGATTGGTGTATATTCTCTGATGAACTTGCAACATGGACACAAAATACAGAGACATTATTCAAGTAAAGATTATCTATTAACCTTTCATTATTATTAGGTATTTTATCAAGAAACAAGTAATTTTTCATATTTCAATCCTCTTAAATAGATGCTTTCAAGTCTTTCTAAAAATCATCCCTAGTCTGAAAAACATCTTAAAAATCAAACAAAACCAGTAAGCTCTAAATAGATATAGCATCATCTTCACCTTTGGCTTGCATTTTTATTCTAAAAAAAAAAACAAACAAAACACCACAACCTGGGAAAATCTGGCTGCTTTTTGCCCATTTACATGCTTACATACAATGTTTAGAGCAGCTGGAAAAGCTCTGAGCAGCACCTGAAACACTGGAGAGACCTTTGCAGATGCGGAAAGACATCAGTCTGTCCATTTACATGGCGGCTCACATGCACAAGCCCATTTTTGCCATGAAAAGTACAGAAAAGTTAAAAAGGCTTAAAGTCTGCAACAAATTAAACTTCCTCCAAACTTCTGAAGCCCATGCTTAACAGCTGATTTTACCAACTCTTTATTAAAGAGATAATGATGCTAAATAAAACCAGCTATGGGCTCCATCCATAGCCCGATGAAGTAAACGTAAAGACTCTCTTTAGCTCCATCAGGCATTAGATGAAGTTCTAGCTGATTCTGAACAACGGGTTCAAATGCCCCAGGCAACAGGAGCCATGCTTTAGTACCACCTTCCAGTCCCTGCAATGACATACTTTTGCTCAATCACCAAACCAGAGAACAAAACAGGAAGGGTTTAACAAACGTAGTTCATCTATACAGGATCATAGAGTTAACTAGGGAGTTTACATCTTGTCTAAAGCAAATTCCATTAAAATTAGATAGGATGTAACATTTGATAACTTCAGTGAATATTAAAGTTAATTTTCTTAGTCACTTCATGAGATTAATATGCCTATTCTATTAATCACTGCTTATTTACTGCTACATGTGTAAAAAGCATATTCTCAGCTTTGAAAAAAAAAAAACAAAAAACATGCTGCTGATTTTTTTGCTGTTTCCACAGCACGCGTGAGGCGACACGAATTCCCAATATTGCCCAGTCCACTGTAAGCACAACACATAACTTTTCCCGACTAGAACAAACATTTGGCTTCCCTATTGTTCAGGGTACTGCTGTATTAACCACCTCATATTAAAATAACAGCACAAATACATAAAGTCCTAGGTCCTCATCAGAAAATATTTCAGGAGCAAGTGGGCCATGAAGCAAAGCGGAGCTATTCGCTCTAGTCTGCCCACAGGCTCCTTGAAGTCCCCTGGCAGTGAAAAAGTACAAGTCAAAATGGACCTTTTTCACTTGCAGTGCTGCCACCCGCGATGCGGTGTGCCAGGCGGCCGGCAGCAGCGCGGGTCAGACGGACTGTCGTCCTCCGACACCAGGAAGAGACCACTGCCGGGCAGGACACAGGGTGAAAAGACAAGATTGGGGAACAGATAGATTTGTGTAAGAGCATGCTATTTCACCGCAGCCAAGACGCTGCAGAAAGAACCAAAAAAAAATAAACCAACAAAAAACCCAAACCCCAGATGACTCCTCCCCCATGAATGATTAAGGCACAGTTTCATACTAACATAGACTATTCAAATGACGGGGTGTAACAAAATGTACAACCAACACCTTTCCACGCACCCTCCGCTCAGGTCAGTCAGGCAGCTTTAGTTTTCTACAACCAGGACATTTTTCGAGCTCTGATAATAATTGCAAGAACAAACCTAAAATCCCGATGTACATCAGCATGCTTTTATTTATACCACATCTATAAAAATCTAAGACACATGAGCACAGGAACAGTATCTACCTGGAAAGACAAAAAAAAAAAAAAAAATCTACCACAACATAGTTACTAAATTCTTTTTCTTCCTGCAGTTCAACTTATCCCGACAGCACAGCTTTATTTTGTATTGTTATATCATTTCTATAACCAATCTATCTTTCACAGCTCTGTGAAACAAAAGATCAGATTACAGATGTATATTCCTGACCACCAAAGAAAAATCATTACTTAAGTTTTAGCCCTCAAATGTCAAGATTTGTTTCTGCAGAAGTTTTCCACAGCACTTTAATTAATTTTGTATTTAAAATTTAGTCAACCCATTTTAAAAATCAAGTTCTCTAAGTAGGGATGTACTGAAAGCTGTGCTAGAAATGCCAGGCTCTGACTACGCATCAACCGGCTGCATCATCTTCACAGTGATGAGCTTTAAGAGCTCTCCTATAATAAAGCCTGTGAAGCCTTTCTAGCAATAACCAAAAAGAGCTGCAGAAAACCCCTCCCAGCTAGAATTGTTTTTACTGGTGCTAAGTAAAGAAAAAAAAGCAACTTATTACCAAATTATGAAATGCAATCTTACCTGTGTCCAGTATTCAGACATACAAAACTTTGGCCATGCTTCATAGTACAAGAAAAACACAGTCATTTTACTGAGAAATCTGAGCTCTGGGCTTTAAGGTCTATGCATCCAAAGAGATATTTTATGATTTGTCAAATAATTCATCACATTAATATTTCTCAGGAGTAAACGTGCTTATAAATCTTCCAGCTAAAGTTTCCATTGCAAGTGAAAAATAATTTCATTTAAAGACACCCTTACATACTTAATTTCAGATTTTGGTTTTTTTTTTTTGTAAGCTGTCTTCTCGCAAGTAGTGTGTTTCAGAAAACCCCTGACGTGCGCATACAGAACAGCTTTGTAAATCCAGCAAAGATACTTTCTGGCTTCTTGTTGAGCCACACTAGCCTGCATTTACTCCAAAATGGCACCCTCATCTCTGCTGGTTGCTATGGCCACACCACACGTCAGGCTTGCACTTTTTTTTTCTTTCTTTTTTTTTTCCAGCCCCCCCAGACCTGTTTGTTTATGACAGGCCTAGGTGCTTCCTATTATGGTGCCTGCATCAGCACAGCGCACATCCGCAGCGGCGGCGGCGCGAGGTGATCAGCATGCAGCAGAGGACAGAGATGCTGAGGAATCTGAGCATGCTCCCTGCAACGCCCCACACAAGGGATGCTCCCAGACTCGTTAGGCAGCACGCAAATAACCCATCCAGAGCCAGGCTGCAGAAATCCCTTGCACTCGGGTCTTCTGTGGCAGCAAAAGCTGGACGCGGGTGAGCTAAGGCTAGGAAGGGAGAATCACAGGGAACCACATGTTTAGAAAGCAAAATAAACACTGTGTTTTGCAAGGTTTCAAGTACCTGTCTGTCCCGCCGGGTCCCGAGATGCTACCACTGAGCATCAGAGGTGACAATTTTAATTCACACATCAAGAGGACAGTAAAAAAAAAAAAAAACCACCAACTTTACAATCTTTACAAACCTGCTCATCATTAACTTTCAAATGTATTCCTAGCATTTCATAGCTTGTTTCATTCTACCCATGCATCACCTCTAATGTATCAGGGCTCACACATCATACAGCAGGAAACAAAGACACCAATGCCCGGTTTGTGGCAATAAAGCTTGCCAACAATAGCCAAAGATTCGCGATACTGCTGACATACTCCACAACACCAACCACCAGCAAACCCAGCAGTGGCAAAGCTTAGAGCCCAGTCATTACCCTTCAAAATCATTTGCAGACTCACACAGCACAGCAAAACTTTTTTCTCAAAAAATAAAAAAAAAAAGGTTAGCAAATCTTTAAAAAAATAAAAATTCAAATATTCCTTGTATTTGTCATTACTTATAACAGCGCCAATAAAGTTTGGCAAATTTCAAGCACAGAAAATACATTAACTGCTCAAAAGATTGCATGCATAAAAAGCCTACTTTCTAGCCCATCTTGCCCATTTTTCATTATAACATGCTCAAGGATGCTCCAGTCTACATCTACTTGGCAGCCTACTTTTCAGTTGTTTCTACTCTTAAAACTCTTTCTTGCTCTATTAATGAAACAGCACTATCTTGCTCTTTCTTTTGTTCTTGCACTAACCCCTATTGTGCCTTTTCCTTACCATTCCTTCGTGCTGGAGTTGCACTACTTTTCCAGCGTCCCAAGGATGAAGTTTGTAGAAACACTGCTAAAGAGCACAGCCAAAACATCACCTTGGGTGTTTATCCTTTCTTTGTTCAATCAGCTCTGAAAACTAACAACTGCTCCTTTATGTCAACGAGTACACATGAATTATATCCTCACTTTGCAAAAATTGCTCTTCATTTAGACCACCCTTTGAAGCTCCAATGGCTGGCTGATGTATTATGAAAATCATTGTTTCTATGTACAAGAAACCTTCAGGGTGAGGTACCTTTCAGTTTACATTTTATGGTGGGTAAAGCACACCAATACCTTGAGAAAGAGTAAGAAAAAAAATATTTGGCACCCTCATTTCTAGTCCCTGCAGTTAAAATAACTTTTTCAGTACCAACTGCTGCAGTGCCACCTTCCTGAACCTATCTATTGTCAGGCATCAGTATACAACACAAGAAGGGTATTTAATGATAAAATTCCACCTACCCACTTGATGGTCTTCCTCTTAAAATTTGATTTATGGTAATTAAAATATCAGTATAGTTAGTCATTTTGCTCTCGGCCATTAGAAAAGACATCTCTGTTACAACTGTTTGTTCTGAATTGCAAAAATCAAGTTTATGATAACATTAGTATCTCAGCTGGCAGTGTGAGGTTGTCTGTAATTCTGGGTAAAATTATTGCATTAAGGCTATGCAGTCAACCTTGGCCATAAGAAGATCAGATAGCCTCCTCTAAATACGCTAATGCCTGCTTGAACAGGTCCTTTCAATCATGTAAACTAATTCAATTAAAAACCACACAGCATTATATCCATCAAACAATACTCCTGGTCTTATGTACCTGGGGAATATGGCCAATGTAGCGGAATGGTTACGAGGCTGCCGTTAACAATACACATTTCCTGCAAGGGCGAACCGTTTATTCCAGAATAAAATGCATACTGACTTTGCTTTGATTGCTTTATGACTTTGAAAAAACTGCTTATAAATTTCTTCAAAAAGACAAACTTGAGGCGAAAAGAAAGCACCACCAGTTAGTATACGGTACTTAGAAGCACACGCAAGGAAAAGCTACCATTAATGGACACTAAACTAGTGACGGAGAATGATGGAGAAGCATGAAAACCAACCTGGACTACTGCACATTAAAGTAATTGCTTCCTCATTAATATTTTGCCAACGTCTAGTGTTGATGAGAATGGATTGCATTCTGATGTTCAGGAAACCTGCTAATGAGCGATCTTCCTAGCTGAAAACCTAACTTACAGGTGAACATATGGAGTGGGGGGCGCAGGGAGTGCTGCCGCTGAGCTAGTGGACACCAAGCGGACAGCACGGCTGGACAACCCGACAGTGGCGACAAGACACCCTGAAGTACGTTTCCAGACTTGGACCACCACAAACATATCTCAGTTGCTCCACCTCAGTTTTCCAATCTGTGACATACTTCTGATCTGTAAGTCCAGTGACATGAATGTCATGGTCCACCACAGTGCAGGCAATTTTTTTTAAATGTAACTTGCCATACAAGTAGATGAAAAAATGACCTCAAAGATCTGTGTTGTTTCCCGGGTGAAAAGCTAGCTCAGGTACTGATGTTATGCGTTTTATATTCCGGGCTGTTTTGAACAGATCCATAAGCTACTTCCATACTTTTTATTCAAATTAGAAACTATCCTTGATCAGGAAAGATGAACTATTACTATGGAAAACTACATATCCATATTAATTACAACTCTGCCATTTCTTATCTGTAATAAAAGATCAAAATCAAAGTTAACTGGAATGTCTGCTGCCAGTTTAACTTTCCTTTGTCCTCTTGCTTTCCATCCCCAAAAAAATACAATAGCAAAAATGCACAAACCAGGTGCATTTCCTTAGCAATTACGAGCAGAGGGTTTACTTAAAGATTGTCTTGCTGAGGAATCTTATAGAACTTGTAAGAATCTTATGGAACTATTCAGTCAGCTAAATTTCATTAGCTGATCATACATTAGTTGGTTACAACTTAATTAATAGAAGTAGCAAGCTGTTTGAATTTTATTTGTAGATAATCTCATAAACAGGCCCTGTGCATCAGCCTGATTAAGCCTGCCCCGCTGCTCGTGATTTATGGCAGGCTGTATGATTGCCTGTGCAGCCCCGTTTCCACAGCCGGAGCAGGCAAGCAGAGCCAAGGGCCGGCAGAACCTGCCTCGCGCAGCTGTGTCTCCCCGGGCTGCACATTCAGATGCAGCAGCAGCAGCCTGCACCGCAGTACGGCTCCCCCAGGAGAATCCCATCTCAACAGGCAGGTGCTGGCCACCACCTTGCTCAGGAGGTTTTCAAGGCAGGGTGAGTAGCATCCCCCTCCATCACACCTTAGCTTGCCTACATTCACTTTTGCAGCTACACAGGGGACTGGCTGCAAGTTAACTGGAACTGGGAGCAACTTCTATTGAGACATGCTGTATTTAAAAAATAATAAATCAGAACAGGGCATATCCATCCATAATACACTTATTCTATGCTAGGTCTCCTAAACATGGAAAGTTTTGGCAGATAATACCAAAACCCCTACTTACATACCTAAGAGGGGAGAACAGTTTCTTAGTGTAGTTTCTTTACGAGGCAGAGGCTGAACTGATGTTTCAGCAGACACCACATTCATTGTACCAAAACTTTATATAAATAGCAGAAGCTGCCTCGTATTGGAAACACAAAATTTATTAAACGGAAAAAAAGAAGAGAAAAAAAACAAATGCCACTGCTCTCTGAAATGCTTCATATCTTACAGTCTAACCTTGATTACAGCAGAATGCTACTGTGAATACAATGCGGGAGTTCTTGGTTCTAAACAGTCACAAGGAGCCACAAGGGTTTAGATACTTATCATGCCTTTCAGTAGCCATGAATTCCACCTTTATTATTAAGCAAGAAGTTACAAAGTACTCATGTCCATGATGCCTTCTCCAGGCCAAATCTTTGAAAGAAAAATAATCTATTTTTTGTAAGTGCTACAAAAAGGCACATCAATGTTTGCATTTTAATTTTAAATAAGTCAACTTCTGGAAAAACGTCATAATTTTCAAATCCTCTATTATGGTAGTTGAAAGTAAAGTTATTTTCCCACATCAAGTCCTAGTTATTTACTCCATAACATTTTGTCTATACTGTTCTGTGCCATTACACTAAAAGGAAAGAATCTTTCACACTATGGCATTTCCTATAATTAAAGAGGCTACAAAAAGGGCTGTTCGTGTGCTGGTATGGACCATTTGCTTATTATTTATGGAAAAAATTATGAAGTTATTAGTGACTGGGAAGCTATGCAATCCTGGAGGCAGCAAAAAAGCTGAAAAGTGTTAAATCATAGCAACCCTCAGAGAGGCATCATTCCTCTCATGTAGCTCTCACATCCAGGACTTTTTAAGAAGCCATGAATGAGAGGTGCAGAAATCAATTAGTTTTTTTCTAAAATGTAAAGTACAGAGTGAATCTGTGATTAAGGATTCCTAACTTGTTTTGGAGCCTTGAAATGCCAGGGTTTTTTTGTATCGACCACTTTGGGTCAAATCTAGGCTCCCTTCCGCTGGCCCAGAATGGCATAGCCAGTGCGGTGAACTTCTGTTTGAGAAGAGCCCCAACAAACAGCAGAGGGGGCTCACCCCACCACCCAATTAAGATGTTTCCACATCACAAGTGCCTGCTTGTCGTGGCCTAGGGAGGTGAACATTTGCCTTTGTGTACTCACAGAAGGAGAAGGATCTGCTCACAACTTTTTGCTCACCATGTTTGTTACTTTCTCAGCAACAGATGTACAGCTTTATCATATCACCAAAGGCCCCACCTACTATCCCCACAGAAGAACGGGGCATTTCATGATTTTCTCATTTGACACCAACTCGACAGCTCCTACGGAAGCAGCAGGCGCTTCCACAGAAGAGATTCAGCCACTGCCAAACTGATACCACTACTCCATCCATTTGTTTCTGAGGAGATGGAAGTGTTCATAAATGACAAGGAGTGGTTGATGCACGAGAACAAGTTTCACCCGTTACCTCAATGCAGCCTGTCCTCGTGCAACACAGCCAGCAAAGTGCCATCTCTTTGTTTTATATACATATATATGAACACCTCACTCATCACTGCCGTTAGCTGAGGGCAAGTCTGCTTGTGCTCCAGAAGCATGAGTAGTCTTACACGGGAGCAAATAAGGTTGTGCACAGCAAACTGCACTCCAGGCCAGAGGTCTTAAAATCCTTTTGGGCTGGCTTCAGCACATGGGAAGGTGTGATTGTGCCTGTGAAGGTAGTCCTTCCTTACCTCCACAGTCCTCTTTTCTCTTGATATGAAGCACAACAAAACTCAGGAACTCGCACAAATACGCATTAACTCAAATTCAGGGCCACCACATTATCAGTATCCCTTTACTCTCTCACTGCACAAACTGAAATCCGTAATGAATAAAAAAAATTCCCTGGTGCTGCACTCAACAAGCTTTTTCTTGCTAACAGCTGCCCCTTAATTGTAATCTTCATCAGAAACAGCACTCTAAAGTGCTAACCAAATCCTCAGATTTTCCTAGAAAGATCCAGGAACAAAAGAACCAATTAAACCATCATGTCAGCTGGACAAGTGCAGTGGCATTGACAGACATTATGTAAGAGGACTGCCACACAACAAATCCCATCAAGTTTTTCATCTGGATACCCAAGCTCTTTAAATCTGAGAATCAACACAGAGATGCTGCCTGCTCTGCAACAATTTAGTCGTGACAACAACAAATTTCTTTTCTACTCTTACATTTCCAGCACATATTTTTCACGTGCAATAGCTGAAACCCAAGGGAATGACGGACATTTAAATCTTCTTAAATGGATATGACAACATTATCCTATCCCTTAATTGGAAACAGGTCACTCTAATCGGTGGCTATGAGAGAAGATGATATAATTTTACTCTGGCTTAGCTTCCATATTTGGAAAAAGTATTGCAAAAAAAAAAAAAATTATGCTCTTACGTATGAAATGTTATTTCTGAAGACAAGCTCCTAACCGTGCAACAAACCCGTCCCCAAAGCCATCAGCAAGAATTCAAAAAAGACAATGCTAAAAAATGGTCTGTTAATAAAAGACTGAGACAGTGGCATAAGCCATGTTTACTAGTTCGCAACTCAGCCCGTCTAGGCTCCTCCGAAATTACTGACCACCACAGCCCTTAAGCTTTTCCACAGAACAAGACCAAGATAAAACAGATGAATGGACTGAATCAGGAGCCTGAGCCTGTCGTCAGCTCCATAAATTCTGGGCATGGGGAAACCCAGAGCGCCACTGTCAGCCTGTGGGAACAGGCTGCTGCTTCTCCATCCAGAGGCTGGTGCCTGGGAAGAGCTGCCAAGAGGCAGGAGGCGTCTTCTGGCCCCAGCGAGGGTCATGCAGGAATGCGGGCGGCGGGGCTCCCCCAGCCCCCGGGAAAACCCAGCGGAGGTGAAACAGCACTTCTGTTCCAAGCATGCTAGGGAATGTATACACGGCACTTTATTTCAGCTAAGTGATTAGTTTAGCCTCACTCTTTCCCCGGATATTATGTTAGTCAACTCCCCGTCGCCTGTGTGAGCCTTTTAGCGCTCTGAAGGAGGGAAGGAAAAATAACTTTTTTGCAGCAGGAAAACGTGATTACAAAACAGATCAAATTGGCAGGGGACTTCAGGAGGGAATGTTAAAAAAGAAAAAAAAAAAAAAAAAAAGAAAAAAGGTAACCGCACAAAAGATTTCAAGTTGTCTTTTGTTTCCTTCAAGTGTAACTTTAGTTTACATTAAATGTTTAGAGGTGGGTAATTTTTTAAAATAAAGTATCATTAAGATTACCGGCAACAAGTACAGGACCATAAACATAAACCAAAATGCCACTAACATTTGCACCAAGTATTACAATAGCTTAGTCTTTGGAAGTTAGTTGGTTGATAACACTGATGCTTTGGGCACCTTCAAAGCACTCAATAATCTCAGAAAAGTTTGTTTAATAGGAACTAGCACTAGCAACGGTCTGTAAATAGACTTCTGCTTTAATCTGTGAGCATTTGCACATACAGGTATACAAGCTGGACAACTGTGGAATACTTTATACTTAAAAAGCAGTTTCATAGTTAACATGGTCAAACTAAATGAAATCTATATCTTCTTAGCTTTGATACCTAAAAAAGCTTCCTGGAGAAAAGGCATTCACATTAAGTTTGCAGTGGGAAAGAAATACTCAATGAGTGCCCTTTTCCAAACTCTTGTTCATTAGCCGTTATCAGCAATTCCTGCAAAAACGCTGTCATCTGCAGTAAACTTAAAACTGAAACAGAGGCAACATGAACTGAAGCTTTTTCCATGTCTAAATTCAGATACTCAGATGCACAAAACCAACACACTAGAGATGCTTGCAAAATCATCATTACCAAAGTGAAAATACACTTCTGCATATCAGTTTCATTATAAGTATTACTCCAAGTTTGACTAATCTACAATTAATGCTGACTTAAGCTAGGTATTGCCAAACTGCATACTGGAAGAACATTGTTCTTCTCCCGGAGAGCTTAAAATCCATTAATTTTTGTTTTAATCTTGTTTGGCAGAAAAAAAAAAAAAGGGAGTTATTCATTACAAAAGATCAAATTATTAAAATAATAAGAAGAAAATCACCCTGCAATCTGGAAATTTTAAAAAGATAATTTGCTTGTAAAGTATATTAAAGTGTACCTGTGTATAAAGTTAGAAGTCATAATCAGCAAGCTAGTACCACCTAAAAACTATGTTTTTCAGCACAGATATTACTCACAATTCAGTTTAGCAGAAACTGATATGGGTTAGCATCTCTGTAAACCACAACAGTTAAACAGAGGCATGCAATTATGCCTTGGGATCCTATCTTTAGTGACCCAAATTGGCAAACTATTTCCTAAAATGAATTTATTTCTGTTCAAGTAAGTATCACGCAGAAAAATACAACAATAGAGCCACAGTCCACTGACGTTAGCCAATATTAACAGTACATGGTACAGAAAATCAGAAATAGGTCTCCAAAAATGAAAGACATTTTACTCAATTTTCCAAATTTAAGGTGCTTCTTATTTGTTTACTAGTTTCAGAGCCTTTCAAGACTTTACAGGGTTTCTACAGGAGTATGATGACAAGAAAATTCCTGTGTTCTTTTTAAAAAGAAGCTGGAATTCTCTCGTTAGTATCCGATTCCAGAAGCTGGTATTTAAGAAAACACCAAGCACTGTAAGATTCATAACAACATAACAACAATTGACAATACTTTTAAAAACTATGTCCTTTCGAAACCAGATTTATTTACGAGCTACACGTATGGCTGCACTACAGATCTACCCATCAGTTACTTGATGTGCAATGCCTCCAGGCACTGGGAAATATGCTTATCACAGGGATGGCAGGGAAATGGGACATCATCTGGATATTACTAGTCATCCTGCTGCAACTTTGGCAGCCAAGCATCATGGCTAGCTTCCTACAGATCATACTTAGAGCATGTTTTCAAAGTTTTTGAGGTTACGCTTACTGCCACAACATTCCGGGGCTCATTTGGAGACTGTGGAGAGCACCCCATGCCTACTGCTTCAAGCCATTTTAAGCAGGAAGAAGGAGGATCTTTTCATCTATCTGCGTCATCCTACATTCAGTCATCCAAAGCTGTGAGCTGGCACGTCATAGACTACTGCTAAGTGAGCACTAGGGTCATCTAAACAAAATAAATACCCTTGGATTTGGATATGCTAACGCGAGCCCAGCGCAGGCATTACTGATGGTAAGGGGATTCCACACAGACGCAATCGACAGTTCAGACTGCCAATTCCATGCACAGAGAGGGATCGGAGATAAGACTCACTCTCTGGCCTGCTTCAGGCATTCAGGACACATAATACTGCTTCCTACCTGGATTTTTTTTTTTTTTCTCTACTACGTCAGCCTTTGCTTGATGGGCAAAAGCTCTTATCAGGTGCAGAGCTCAGTTCTTATGCCAGCCCTTATGTCTCACACATGTCCACAAAAATAAGGAAAACTAACACTGACAA
The DNA here is from genome assembly GCF_964199755.1 of Larus michahellis. Taxonomy (NCBI): domain Eukaryota; kingdom Metazoa; phylum Chordata; class Aves; order Charadriiformes; family Laridae; genus Larus; species Larus michahellis. The sequence continues at coordinate 21,365,188 of NC_133930.1, forward strand.
AAATGCTGTTACATAACAAAAAAAGGGGAAAAAAATAAGGGAAGTAGCCGGGAGTCCGGAAAAAACACCAATCAATCTTGCAGGCTAGTTCTTAAAGAAACCCAGAGAAAGGGAAAGAGGGGAAAATGGTGAGAAACCATACTCTGTACCAACAACATTCCTTTTCCTGATTTCCTCATCTGATTTCACAGGACTTACTCTTGGGATACACAGAACTGGGTACTCTTGAATACTCATTGCTGTACTGAAGTCTATGTCCTCAGCCTTGAGCAAAGTTTCTCTACTTCAGTTTGCCTATAAACTAAAACAGTATAATTTACTTGTATGGCTCACAGAGATGTTGCAGTTATATTACAATAGGAGGTGCTGTGTAAGTGATGGATAACGTTTTAATAATCAAGAATAAAATTATTCTTTAGAACAACCTGTTTCACACCTAAAATTAAAATCCTCCTGCAGTAAACTTTCTCACATTATTATGTGGGCTTGCTGGTTTATATTAAAGATTGCTCACATTATGGTTAGTGGCACTGATTTACTTTTTTTTTTTTAACTATTATTTGTTTCATTTCTTAAAAAAACAAAAACCAAACACTGAAAGATGTCACAGATTTCTATACAAGGTGGGCAGACTTCCCAAAAAAGGGAAAAAAGGTTTATCTTAAGAATTGAGTATGACCTGCAAAACCAAACAGCAGCTATTCTTTCACAATACAGTAATACCGGGTTCTTCCTAAATACCGCAACATGAAACAAGAAGAAGTAGCAAGGAAGTGCTTTAGACATGTACATACATATTTGGTAGATCAACCAGACTGAGGCAATACATTACCACAATATAAAAATTCCAGTTTTGATGTATAGCTTGGCATCACTCTTACTGACCTTCAGATTAACCATGACAACTGGGTTTAATGTGTATCCCCCATTGATCCCTTGTCTACTTGACCTTATGTTGGAAACAACAAGATGAAAAACTTCTTCTGAATCACATTTCCCGTTTCATTTGAATAAACACATGTGGAGAATGTTTATCCTGTAATCGATGGCAAACAATTCTTTAACTAGTTCAAACAAATACAAACAAAACATAGTATCGGATGTAGCACCTTTGTGTTTACTTGAAGATGTGAATCAGTTGTCCCGTTTTATTTTAAAAACAGATCCTCTTTAGGTAAAAATCTGAATATACTTGGCAAAACTTAAGATATGTTCAAACTTGTTTGCAAGGAAAGATCAGGCCCTACATGTTGGTCTGATCTAGCTCCCTTTGAAAACAACGTCCCTAAATTCAAGTAGTGCTAAAAGATGCTCAGGAACTCTTGACTTTGTAACTCGCCTGTACCTACACAACACACCCTGAATAATGGAACCTTTCAACTAGCAATAAAAACTGAAAACACAGTTCTGAGAATAGGGCAATGCCAGGCAGATAACTCTTAAAACAGAGGTTTTAATTGCTGCTAAGTGTCTCTAAAGACAAGAAAGGCAAAAGGGCTATTATATTATGGGACTAAACCTGCAACAGTGTGAACATCTCACATCCCACACTCAGGCTGAGTTGAACATGGACGTAAAAACAGTCAATAAGAAACAACAGATATTTGGTAAGGGCAGTCAAAGCAAGACAAAAGGATTTTAAAACGGCATAAGCCCAGTCAAAAACACTTATTATTTTCTGACTTTAAAAAAAGTCCTAATTGCAACTAAAATGATTAAAAGGTGCTAAAATTGAGATCGTCAGCTGGTTTTGCAGACTTAAGACGCAAAACTATCCTATTTTATGAAAACTTTCTTCTTCTCCTTCATTGCACATGTAGCTCCCCAAATACTCAAGAGTATCCGTTGACGACAAATATAAATTCTGAAGCAAGACAGCGGGCGTACTAATTCGGCTTTAGAAATTAACTCCAGAAACGTAGCTACACCTTGTTTGCAAACCAAAAAAACGTGAAAGAAAGAGTAGTTATGAATGGAGCGTGTGGAAACTCTGCTTCAACAGGCTGCAAAACAAACACACGCGCAGACGCACAGGCAGGGCTCAGCTACCGGCACACAGTCCCCGGCTGCCAGGCATCCTCCGCTTCCCGGGAGCACTCTGTCCCAGACGGGCACCTCTGGATCCGGGGTGTCTATCGCGACTTTTGTGACCTCGGTTCCGAGCGTGTTCTTTCACAGCAAATCGCGTTACGAGAGCTCTTAGCGTTACTCCTCACAAACACAACTCAGCCCGCAGCTCCCCTGGCATCAAGAACCAACTTCGCCACCTTTTCACGCTACTTTCTACACCATTTTCTAGGAAAGATCCCTGCCTTCAGCATGGGATGCTGTGAAAATAAAGAGCAACTGAAGGCATTACCGCCTGCAGCCAAAACCCACCTCTTTTCGTGTTTTTTAAACTGAGACGCCCAGGGTAACAGCGTGGCTTTCCGAGACCCGCACCACTTTCACAACTTGTCCCGAAATTTAAGAAAAACTGCGCGTAAACCACAACAAAAGCCTTTCCTTCCCCCGAGCCCCCACAGGACAGCCGAGGACGCCTTTCCCGGCCCGGGGCCGCTTCTCCCGGCGAGTCCCGGCCGCCCGGGGGAACCCTGCCGGGTTGGGGGGGGGGACCGCCGGGTGGGCGGCGGGCTCCTACCTTGTTCGAGGCCATTTCGCTGACGGAGTGCCGGGTCTGCAGGGTCTCCAGCTGGTCCAGGCACCAGTCCAGTTCCTCCAGGGTCTCGCTGGCCAGCTTTTGGTAGGCCTCCTCTGCGAAGAGACAGGGAAAGGCGCGCTCAGTCCGCAAGCGTTTCGCAGGGCTAGCGGCGAGCTCCAGCGACTCCATCCTCCGCTGCCCGGTGCCCGCACATGAGTGCTGCTCCCTCATATTGCCGGCCCGGGCAGCGCGATTCGTCCCCTCCCCGGGCCGCCACCTCGGCCAGCGCTAAACTTTCCGCCGGCCGGCCTCGTCGCCGCCTCCGTCGCCCGGCCCGGCCGTGCCCTGCCCGCCCCGGGGCCCGCCCCTTGCCGGGCAGCCGTGCCCGCGGCGGCGGGAGGCCGGGCCTGGCGGCGGGGCGGCGATGAATCAGCGCGGTCCCCGGCTCCGCGGACACCGCGCTTCCTGTTTTGGCAGCTCGGACGGCGGGACCCGCCGTCCGCCCGGTTACACACACACACACACACACACACACACACACACACACACCCCGCCATCCTCCGCCGGGAGCCCCGCAAAACCCGGCGCGGAGCACCCGCCGAGCCGTCGTCCCCGTATTTTCTTCACCACCCACAGGGGAACCATGAGAAGGAAGGGGTTAATGTTTATAAAGTGTGGGGAAGATGTGAAAACACGTGTTAAGTGCTCGAGATAACGATGGCTTGCCGAAGTACCTGGAGCTAAAGGAGTGTTCAAATAACTGCAGCAAGGTTTGCTCTCACCCAAAAGCCTGTGTGTGTGTGTGTGTGTGAACGAAGTATCACATGTTGGCGCTAAGCAAAATAAGGCTGATGAAAGTTTTGGATCTGCACCCAGCAACGCAATATGGGAAATGGACCAAATAACAGCATGGAAAGTCATGGTTTAACCAAAATTTTTTGTATGTCACGCTGGAGCTACCTGTATTAAAACTTGCAGAAGTTTCACAGAGGGGAAGATACTCCCTTCAATAACTCTCCAGCAGCAGATCTGTCAGTATGCAAATAATTTCAGAAAAATAATCCCATACCTGGGATTATACCTCACCTAAAAAGCCTGGCTACTTTATTTCTGATGTAGATCGGAAGGGGAGAATGCTTCTCCACACTGAACTCAGAGGTGAGTGAGTTTTAGCACAGGCACGCTGTCTTGCAAGCTGTGTATCTGAAACATCGAGTTTTGAAACTCCTGGCATGCATGCTTCTGGATCAGCTACATGAAAACATAAATCCAAGGTAGAGAAGTATTTTTTCAGTGGCCTTGTTATTCCCATCTAAAACATCTTCCTTAACTTGTTTCCCATCACATTAACCTTATTCTCAAAATGTCAGACAAGCAAAAAAAATCAGGCAAACAAATTAACTAAAACTCCTTTTTAAATAAAACACCCCAGCATGGACTACTGCCAAATAGCTCAGTGGATTACTGCTCAACATTTAGAATACTAGCTTCGTATCTTTTTACATTTCGGACCACATGCCCAAAAGCTTCTGGTTCCTTCACAGCTGTTAAACTTTACATACTTGTGGCTATTGCAAAAACACAATTTTGAATGATGTCCATTCACCTCTGGAAAAAGGCAATGCAAGAAGTTGTTTGGGTTGAGATTAATTGTCAGAACAATTTAAAGAAAATTTTGCAGTGCCTGCCTGTACCGTGATTAACCTACCACTTCAGCAAACAACACTAACCGATACTCAACAAAAACCATCCCCACTGAATTGTAAATACTTTCTTTCAGACGTGTCGTACTTACTATAAGTGCTATCTGATCCAAAAGAATTCCCCTGGCAAATACAGTCAGGATTTTCCATCCTGTTTACCCATCAGAAGAGAATCCGTGACGTTCTGCAACGCAGCAGACATCACAGCTCACTAGCTCTTGAACACGACTGGCTTACTGATCTCACACTGTAGATTTCATCAAGATCAGTACTGGAAATAGAAATAACTTTGTTTATAATATGATTGTAAGTGTCTTGCATTACGTGCTTTTGATGAAGCGGAGATGTGGTTAATGTATGCATAGTTATCTGATGACCTTACACAATGCTTTCATTGAGGATAAAAAGCATAATGAACTGAGGTAAAACGAATCTGTATGACGTTATTTTGTTGCTAGCCTGCAGCATGCCTGCCCTTCAGCTGTTCTTGAAAATCAGATATGGGGAAACTTGTGTTTTTCTTCACAAGTAAACATCATCCCTTCTAATGCTTAAGTAAGAGGGTAAGGTTTTTCTGAGAAGTATGAAAACAACAAAATAAGCTTGAGGGATACCATATTTAGGTAAAAGTACTAAAACGCTCAGTTTGTTATTTATTTTAGAACTTAGGTTTCTTGTTAGCCTTGTAGCAATAATATATATTACCAACAGCACCTTACATTCAGGAAACTTTACTGAATATATACCTTCCCAGTGTACCTCAAAGCACGTTAGAAACCAGAATCCATCACTCACAAGGAAGTCCCACTACCCTTAGGACGTTTCTTACCATCTGCTGCTCCTGACTCCCACACTCCAAGAGTTTGTGGCTGCCATGGGGACCCGACTGACCCCTCAGGCGAAGTAAACGGATGGCCAATGCTGGGCTAAAGACTTGCTGGACTCAGCACCTCCTGCCAGTTCTCATATGGCAGGGCCGCCAGGCCAGCCCTGATAGCTTAAATGGAAATAAAAGGGTTTTCTAACCCTTTCTAAAAGGGTGACAAAGTACCCATCAAACAAGCACGACTGCTTTGTTCCCACCGTTCTGAAGGGCAGAACAACCCTAGGGAAGCTTTTTCCAAAACGTTAGTGAGGCTGTAAATTTGGCCCACACTTCTGTTGTTACACAATATAGTGGGAAATGTTGTCGAGATTAACAGCTTTTCAAGTATAGCACCCTGTCACCGCTAAGCTAAGAATAAAAAAATAATTATCAGCCATACATCTTTGACAGCCCCACAACACTGTTTCTGACCTTTGTGTTACCTCTAAGGTAAGCACCCTGTAATCATTCCCAGCCAGGACTGATCTACTCATCAGGTTTTTTGGTATAGGCGCATGATCCAAGTTCCTCCCCCCGACTCCCCAGTGATGAAGTCCTAAAACAGATTAACTTCTGTAAATGAGAGGGTTTTTTGAAATTTTGAAGCTTCTTTTTATATGCCATTAGGCCTTAATAAGAAGGAGAGAAATACATTTTAACATCAGTTGCTTTAGCACTTTGCATGTTATTTCATGTATGCTTTTTTAAAAAGGAAGTGACAGCAAATGTTCTCTTTGCAGTTCACAAACTACTACAAACAATTCTACCACAGGTGTAGCTTTCAGTATGGTACGTAGAAAATACAAATGAAAGCCCATCAGAAACAAAAAGCTCAGCCATAATCATTTGGTGGGGCAAATCTATTTTTTTTTTAAAAAGGGTGCTCTACTGTCTGTTTTTATAAAAGACTTGATTCTTAGCACAGCTGCTAACACAACACCAGAGAGAGTTGTACTTGCATTCACAGCCTTATTCGGGAACAACTTCTGTTCAAACTTTTCCAACGGGAAATTACTATATGGCAATAACTAGGAATAGTGTCCACTTTACTTAACAATTCATCATGATTTTCATACACAGTATCCTATTATTCCCAGAAAACAAAAAGCAATGCTAGACTTTTCTACTAACGCTCTAGTATATTTGTACTAAGGTTTTCAGTACTTTAAGGAATTTCAGCACAGCAGAAGGAAGAAGTTAAGTGCAGATTCCCATTGTTGTCCAATTGGTTGAGATTGTCTGAGTGATGCACAGAGGCTGCAAAAGAATTGACTCAGCAAGCACGCAGTGGCCAAGTGCTCTGACCACTGTGTTGCCTTAAACAGGGAGCATCTTGGAGGCAAGACAAGGTCACTGCTGAGTAGTGGCATGATCCAGATAGGCTTGGTGGATGCAGGCAGCTGGAAGCAGCTCTGGAAACCTCCAGGCTAATCTAAATGAAGACGAGATGAAGATCTGCTGTGAGACTCAGACCCTGGACACCTTCCCTGAATTTTCTGACTGCCTTTTTGCTCTTCTACCTAGTGTAAGCTTGAAGTTTGGAGTAACAGAATTGCTGGGCCAAGAGTTTCAGTTTCTCTTACTACTATAGCATTTCAGTCCTCTGTGGTTCAAACTAAGAATTTTTCTGTAAATGAGGATGTTTGTACTTACAGCCTTAGCTGATGGCCTATATATTGAAGTGACTGACATTTTTGCCAATGTTGGCATGATGTATTAAACATAGCACTGATTCAGCATAGAAATAGCCTCTGTTTTCTTAGTCACCCATTTTACAATTGAAAAAAAAATTCATTTTGTTTTTAGGTTTTACTGAGAAAATCACAAATTCTGTGACTTAACAGGCTATCTTTGTGGAGTGTTCATATGTCTAACTGTTGTTAAAATGTGATTATGAAACATATTTTTGTTTAACGTCTAGAAATTTGCAGACATCCCTCCACAATCGCAAGTAAAACAAAATTCTCTTGATCAGATTTTGGAACAAGCATCTGGGAAGACAACTCAGCTGCAGCAGGTTCTGCAGCAGTTTCTCAGAAACTGCTTTGATGGTCCCAGTCTGAACACTCACGTTCTTCCATGCCAGGCATCTCTCCAAGTTTCCATGCTAGTGAAGAAAAAAACTTTGTACCGTTTAGTAGCCTTATGCATAGACAGACCGTATCCCAGTGACCAGGACTAGTCCTCTTTCAGGATGTGATGAACTGCAGGACTCCCCCAACTTACTGTTTCATACAATGCCAGTAGCACTAGCCTTAGGCTACAGAAACTGCCTTATCTCCTTGAACAGAGAATGTAGTAACCTCCAGGAAATAACAGGAGCAAAATGATAAAAGTCCAGTTATGCACAACTTGTCAAAATACTTGACTACGCTTATATTATAAAAAAGGACTGTATAAAGGAATAGGTAGACAAAACACACATTAAATGAGGAGCGAGGAAAAAAGGTGGGCTTTTTTCCCCCCAGCATTTTGTATTGCTCTCATGGTCTCAGAGAAATCCACATATGCCATACAACAATATCTCTATACCCTAAGACTGTATTTCAAGGGCAAAGGTATGAATAACGTGTTTATATTCTTACAAAACCAGGTAAGAGGAAGGCTGCAAATATCTACGAAGTTTTTGGGCTCTTGGTGCAGGCCTATTACAGTTGTTTCAGAGCAAATAAGGCACTTTTGACTAATATAAATATAGAAGAACTCTATCATTAGGCTCTCACTATGTAGGTCAGTTTCACTATGTGGGGATGTTACTTGTGCTGGCTTCCTCTGTTTTTTTCTGTTAAACATTTGGTCTACTTCATGGAAAAAACTATGGAATGAAGTTTCTCGTACTGATATAATTTGTTCTAAAGTCTGAAAGTATTAAATATTTGCAAATTCATTCTAAGAAACAGTCTTGCAATGCCAGAGCAGTACAGCAGACTATCAGAAAATTATCTTTCATCGAAGCCAAGCAGGAAAATGCACATTCAGTACATGCAGCATATTTAAATAATTTACTGCTTTAATGACAGCGCACATAAAAATTTTTGCAGTGTGAATGTTTGGATTCACTCTTTGCTCTTATCAAATATCCAACAAGGCCAAAAGAACGTTCCTTCATTACTGCACATCCCTACCCAGTGCTCCCTTCCCCCCGACCACTTTGGCAAAGGACTAATACATTCCTTACTCCACTGCCTGTTAGAATCTGCCCCAAGGACCACTGTCACTCCCTTGCCTTGCTCAAAATAAAGAAAAAGAGGAAGGCTCTTGATTTGCAAGTAGCAAAATGTCATTTGCATGCATTTTTATTGCTTTCTTTTCATGAACAAACTGCATTTTGAGAAAAGCTCAATTTCTTTTTAAATCTCTCTCTTTTTTTTTTCCCCAGCAGTTGTAATTGTGGTGATTCTGTACTCAGGCTTATGGGCAAGAAGTTCAACAATGGATTCATTGCTCAAGCTGCTTTCTTACCCTATTTCTTGTATCATATGGAAAATATATTTTCTAGGTTAGAGGATGTATCCTCAAGATCAGTTCTCCCTGTAGCTGTAAAAAAGTTTGCTGCAGAGGACAATACTGCTGTTCATTCAACATTAAGAGAGAAGTGAGATTTTCAAAGCAGAACAAAATTAGAGGCAACTGGCACAAACTGAAACACAGAAGGTTCCCTCTGAACATCAGGAAACACTTTTTTACTGTGAGGGGACTGAGCACTGGCACAGGTTGTCCTGAGAGGTTGTGGAGTTTCCATCCTTGGAGAGCTTCAAAACCCATCTGGACATGGTCCTGGGCAACTGTCTCTGGGTGGCTCTGCTTGAGCAGGGACATTACACCAGATGACCTGCAGAGGCCCCTTCCAACCTCAACCATTCTGTGATTCTGTGATTAAATTAGCAGTGGAAAAAATAAAAGCCATTTTTGGCAGAAGGTGGGTGGTTCAAATAGCCATGCTGTCATGTTTGCTGTTCTCTGGCCCTAGTAGAAAGGATCAAAGGATATTACATTATCCCCATCAGGATTCTGCTGAAGAGCACAACTCATGTATATTATTGTGGACGTTGCAATGAAAACAAGAAATACAAATCACTAAATTTATATGGGTAAAACTTTAATGTTAAAAAGACCTACAGACAATTTTGTTTTCCTACTTTCTTAGAACATATGATCAGGATACAAAGCAATAGTTCAAGTTTTCATCAAAAAACAATACAAGCCCATCTGAAACCATCAACTTCACTTTTAAGCAGATTATTGCTGGTTTCGTCTGAGATGTCAATAGCTCCAGGATCCAGAAACTCTGTTCTGTCACAAAACTTTATTACCAACTGGAACTTGTTTAGATCAAGCTGAAATGTGAAAATTGGGGGTCCCACCTGGGAAAAAAATTCAGGATCCCCATTTGGTTTTGAGAGTTCCTCTCAAAAACTTTACCAATGCATATTCAGAAATCATTGCAGAATGAAATAAAATTAAAGATAATCTGTAAATACCAGAACTAACAAAGTCTGTTTCCCTAAGCATTTGTGTCTTCTGGAGGATTTGACTTTTAAACTTCACCCACTCGATGGTGCAGCCTGAGCTCACGCTATATTAAAAAATTATAAATGCCAAAGTTTAGAAAACGCTTCAGCTGGTCTTTGCCAGAGAAACCTCAGCAGAGTTCCTGGTGTCTGGTAAAACAGGAAACCTGAAGGAAAGCTTTCCAAGAGTTGAGGCATTCACACTGGCTCTTCTCCATCTAGATCCTCTGGTGTCTAACCAGAAATGTGCTCAAACTGCAGGGTTTTTTTCTTAAGATACAGTGTTAATAGACTCCTCTATGAAGTTGCCCACTTCTACACAGTTTATATTTAATAAATTTCATAAATCACTACCTCACTATCAGATTTAGTTAACAGTGGTCAAAGATTTCAAAAGTTACTAGGTGGCTGTTTGTAATACACACCTATTTACTAAGGAAAACATTCTAAAAATGTCCCATGCGTTACTGGTGGCAATTCTAATTTGAACCAGATTTGCATGATATTGATAAGGTCAATAAATGAACCGATGGCAAGAGAGAGCAGCTGGTGACTGGGGCCCTGGAGATAGCAGGAGAGAGGAAACCTCTCAGCCTTGCCCCAGATGGGGTAAGCAGGAAGCCTGCTCTCTTCCCAACAGAGCAAAAGAAGAAATACAAGAACACGCAACTTTACTCATCTTCATTCCCAAAAGCAGCATAAAGGGCAGTAGCAGAAAAGAGTTTTTCTCCTTCCCGTTTAAGAAAATGTTCTTCCCTTCACACCCTATTAGCTGGGGTGTATTTACATGGCACAAATAGGCTACACTTTTGCACTCTCCCCTAAACTAGGAACACAGGCAACCAATAAGCGTTGATGTTAGCTTCAGTATTTACTTAGATTTAATGCCTCCCTCTCAGGTCAAGTGATGTCTGAATCAGCCTTTAGGCTCGCAGCACACTCCGTATCACTGGACTCTTGTGCCCTACCAGAGACAACAGGAAAATATGAGTTCCTGTCTGAATAGATGCTCTTGATAGGTTATTCCCAGTGAGTATGTGCTGAATCAGACCCTCACTCTATAAAATCAGCAGATCATGTGCTGCACCTCTTGTAAAATTACACTCTTATCTCTGACGCTCCTGAAGAAGTGAATAATCTTTTTGCCTACAAATGATAAGACTAAGGAGCTGGATAAACTTGGTTTGGTTTGAATAAGATAATTCTAACAGAACCTTTACTGTTGTCATAAATATTTTTATAATCTTTTTTTTTGTTTAGTATCATTGCTTATTAATATATTCAAAATATTATTATAGTAGTGCTCAAGAGCTCCACTCAGGATTAGATCGCATTATATAATAGATGGTGCAAATACATCAAAACGGTGGGTCTTCTCCCCCAGTTCTTTAAGCACAATCTCACTTCCCACTTAAACTGTTTTTAAGAGAATACTGTTTCCACTGGTATGATTTTTGTTTTTTTTTTCAGAGGAACACAAACACTCCTTTAGAAGTCAGATATGCCTCACTATTATAAGATTTATGTCATAGATAAGAAGCCTACTGTTTAAACTGAATGAACTGTTAGTCACACATTATCTCTACACTGGACAACGAGTCAATCATTATTTCTGCTACACTTCTGTGTCATATTGCCTCAGGAAATTATCCCGGAGGCTACTAACCTTGAGCTGACATCGTAAGTAGCAGTCACTGTTTCTGCAGCTGTGAAAATGCCAGGCTGGGATAGGGTTTGTTTTGGATGACAGGTAGGCAACGGACAAACGTCATCCAGAAAAACCACAAGACAGCTCAACCTGCTCCTCCATGCGTCAAGTTGAGAACTTGACAAACACTGTGTCAATCTTTCCCTTACAGAAAATTTCAGCTCTTTCACAATATTCATTAACAGTTCATTTCCCTGAAGCACACAGAGAAGGAATTTTTTCCTAATATTTTCTTTTAGAAGCCCCGTACCATGCGCTTGGATTTATGTGGTGACGCACTCTTTCATATCAACTGATGACCTGCCCCTAATTTTTAGGTAGATGAAATAAAAGAAACCAAAAGCAGAGTAAGAACAAAAAGGTGCAGGTGAAGGTGAGATACATTACATTAATGATTAATCTACTGGATTCAGGAGTTTGTTTTTTGAGAAAGATTGCCCAACATGTTGTTTTCTCCTCCCATGAATATAGGTCCAAATTACAACTGATGGGAAACTTTTTTTCATGCCAGAAAATTTTGGAGATTTAAAAAAACCCCACAACATACACATACCCTACTCTACAGAAAGGTAACACCAAGCTGGTTCAAAGCTGTGGGGTTTTTTTGTCCCCTAAAATACAATAGAAGAAAATGTTACCCTAAAATAGTCTGATTATTATGCAACTGGAACAGAGAAGGTTCAAAAGTCTGTACTAATTTCTCACATCCTGTGTGAGCACCCTGAGTACAGGGTTGTTGACTATTTTTGAGATGGATCTGTTGATTTTTTTCTGCTTAAGTTCTTTCAGTATGGATAAATAATAAAAAGGAATCTTCTCCCCTCCTAGCCCTGCAAACAATCAGTATCTCTGTGGTTCAACTCTTTACTTATTTATACAAAGTGGAGCAGCTCCAAGAGAAGATGCAGAGATGCACACCACAAATGCCTTGCTTGAGGTTTTTCCCCTTCCTGATTATCATGAGGATGGGGAGATACTTCAGCGTGGGGATGCCCCTGAATTGCTATTATCATAACACTCTAAGGGAGCTCCGAAATTTTTCCCAGAGTGCACTTCAGTGATATTGGTACATTTCCACAAAAGTTTTTGGGTTCTGAAAATGATTTTTTTCTAGTGAAAAATAAAATTATGATTTATGAACCTCTGAAGATCATCATCTACCCTTGGCAGTCGGTCTGGGGTCTAAGCAGAGGCAATTGCTGTACGTTTCATAGTGCTACCTGGGCCTTACGTGCAAATTTGCCCTGAGAATGATGAAGCCTTACGAAGCTCACTAATGATTCCTCATCAGTGCTGCAAAAGGAAACTTGGCACAGTAATGAACCAAAAACTTGTTTCTCAAAATGTCTGATTTCCTAACTGCAAGAAAGAGCACCATGGAATAAAGATCATACTTCGTGACTCAATTAATCATGAAGAGTACATTGTCCTTAATCCTAAGACACTCATCTACGCAAAGAGACAATTTCAACATGTCAACAGGTTCTCTTCCTTTTTTTTTTCTTGTTTTTTCTTTATTAAAGATAAGGTTTGTTAGTAATCTTTTAACTTTATCTTAATTAGGTGAGCTAGAGCTGTCCCAATTTCAAAACATCATTTCTATAAGACTTTCTGATCTACCTGGTTTTCAAAGGAATCCTGAAGGAACGCAAATAACTGTATTTTTCATTATGGATAACTTCTTCCCTCTTTGTGCACAAACTTGTAGCTGGACCCTATATTTCTGTCCCAATATCCTAGACAAGAACTGCACTGTCTCTTCTAGGATACAAAACCAAGCAGAATTCCACAGAACTAAGAGCAAAGGCATTTCAGTTCTGCAACTCAAGGTATGAATATGAAGGCAGCAGGAATATACAGACATTGCAGTAAGAGTGTAATCAGTTGTTCAAGCCTGGGAGATTTGGTGAAAGTAATCTGTGGGCTTTCTGCCAGCAGGAAGGGTTTAATCAAAGGAAATCTCCTCTGCTAAATGTTGTCAGGAAGAAAAAACAGCATTTTCCTAATTCAGATGTAGTCTACCTTTTGTAATTCTGTTCCACCTTCTACTAATAACCTCTCTAAACAAATAAGCTTTTGCCAATAATTACACATATTTTTCCCATTAGCAATTTACAGGACAATGTCAAATTCCGTTCATTTGCATAAAAAACTTTTATCAACATTTACTATAGCAAGCTTGACCTTAATAAAACCTTGTTGAAAGACAAAGAATCATTCAGGACGGCTGTTCATTGCCTGGGCCATGACAGTCTGGACTGTTGCAGTTGCCAGCACATTCTTGATAGCAGTGCTGTGCAGCTCTCTCAATTTTTAAAGCAACTTGAAAGGCACCATTATTACCTTTTGAAAGAGGAGCAAATTGCATTTCTTTTAAAATAAACAGTAATAGTGTTGAACCTAAGAACTTTAATGCAGCGCTTTCTTCCATGGTGTACGAGTGGATTAGCAAACCATATCTAAATTATATCCATTTACATGAAGCTCATTTTGCTCAACACTGACACACAAGAGTAGCAACATGGCATGTACGGATTGGTACAGTGCACTGTATAACCAATAATAAAAATAGATTATAGGGCCTACCTCAAACTATAAGGCCGGTTTAGCCATGAATGTTTTTCCAGGCAAGCCAGCCTTGTCAACATGTTGTACAAACACCAACTTCATATCTTGACAAATATATCACAACATTTTAAGCTGCCAGCCACGTGACTGCCTACTAATTACTATAGCTTAGTGTTGCTTTAGAGGGAAGGACACCAACTCCTGATTTAGGAGCACCTTCTCCAGCTCTATGTTCCTGAATGCACTGTGTTTGTGTAACGCAGCAGGACTCTACATTTCCTTTGAGACATGTCAAGTTCAAAGCTTCTGGTAAAATGGTTTTATTCTGGTTGGCAAAGCTTGCTCAGTCATTAGCTAGAACCGGTTTCAAAAACACCGGTTGTTTCTTCATAGCATTTTAGCTGATTGTAAATTAACTAGATTTATGTGTGTATTTTGATAAAGCAATTGACGCTGTGCCTGGCCAAATCAGCACTGGCGTCTTTGATGGATTTTGACGTTTTTTTTACAATCTATTTAGCGATTTGCCATGTTATAGAAAGTTCATTATGATATTGTGCTCAGGTCACAAGAAGTTTCACTACAGTTTCTTTAATTCTTGCTGAGGAACAAGAGAAGTTTATAAAACAACAGGAAAAAGCCTCAAAAAAGAGGCAGCACAGCAGACAGCTCACAAGAGTAAGCAATATCAGTCACTGCTAAACAGGTTCTCACAAACCTACATTTATTATACCTTCACTGGTATTTTTGTATTTTGTAGTATTTGTTCATATAGTTCTAATTCACTAGTATTTTTGTATATATATATAAAATTAGGGTTTTTTCCATGCTAGTCATACTTTCACAGACTTCTATCATTGTGTGAAAAACATTTTTATGCACCTGAGCACATGCATTCTTCCAAACCTGTATCCAATCTTATGGTGCTCAAACATGGGCCATGTAAAAATGTCCTTTTCAACTAAGCCCAAATCTGCTCAGTAATAGCTCCTTGCTATAAATTACTAATGTCTCCACATTGCTGGTAGAAAAGGTTTAAGAGAGCCAATATGCTTGAAACAAGAAGAGCTAAAACTTCTCAAGCTGTTTAAATTGCTGATCTGAGATAAATTAGCTGATTTTGTCGGGAACATATTGGGAAGTACACACAGAAATGACTTCACTGCAAAACAAATTTGAGCAGTAACTCAGCAACCCCTAGTAACCTCTGTGATGAGAACCAGAAAGAGGACATCTGCCTGCCACTTTATATAGTGATATTTCCCTAAAAGCTCGAAAAGAAAACAAAGTAAGACCTGTGGGGCTCCTTGGTTCTCAAGTTCTCAAGTCTCAGGACTTCAGCTCGAGAACAACTATGCCTGTTTCTCCATTTATTCAACTACTAAACAGAAAAGTAGTTACTTCTCACAAGCTGACAGAATGAATGTTTAGTAGCTTTACTGCAAAGTGGTTCCTGCAACACCATAAAATCTCTAAAATATATACTTTATTGTACAGCTATTTATTCATGAACTATTAAAAACATTTTATCTTTTGCATAATTCATCTGTATTGATAGAACAATTCCTGGTTACATCTGAGACTACACGAAAAGAATGATCGCCTTTTATCTTTTCACTAGAATTATCTTTAAAATTAAAAATATTTTTTTTGTTTCACAAAACCTCTCTGTGATCCAGCAAAAAGGTATAAATATCAGGAATCACGAAAATAAACTTTCTGTGAACTTGTCTATACAGCAGACCTTTGGCTACATGCAAAGACACATACTGTGTTAGTACAAATAAGTGGAAGCAATTCACAAAATACTACATTGCCTACATTTAAATCTTTTGGCCTAGCAGGGGTGCAGAGATTTCAAAGATACTAGATTCCCGCAAGTTTCTTGAAAATAAGTCACTGACTAAAGGGAAAATCTGTATTAATGCCTCTACTGAGTGAAGAGATGTAGAGTGTCCTCACTGTACGTACCTGTAGAGTGGTACAGAAGCTGCAAAGAGAGGGCTACGCATTGGTAGGGAAAACTTCCGCTGGAAGTTTTATCTGTTTGAAACAAAGGAATCTAATAGTCAGAAATAAATCCATAGGAAATTGAGCTTTGCTAAACCTGCTGCTTGCAGAACTATCTAAAAAAAAAATCTGATTAAGGGTTGTTCATCTAATCATTTCATGCAGTCATTGGTGGTTTTTTAATGCCATCATAAGAATTCTGGGTATTTTTTTCATTTTTGCCAAATTAAATCAATAAGAATCCTGAATAACCCTTTTTTCTCCCTTTTTTTCCCCTTTTTTCTGCTTATAAAATCCAGTTTCAGTACATGAATGTGCCTGCTTCTGTGATAATATTGACCATGGTGGTGATACGCATGTAGAAGGTGCCCAGCCTTACTCTGAGCTCTCACAGAGACATCCCTCACAAGAGAAGGAAGGTAGTTAGGAGGGAACGTGATCTCTTTATTCACAAGCTGATAAAATATAGTAAAGGCAAACATGAAAAAACATGGGACACAGCAACAGCATTTCTATTTCCATGAGGAAAGTAATTCCTAAGCAGATAAGATATTTTCTCCATGTACTAATGCATTTAGTGTCAGAGATGTGCAGTTATGATACAAGTCCATTCTTTCAAGTAACATATACAAGAAAATGTAGGAGCTGGCTGTACTTTCTGTATAAAAATGATTGCCTAAGACATTTTTGTGGTGTTGGTGCTGAGAAGCCAAGAACCAGTGGTAAAGAACAGACGGTATAGCCATTGTATGAAATATAGCCTTTATTACAAAAAAACCCCAAACCTGAATACCTAACTCAAATCCTAATTTAAGCTATGCGTGAATGGAACTTCTAAAGAATCTTCCCATCTGACAAAAAAGGTGGAATAAATTGAAAAAAAGCATTTGTAATTTTTAAAAGAGTTGTAAAAGGCAGCGAGGATCCACCGTCCCCTCTGTGCGTGTGCCAGTGGTTCCCAAGAGACTGACTGCTGGTGGGTTGTCACTCCAGTCCTTGGCAGCCCTTGCTTCAGTCCCCAAAGTATAAAACAAAATAGCACAAAGTTGTATATATCATGGTTCCAAGAATGGATGAAAAATACTTTGCAGAGGATAATATAAAAGACAAAGAACCTCAGCAGCTGAATGGAGCAGAGCTCCTCTACACACTGCTGATGAAATCAGCCCATGTAAGGGAAAAACAAGTCTTTCAAATTTTGTCAGGGAGGAACAGACATTTTAAAATATTTTCAGTTAAAATGCACGTATTGGAAATTAAGATAAATACAATTTTTAAACTGTATTGTATGTCTTTTATATCTTAGGGGCTTCAGTTCATCTTTAAACTTGGAAAAAAATGCACTACTGCCAATTGTGTTTTGAGAGGAAAGTGATAGTTTAAAATCAGCTACTGTGTGAACTAACAGATACCTTTTAATAGGAGATATAAAGACAATGAAAGAATAGACTAAGAAGGATGGGTGACTGACATTCTTCCAGCAAGAGGCAAATGCAATACATGAAGGAGAGACCAGCAGTCTGCATATCTCCAAAAGTAAGAGGAAGTGGAAGCTCCAAGTAAATCACGTGGATCCCTTCACTTACACCTGCTTAGTCTCTACCTGTGCAATAAAGAATTCATATTAGTGGTCCTTAAAAGAAGTACCTGTTGGTTTTGATATACACTAAGCTTCCTGTATGTACTAGACACAAGCCTCCCAGGGGAGGGGTTAAAAATATCAAATATAGTTTATGATTAACATTTTGTTTGATTGTTTTTGAAGTAATTGTTGTATATAATGAAATTCAATGAAGTATACATGAGCCAATTGAAAAAGAATAAGATTAGCTATAAAACAAGAAGAGATACACAAGTTGGCCAGACTCCAGAATGAGACAATGAATTTTCCAAAAGGGAAAAAGAAGAAAAAAGGGAAAAAGTTTAAAACTGAAAAATAGTCATTAGATAATAAAACCTTTCTACAGGAAAGGAACAGCAGTTAAAGCCCTGCTACAGTGAGTTCTCACACAAAAGTTGCACTGATTGCAACAGACCAGACTTTCACTGAAGAGCTACTCCCTGGAGTTGTCAGGATTGATAGCAGGAGTGATGAAACGAGGTGGCAAAATGACAGTGACAGTGGTGTTTTCTTTTTTTAGGATTTGAAAAATAAGCTGCTACTATATGACAGTTTACTTACACCTCAAATGACCTTTTTTTTACTAAGGGTTTCCAACAATTGCCATCCATAATGCAATTAATGTTGCCTCTAGTTTGATACAACTCTTTTTTTTTTCCTAAAAGGCATTGAAAAATTAATATTTTTAAGGCTACTTTTGGAAAATTTCCCATGAGAAATATAGTGTACAGTGCACATTAGTGTGCAGAGCTGCTTCTTGTACCATCTGGAAAATTGCACATCATACCTTTGTGGGGAGTTTCAGACTTTTGACATTCAAAATTGATTATTTCAAAACGAATGTTTACTTAGTAGAAACAAAGTCGTAGCAAGCTAGTACAAGTAAAGTAGCTGAACCTTCTGCCATAAGAAACACTACATCAGGCTTTGATTATTAGGTAAACTCTCCTAACCTCTGTGACATAACTAACGTAGCACTCTAAACTGCATCTTTATCTTAATGGATTTCGTAACCTGTTTTAACCTTAAACACAGAACAGTGTTCTGCTTTAAATTCTATTTGATCTGGTGTTAGAAAGGACATTGTTTTTTAAGGCAAGAAGAGCGTTTTATACTCATGGCAATAGTTTTAACACCTTATCCTCTAAAACACAGTAAGTTTCTGCAATGCAAAATATAGAAAAATAAAGGGCTACATCTTAGCAATAGGCAGATATCAATTATTTTAATCGCGGCACACTGATTTACTGCAGCTGAGGATGTGACCCATAGCTTGCATTTGTTTACACAAATGTAGCTAAATATATAAAGACGACTGAATTCAAACTCATGACTAAGAAGCTAAATAAATATATAAAATTAGTCAAGCAAACACGCTAAGTCATGCGTACCTGTGAGATTAGACAAGTGGTCAAGGTAATGAAATGCGCAAGGCAAAAATGAGTGTTTCACATAATCTGCAAAGTTATCTCATAATAACACAAACCTTGAAATGGTTCATTATCAACACAGAATGGGTTTCACAAAGAGAAATAATAGAATATTGGTGTTTTTTAAGAGAAATAATAATTTTTTTTCAAATTGTATAATTATTTTCTTAGAAAATAATTTACTTCAACAATTTTTATTTATATTTTTTTTAAATAAAACCAAGCAAACAAATCAGAACAAGGGAATCAACTCCCCAAGGCAGATCACTCCATGGATGAGTGCTGGCTGCACCAGCTTGTCCCAGCCTAAATGGGGATGTAATTTTGAATTCGAAAAAAAAAAAAGTTAAATCTTGTGCGCTAAGACATCAGGTATGGTAAAGAACTGACCTCCTTGCCTTGTGAAAAGCCATGCACTGGATCATGCAGCAATTATCCCTCTCTGTGAGACGAGTACATCTAGCATGCTGGGGCACACAAAACCCACATCCTTGCATCTTGTTTTTGGCATATCAGGATGTGCAATTGGGAAGGACAGATAGAACTTCTGCTACCAGCTTGGTAGCATCCCTGACCTTGGTTTGGGGCTGGTGGCTCCACTTGCCAGGTGCAGGTTGTCAGTGAACGGCATCTCAGGCTGCCCTGGTGTATCTGGCATGTGGAGTTACAGGATGGGAGAGACTGTGTTGGTGAGTTGTGTGCTGGGGAGCTTGCGGTAGGAAGGTATGTCCAGTGTATGAAATCAGACTAATCTGATTTCCTCCTCTGGTCAGGTGCAGTGAATCAAGACCACATGCATCTTTCAGTCATCAGAGTTGTGCATTTTTTCCCTCCTCCAGGGGTATTTGTCCTACAGAATTTCTGTCCTCTAAAACTCTGCGAACAATTCTTAACTTCTTTTGAGGTCTAGGTGTTTCATGACAAAATAAAACTGAAGTGTGATCGAGTGCACCTTCAGCAAGTCTGCAGACGACACCAAGCTGAGTGGTGCAGCTGACACACCTGAGGGACAGGTTGCCATCCAAAGGAACCTGGACATGCTCAAGAAGTGGGCCCCTGTGAACATCATGAGGTTCAAACAAGGCCAAGTGCAAGGTCCCACACTTGGGTTGCGGTAACCCCCAGTATCAATACAGGCTGGGGAATGAAGGGATTCAGAGCTGCCCTCTGGAGAAGGACTTGAGGATACTGATGGATGAAAAGCTGGACATGAGCCAACAATGTGCACGTGCAGCCCAGAAAGCCAACCGTATCCTGGACTGCATCAAAAGAAGCACGGCCAGCAAGTCGAGGGAGGTGGTTCTGCCCCTCTACTCCGCTCTGGTAAGACTGCACCTGGAGTACTGCATCCAGCTCTGGAGCCCCCAGCAGGACATGGACCTGTTGAAGCGGGTTCAGAGAAGGGCCACAAAAATGATCAGAGGGATGGAACACCTCTCCTATGAGGACAGGCTGAGAGAGTTGGGGTTGTTCAGCATGGAGAAGAGAAGGCTCCAGGGAGATCTTATTGTGGCCTTTCACTACTGAAAGCGGACAAGAAAGATGGGGACAAACTTTTTTAGCAGGGCTTGTTATGATAGGACAAGGGGTAATGGCTTTAAACTGAAGAAGGGTAGATTCGGACTAGATATAAGGAAGAAATTTTTTATGCTGAGGGTGGTGAAATACCGGCACAGGTTGCCCAGAGGGGTGGTAGATGCCCCATGCCTGGAAACATTCAAGGTCAGGTTGGCTGGGGCTCTGAGCAATCTGATGTAGTTGAAGATGTTCCTGCTTATTGCAGGGGGGGTTGGAGTAGATGACCTTTAAAGGTCCCTTCCAACCCAAACTATTCTATGATTCTGTGATTCTAAATGCAGTCTCAGTGGAACGACAATTCACCAGCAAAACACAGTATTACTAGAATTTAAGAATACATATTTTGACCAATAACATACTGGTGGCAATCATTTTGTTTGCAGGCTTGCAAAAAAAAAAAAACACCACCAAAAAAACCCAAATAAGACCTCATATTAAAGTACAATTTGGCACTTTCAGTGGAAAGTGTAACATTGGAGGAGCATTTGTTAAAGACCAGGCTCTTGGTTGCCATAGGAATAGTTTTCTAATAGAAATTGTTCAATGCTTGTGTTACAAATTTAGCTATGCTCAAACTGATTCTTTAAATACTAACTCTTTAAGATGCCAATAAAGCTTGCTATTGGTATTTTAAAGTTGATATGGCTTAGACAATTGGCAGCTTTGACTGTGAACAGGTAAAGGCCTAGGCTGTTTAAAGTCTTTGAGCTCTTCCTTGAGAACTAGGAGAAATAAACTCTGTCCCATCCCTTCACGATGAAGGAGAAAAATACCACAGCACAGTCTAAA